>NC_138768.1:545250862-545850862 GCF_965119305.1 Pelophylax lessonae | reverse complement strand
ATACTAATAAATGAACAACTAAAATCTGAAATAACATGAAAGCCACTATAAAACATCCCATGGTGATAATGGTTTTGTACCATGAAATTTAAAGCAGAACTACACTGCATTTGTGTACTACAAACCAATGTTATTTAATATTTTTTTACTATTCAAAGCTAAATTACCTATCTATCCATGTCTCCATGCTATATTTTGCTGAGAAATCATTTTGAAAATCACCCCTTAGCATATCTGGCCGTGGTAATCTTGAGCAAGGGCAGATGATTTTTGAAGCATTTACCCCCAGGAATCCATCTGCCCTTAGCTCAGGCATGGAGACAGCAAGGTGTGCTTAGCTGGAAAAACCCCTCCTGAAGACTCTTGGGAAGTATGACATAATTTGTCTAAGCCTGGAAACCAGGAAGTAACAGAATAAAATATATAAAAAAAAGTTTAAAACAAGTAAATATGATATACATTATATTGTCAAAAGTATTGGGACACCTATCTTTACACGCACATGAACTTTAATGACATCCCAGTCTTAGTCTGTAGGGTTCAATATTGAGTTGGCCCACCCTTTGCAGATATAACAGCTTCAACTATTCAAGGAAGGCTGTCCACATGGTTTAGGAGCATGCCTATGAGAATGTTTGACCATTCTTCCAGAAGTGCATTTGTGAGGTCAGGCACTAATATTGGATGAAAAGACCTGGCTCACAGTCTCCACTCTAATTCATACCAAAGGTGTTCTATCAGGTTGAGGTCAGGACTCTGTGCAGGTCAGTCAAGTTCCTTCACCCCAAACTTGCTCAGCCATGTTTTTATGAACCTTTCTTTGTGCACTGGTATGCAGTCATCTTGGAACAGGAAGGGGCAAAATGAAAAAAAAGGGGAAGGAACTGTTGCTACAAATTTGGGAGCATGAAATTGTCCAAAATGTCTTGGTATGCTGACGCCTTGAGAGCTCCCTTCACTGGAACTAAGGAGCCAAGCCCAATCTCTGAAAAACAACCCCACACCATAATCCCCCCTCCACCAAAAAGTTGGACCAGTGCACAAAGCAAGGTTCATAAAGATAAAGATGACTGAGTTTGGGATGGGGGAATTTGACTGGTCTGCACAGAGTCCTGACCTCAACCCGATAGAACTCCTTTGGGATGAATTAAAGCGCAGACTGCGATCCAGATTATCTCGTCCAACATCAGTGCCTGACCTCACACATGCACTTCTGGAAGAATGGTCAAATTTCCCAAAGACACACTTCTAAACCTTGTGGACAGCCTTCCCAGAAGAGTTGAAACTGTTATAGCTGCAAAGGGTGGGCCAACTCAATATTGAAACAAACAGACTAAGACTGGGATGCCATTAAAGTTCATGTGTCTGTAAAGGCAGGTGTCCCAATACTTTTGACAATATAGAGTATTTTCCTATCTATTTACTAATACTAGCAGCATAAAGATTAAAATGGTTAATGTTGATTGAGATAATGAATTCTGCTTTAAATGTAATGCTGTCATTCAGTCATATAAAGGCATTGTATGCTTTCAAATGTTTTCATTGTGTTAAACAGCTATTAGTATAGTTGTATTCCCTGATTGTTTGTTTGGCTTTATTTGTAATGATGGGCTCACATGTTGCTGTTTCAGAGTTTAGTGTTATGACTGGTTAATTTCCCTTTGTCTATGTATCCCTGCAGCTAGCTTGTCCCATATTAGCTAAAGGGAAAAGCATCTTCTTGTTCTGGTTCATGCAGCATCCAATGCATAACTTGTTATTTTCTGTTGTATTACAAATGTCAGAGTACAAATAATATGAAACGCTATGAAACAAAAAGGTGACCTCTTTGTTAATTCTTCTTCCCGTTTGTAGCTGATACAGATCTAAATACCATTTAGCTTTCACCTACATCAGCACTAGACTGAGAGGTACAGGAATTGTGGAATATGTGATTCCTCGCAGGAAGTATCAGTTCTGACACTACAGACAGGGGTCGTGCATTAACCTGCGCAGTTCCGTGAGCATGCCTTATGTTTCAACACAACATCTGACATCAGAATGTGAAGATTAGCGGCTCCATGCACACTATAAGCTAAAAAAAATGCCAGAAAAGTAATGGAGGAAAAATGGTAATATAAAGTTTATGTGCCAGCTTTTAGCAGCAGTTAGAAGCGTTCAGCTTTTATTTTCTGCTGGCAAAAACGTTTCTGGACTAAAATAGTGTGCATGGCCACATAAGATAACACTATTTGCTTCTAGAAGCAGAAAGAAGTGCTCAAAAGGTGTTGCTAAATGTGTTTTTTTAAGCTAGTGTGTATGAAGCCTAGTGTACATGGAGCCGATCTACTATAGCTGGTGTGTACAGGGCAACAAATGAACCCATGAAACTATATGATGATAATGACGATGATGATAGGATGCACATCTTATGCAGGTGAAAACACAAGGGGCAGGTAAAGTGATTAATACATGTTTTCTTAGATATTTATATTCATAATCAGATTCCCAGACAAAATGTAGAAAGGATGTGGCAGATAATGCCAAGACAACTCCTTGTTGCCATCTTCACCTCTGCAAGACTAGTGTTTGGGTTGGCAGCCTTATTTTGCAAGGAACCCAGGCAGTGCTCCCTGTCAAACTCTGCAAGCCAAATTAGATTTGCCATGCGTCACACTCAAATATGTATAGACCTGTCCAGCTGCAATAGTAGAATTGAATTGGGCAGTACGGAGGTGGTAAAATCACAGCTCACAGCTTTTTGCTGCCCTCTGGCTGCCCGTGTGAAAGAGCCCAAGTATATGCTTCTTACACAGTCTAATGTACTGTAGATGAACTGCTGATTGCCCTTTTATGTGCAGTTTCTATGCAAGTGACAAGGTTCTTGTGTATGCTGTAAAAAAGTAATTTACACCTGCTAAAATATGAATACAAATTGCAAGACCTTAATACTCATGGACTTTACTGGCACCCACATGAGACTGAATCCATCGTAATAAAAAATATCAAAAAAGTTATTGTATAGTTGCATTAATTGGAGGTTCATAGGAGGTGTCTGTACAGAGGTCCCATTTGGACCGATTGTTTAATATTGCGGCCGGCTGTTTTTAACAGGTTGTTAACGCAGTGTGCGTCATTTTTTAATGTAACGGTACAATAACGTTTTTGTCATTTTTTTTACGATAGATTCATTCTCATGCGAGTGCCAGTAAAGTCCATAAATAGTAAGACAAGATCTTGCAATTTGTATTCACATTAGATAATTAGGATGTGGCACGGGTAGAGGTCCTCTATCTTTACCTGCTTAAAGTTTTGTGCACTATTAACACCAAACTATGCAAATCATGAAAACAATTGCTAGATTAAACCAAAAAAATGACAAGGCCACTAATAGGCAACTTTGCTGAGACCTTCAAAGTTTGCTCTGCACTCAAAAAGGATATATTCCGCATAACATCTCATTTGTTCTTTCTGATCTGTGCTGTCACTAGTCCTCTTCCAGACTGATAGACTATGACAAGTGCTAACAGAACTAAATGCATGGCTGCCTGATTCTTATGTAATAACATTATAATAATTCAGTGCATCCCAAAAGGAAAAATGAAAACAGTTTTGCAAAAAAGTAAACAAGGGTAAGGAAACCTACAATTAACATTAACAATATCAATGATTTTCCGTAGACATGTGCATGATGAAAAATTTGTTTTGTTTTGTTTAGGTTCGTTAATCTAGTTATTTAAATTTGGTTGATAAATTTGATTCGTAATTCGGGATTCGTATTCTGAATTTGTATTCAGAATTCGTTTTATGTCTTTACTTCGAATTTACCGATTTTGTTCAAATCAATCAATTTTGAAACGTTCGAATCAACAAATTTTGATTCTTTTTTTTTATTATCCAAAGTGAACAAACAAAAAAAAAAGTCTTTATCAAATGATTACAATGACTCTTTAAATAATCTTTGGCATAACAAAAGCAGCATTATTTCGGAATGGTACTCTAATAACACACACAGTCTTTGATTTCAGAAATATGTTTACAGCTCGAATTCGACTGGAGTTTGATGTAAAATTCAATTCGGATTTCAATTAGAATTTCCAAAATTTGGACGAATTTCGTTTCGTTATTCGGAGCATTTGGTAAACTTCGTTTATACTGCAATTCGGGTATTCGGATATACGAATCCCTGAATAACAAAAAATTTGTCTGAATATTTATTCGGAATTAAACGAACAGCAGGTCTAATTTTCAGTGCCTAAATAAATGCATAAATAAATTATATTACACCTTACATAACATCACACTGTATGTGGAATATCGGTATTGGTATATTTAATTTATCTTACAGCTTTTACAGTACCTTGTGCCCTATGCTACCTCAGTGTGGGAGGCCAGATAAAGTATAACTGTTTTGAGCATTTTCTTTGTTAGTTGAGCTGTGGAAGTAGAGATATAAATTGGCTGTTTACCGAACTGTCCTATAAGCTGAGTTACTTGAAATAATGCTTTGAAACTAGGATTCTGCCAGCTATTACATGGTATTGCAGTGACTGTGTGTCCCACCTCTTTCCTTTATTGCAAGTTTAACACCAACAATGTTGTGGGTCTCAATTACCTGTCTAAGTGGTTTCCTCTTACTCCTGAGAGTGGGATTACCATACATTTTATTCAAGCAAAAGAGAAGTTGAATGCCTGGATAATGCTGAATTAGGAAAAAGAAAGCTTATAGGTACTTAGGTATTTAATTAATATACCCATCAGCACTTTTGCACTCAAAGTCTCAGCTGTCATAATAGTTGGAAAGACAACTGGCCTAACTTATTCATTCGGGGAAGACAAGACTCTGGAATCAAACAGTTGACTTTTGCTCGTATCACTCTGTTTGCTGCACTATAAATAAGAAACATTGTAAATTTCAGATCCCTGCCTGAATCCCTCTTTTTTAGTGTCCGCAGTAAAGAGGGGATATTTTAATGTAATTTTGCTGCAAAGAAAATATTTAAAGCAGGACTCAAGTTAATAACAAACAAAATAAAATATTAGTGTGAGAGGGAAAGAAGGGGAATGCTAGAGCGAAAAATTCATGGCACTATCCCCAAATAAGTCAAATAATGGGGTTTCCCAGCCGCTCTCCAAAAGGAGTGAACAACAGGGACCAGGGACAAAGTAGGGATTTTAGGGTGCCTGGTAATGATGTAAACAACAATTTAAAAAAATCTAAATGTAAAAAATTCAACCGTTTTTTTAATGTATAAAAAGTTAAAAAACACATTTCATATGGACACTACAGCAATGTTATAATCTTGTATACATATAGTGAACTCGATTTTGGTGAGATCCAAAGGATAGCATATAAATGCCTAAGGATCGATGCGTTTCACCCTATTTAGGGGCTTCCTCAGGATCCAGGATTATATGCATTAGTAGCCAAAAAGGAAAAAACTTGAGAGCTAGGAATGCTCCCACTTTTCATACCACACCAGCCGTGAATAGGTGATAACACCCAATATCCAGTTTAAACACTCCTAAATGGGATTCCTCCAATATAAGTATATCCAAAATCCAAGAGGATATATCCCCTTGGAGACAATTCAACAAGATAAGGTTGCCTCTGTACAGATTATAATTGCCAGATAGAACTTGTGAAATCACTCCAAAATCTGTAAATATATGTTCGTCTCGTCAGCAGTATGCTCCCCGCCACATAAGCCGCATTTAACTAATTTAGGAGTGTTTAAACTGGATATTGGGTGTTATCACCTATTCACGGCTGGTGTGGTATGAAATGTGGGAGCTGTATTGTCCATATGAAATGTGTTTTTTAACTTTCTATACATTAATAGACTGTTGAATTGTTTACATTTGGATTTTTTAAAATTATTGTTTACATCATTACCAGGCACCCTAAAATCCCTACTTTGTCCCTGTCATTCTCTCCTTTTAGAGAGCGGACGGGAAACCCTATTATTTAAAATAAAATATTAGCCCATTAAAAAAAAATAATAATAATAATTTGTTGCAAAAATATACATTATTGCATATCCTTTATATTCACTTAGAGTTCAGATTAAAGTCTAAATGTGAATAGTGACAATGGAACCATCACTAAACTATATGTATGCAAACTTAAAGGCAAACTCCAGGCACAAAAGCTTGCATTTAAATGTATTCCACAGTAGTCACTAAGAATAAAAATCCACTTTGTTTGCACCAAATGCCTTTCCAAACAAAGTTGTAGGTACCCAGTAGTTGACGCACCCACAAGAGGATGACTGTAGAGTCACCCTGCACAAAGAAAGAGAGCAGAAGTGGCCAGTCTTTATTACAAGAAGCTTCTGTACAAAGGTAACGTTTTACGTTGAATTAACAGAGGCATGGACTCCAGAGAGAGAGATGTAATTTTGCCCCTGTACAAATCATTAGTAAGACCTCATCTGGAATATGCAGTTCAGTTTTGGGCACCAGTTTTTAAAAAGGATATCGGGGAACTGGAGAAAGTGCAGAGAAGGGCAACCAAACTGATAAGAGGCATGGAGGAGCTCAGCTATGAGGAGAGATTAGAGGAACTGAATTTACTCTCTCTTGAGAAGAGGAGATTAAGGGGTGATATGATCCACATGTATAAATACAGAAGGGGTCCATATAGTGAACTTGGTGTTGAGTTGTTCACTTTAAGGTCAACACAGAGCACAAGGGGGCACTCTTTATGTCTAGAGGAAAACAGATTTCGTCTCCAAATACGGAAAGGTTTCATCACCGTAAGAGCTGTGAAAATGTGGAATAGTCTCCCTCCAGAGTTGGTTCTGGCTAGCTCACTAGATTGCTTTAAAAAAGGCCTGGATTCTTTCCTGTGTGTACTTAATATAAATGGGTACTAATATTTATAGGTAAAGTTGATCCATGGAATTTATAGATAAAGTTGATCCAGGATTGCCTCTCCGGGGATCAGGAAGGAATTTTTTCCCCTGCTGTAGCAAATTGGATCATGCTTTGCTGGGGTTTTTTCACCTTCCTCTGGATCAACTGGGGGTATAGGATTGTGTATATGGGGTTGTATTGTTGGGTTTTCAATACTGTTTTTTTTTTTTTTGTTTGTTTTTTTTTGTTTTTTTTATTGGTTGAGCCAGATGGTCTTTTTTCAACCCGACTAACTATGTAACAGCACGGATCTGAAAAAAAAAAACAAAGCACACCAACATTCAATTAAGAATACACACGCCTCTTGTATTCACGCAATTTTTGCTTATCCAAAAGTTCAGCTTTAAGTGTGTGATCGCCAGATGGCCTACTATTTTGTATGATGCCAAGAGTTCTATGTATCTTGCACTTATTAAAGGAGGAAAACACTTTTTTGAAGTCTCAGCAATTAGGTGTCTTTATCCATTTACAGCATTCATATTGAAAGGATCATATTACCCAGACATAACAGACCACACTGATACATTTGTATCAGACCCCGTCCACCAAAGCACTTACAATCTCCACCATCCGCATACACACAGACAAAATTTTGAGAGTAAGCTAAGTAGTATGAAGTAAAATTCATATGTCATTGAATTTTGGGAAACCATTCAATACTCCTGTAGCTGATATCCCAAGTGGGATTCAGAACCCTCATGATCCAAAGTTTGAAAGCAAAGGACAGGTCCAACTATAAAGCCACTATAGCAATTATAGGAAAGTCATTACTAACATTATCAGCATTCTAACAATCCTAAAATCAGAGCACCACTATCATCATACTTTAAAAATGAAAAACCTAATTTGATTGGGATATTTAAAGGAAATTTAAAGTTTTTAAAGATAATTATCTGTATATGACCAACTTATTGTAAACGTTGTATGCCAGTATCAGGGGAGGGTTGGCAGCCTTAGGCCTGGGGGGGCAAGTCCAGTCAAGTGGCCCATTTAACCATTGAATCAGCTCACTATCCATGCCCACCTGGTTTTATAATGGATATTGATCTTATGAAACAAGACATACATGATGCAATGTGGTAACATGATTTATTGTTAATAGCAACAAAGGAGGTTTAACAAAAATACATGACATTATGCCAGGCGGGGCCAAGGAAGCTCCTGCCGGGCTTAGATCACTCTGCCTGACAGGGTAGTGACTGTGTTAGTATTGTACCGGCCGGGTTCAGGAACGTGCTCTGCACACTCATACCGCTCCACTGCAGTTCTGCTAATATAACATTGTGTAGAGGCGACCAGCAGTTGTATACAGTGTCTGACCCCTACATTTATATGTTAAATAAACACCAAAAATGACAGAAATCTTTCCCTTAGTTAGTAAACGCTATAACTTTTGCGCAAACCAATCAAAATACGCTTATTGTGATTTTTTTTACCAAACATAGGTAGCAGAAAACAAATTGGCCAAAAATGTAAAAAAAAATTTGATTTTTACATTTTTTTGGGGGGAATTTCTTATAAAAAATGTGAAAAATATTGTTATTTTTTCAAAATGTACGCTCTTTTTTTGTTTATAGCGCAAAAAGTAAAAACCGGACAGGTGATCAAATACCACCAAAAGAAAGCTCTGTTTGTGGGAAAAAAAGGAAATTTCCTTTGGGTGCGGCGTCGCACGACCGCGCAATTGTCAGTTAAAGTCGCACAGTGCCGAGTCGCAAAAAGTGGCCTGGACGTAAGACAGCAAAATCCTCCGGTGGTAAAGTGGTTAATCCAGCCCTGATGGCGGCCTTTTTACCCGGCATCAGAGCGGCCCAGGGGGCGATTGCCACCCTGCCCCCTTTCCCAGTCCTCCCCTGGCCAGTATATACAAAGTAAAAAAAAAAAAAGAAACTTATTTAAATTAAACTGTAAGTCTGGTTTGAACCTAATTTAATGCAGATTTGAATTACTGATTGGCAACCACCTTTTACAGAATATTCATTTGAATATGCTGCAAATGGGAGAATTGCTAATTAGAGCTCAAAGTGTATGTCAAAGCAAAAAAAATGCATATGCAGTATATCTCCGCAATCTATGCATGCATTTGCCCATATTTTATGCAGCAAATCACCAAAGTTGAAGGCATACAGAATTGTACCAAACCCTATAAAAAAAAAAAGCAGGTAGAGTTTTCCTTTGGGATAGTAGGTTACAGCCAAAGGTTTGGAACCAATGTTGCCACTGTGGTATCTCCTCTCACAGATCTCACAAAAGAAAGCAAGTCCGAAAAGACCACCTGGACATAAGAGGTAGAGATAGCTTTTCGGGACTTGTGTAGATGCCCAGTACTTAATACTCCAAGATTTAATCAGTAATTGGTAGTGCATACCGGTGCATTGGAAATTTTGAATTTGATCTAAGAGTAGTCTAGTCCAAGGTGACAAATGGGGAGGAACACCCTGTGGCTTTCCTTAGCAGAAAGCTGATCCCCCAGGAATGTAAATATGCCAATGTGGAGAGAGTCTGTTTTGCCATTAAGTTGGCTCTTAAGAACCTGAAATATTATTTGTTAGGGAGTTAGTTCAGGCTCACTATACAGACCATGCCCCTCTCAAGTAGGTGGACCACAATAAATAGAGGAATGCAAGAGTCACTTGTGGTTCCTGGCTCTGCAGAATTTTACATTTGTGGTGGAGAATAGACCAGGAAATTAGTAGTATATAACGTGGATGCTCAGTACAGAGTTCACAGTTTGTTTGACCAAAGTGCTTACCCCACAAGCTAGAGTGAGGTGGGGGGCATGTAACATGGAGATTTTAAAAACCAGTTATGTTGTTAAGAAACATGTTTGGTGAAAAGTATGTAGCTCCATTATTTCTTATTCATTTTAAAAGGAAGCCACTTGTTATTAGCAAAATGTGCACTGGGGCTGGATTCAGTTGGAATTCTCAGGGGAAGGGTGGGATAGATTCCCTATCCTGTGGACCATGTTTAGCTTTTCTCCGACAGGTATGCTGATCAAGCTCAGCTGGACTGGTAGTCAATGTGTATAATGTGTGTCAGCTGAGAGAGAGCCACACTGAGTTGTGAGGCTGGAGGCCGCTGCACTAAGACTACGACCAGTGCTATAAGTGCCTTTTTACTTGACTGATGCAATACCCAAAGAGGTACATTACATGGAACAAGGGACTTGTTCAGAATATGGCCTAAGTAAGTCTCAGATGAGCAGAAGCTTGTTTTGTTACTTACGCTTTTACTTTGCAGCTGGATGCCTATGCTTTATGTTTCATTCTACAGGAATAAGCAGCCTGTCTAATTTAAGAACTGGATGGTTGTTTTCTCTATGCTGAGTCTAATCCCCACCATATATACACATACAGAATATATTTACGGAAAACATTTTAATTCAGTTATGTGATCATTAAAATACAGTACACAGTCATTCTGAGAATCAGAGCTCAATTTATGTAAGTTTTACACCGTACATATGATTACAGTAAAGGGATAACTCCATCAGTATTCTGCTAATCCTTCATTGTCCAATCACAAGCTGGGTTTGGTCCTAGAACAGGCTGTATTGCCTAACTGCAGTGTAGACTGCAGGGAGGTCCAGGAGATTTACAATGTAGTATGAGTATGGTACGTTCCATGTATGTTAATTCGTTTACACCAATTTATAGTTTTAAACTATGTATGTATGTTTTATAGTTTTATAAATGTGGGAGTGGTCATACTTCTCTAAATACATGATGTTCTTCCTGTTTGGTAATGCAGAACAGTGATTGTGTTATGCTGCTTCTCTTTTTTTAATATAAGTCTGTTAATTTGCTGAAAACACAGCAACCTAAAAAGTTGTCTTTTCTGGTTTCATCTTTTTTGTTGTTTAGCAGGAGTGATGATTACATTATGGGGTAGATTTACTAAATCTGGTGCCCTCAGAATCGTTGCAGCTGTACATTGTAGCCAATCAGCTTCTAGCCTCAGCTTGTTCAATTAGGTTTTGGCAATAAAACCTGGAAGCTGATTGGTTTCTATGCAAAAGTAAGCCTGACTTTGCACTCTCCGGGCTTAGTAAATAAACCCCTATGTGACATGCGGGGAGAGAATCTAAAAATCTGTATATTATACTATCTTGAAAATGTGGATATTACAGGACTGTTTTTTTTTTTTTTTTTTGCAGTGGAGAAAAATCAAATACGATACCACAACACTGAGACTATGATATCATATTGTATCATAAAGAACTCAACAGCTAGTATTTTGTATGCTTGCCGATTTTTTTATCTCACCCAGACTCTGGTGCCTAGCATCTTCCTTCTTCTATCTGCTGGTACCCTCACCTTTATGACTTTCATCTTTATCATTCATGCCTCACAATTGTTTTTGAAATACACTATATTGCTCAACAGCCTTTAAAGTATTTTTACACATACGACTCTACTCAAGTTTTTTTAATGTGTTCTAGAGCTCCAAACACAATATATTATATGATTTTAAGTTATTAACAGCCCTGAAGTCAAATGCAACCTTGATCATTGTGGAACTTCAGATCTCCTTGCAAAGTAATATAGGAACAATATCTTATAGGGGGTCATTGGAATAGACATTTTGCATATAGTAATATCTGAAGTGACTGTTTTATAGGAAATTTAAGTTTTTTAATGAAAATTTGTACCATTGTGTATATCTAAATTAAGACTCTTCTAGAAGACTGGACCAATCATAGAGCTAGATGAAAGGGAAACTCTGTGCACACAAATTTTTATTTAATTGCATTTTTCAATAGCCACAAATGTTATAAATTGACTTTATGTGCCTCAAAAGCCTATGTAAACTCAGTTATTACCTTGCAACAGTAGCAAGGATATAATCACTGTTCTGTACATAGCCTGCTCACAGAGCAGAGCTGTGAGAGGGGCCCAGAAGGTACACCCACTATAGGCTGCCTGCAAAAAACTACTGTACATGAGGGGGCAGAGACAAGACCAGTCACCCTGCACAATGGAGAGAGAAGCAGTGAGTGGTCTTTATTACAGAAAGCTCCTGCATAGAGGCAACGTTTCACACTACTCACACTAATACTTGTAACCTTACAAGCAGACCTGAACAAAATAATGGGGTGGGCGACTACATGGCAGATGAGGTTTAATGTTGAAAAATGTAAGGTAATGCACTTGGGTGTCAGAAATACGAACACAAGTTACTCGCTAAGGGGGGAACCTCTGGGTGAATCCAAGATGGAAAAGGACCTGGGGGTTCTAGTATACAACAAGCTTGGCAGTGGCATGCAATGCCAAGCCGCTGCAAGCAAAGCCAACAGAATACTGGCATGTATAAAAAAGGGAATTCACTCCAGAGATAAAGAGATTATTATCCCACTCTACAAGACCCTGGTCCAGCCACATCTGTAGTATGCTGTCCAGTTCTGGTCACTGGTCCTCAGAAAGGATGTGCTGGAACTGGAGAGAGTCCAGAGAAGGGCAACAAAGATAACTAGGGGAATGGAGGACATCAGCTATGAGGAAAGACTGCACACATTGAACTTATTCTCTCTGGAGAAGAGACGCTTGATAGGGGATATGATATTGATGTACAAATACCGTACTGGTGACCATAGCATAAGTAACACATTTTTCAGAGAAAGGGAATACAGTAAGACACGGGGCCACTCACTAAAACTAGAAGAAAAGCGGTTTAACCTTAAATTACGTAAGGGGTTCTTTACTGTCAGTACAGTAAGGATGTGGAATTCTCTTCCACAAGCAGTGGTATCAGCAGAGAGCATCGATAGTTTCAAAAAACTATTAGATGGGCACCTTAAAGACCACAACATACAGGGGTATACAATGTACGGTTAACAGCAAACACATACACACACACATTATGGGTTGAACTGGATGGACTGATGTCTTTTATCAACCTCACTAACTATGTAACTATGTAACTATGTAACACACTGGATTACTGCACAGATCTGGAAGAAATACACAAAGCATACCAAGATCAAAGTAAGAATACACAAGAATATACATGACTCCCGTATTTAGACAAAAATATGCTGATCCTGGAGTTCAGATTTAGAGAAATGTGTAGTCTTTTATATGTGTGGTGCTACACTGCCAGAGATGTATAGTAAGTAAGTAGAACTACTTCACTACTGTACTTAAGTACCGAAAGGCGGTATCTGTACTTTCCTGGAGTATTATTTTTTTCTCCTACTTCCACTTTTACTTCACTACATTTTTTTGATGATTTCAATACTTCTACTCCAATATTTTTTTTTTTTTGTGCTGCATAGTTACTAGTTACTATTATAAAAATGACCACTGCTAGAACAGTAGATGGCAGGTTTCATGAAGATCAAAACGTGTATTATCAGCGCATACGAAAATAAATGCTGCTGTATGTATAAATAAAAGCTGCATTTGAAATAATAAAAGAAAAATATGATGTTCAAACTTTTGACTTCTTTCTTTAATAACTACATAACACAGTACTTGTACTTTTACTTTCAGTACTTGAGTAGCAATTTTTTTTTCAAAACTACTGGTACTTTTACTTTCAGTACTTGAGTAGCAAATTTTTTTAAAAAAACTACTTGCAATACTTAAGTACAAAAAATGTTAAATACTTTAGTACTTCTACTCAAGTCACTTTTTGATTGAGCAGTTCCACTTCTAATCAAGTCACTTTTTGATCAAGCACTTGTACTTTTACTCAAGTATGGGTTTCGAGTACTTTATACAACTCTGTACACTGCAGATAAGTTTTATGAATACCCAATCATCTACAAAGGAGGAAAAAAAGGAAAAACTGTTTTTTGTCGCAAATGATTAGATGATTAAAGTGAACATAACTCCTTATTCACTAAATTATGTACACTTTGTAATGAGGTCATTCTCAACCTCTATAAGTTAGTAGAAAAGATAAATGATTTTACTAGCTTAGCATACTTTTCCTTGTTAATAATACATGAGAAGAGGTGATCCGAACCTTCCTCGACTATTATTAACAACAATAATAATAATGATGACTATATAATAAGAGGATTGTAGAGGATATATTGTCTGGCATACTTTAAATAAAGGTGAAGATAGTAGTACAAGTAGGACAAGTTTATGATAATAACTAAGGTATGTACACTAGACCTCGTGCTTGTGCACTATTAGGGGTTCCATTATTATTATCTTTATGACCCCCATTTTGTGTTCCTATGTGACCCATTTTCCTCCCCCTATAAGAGAGGGACTAGGGTTTTGACTAATGTCGAAATCTGGTATGTAAGATGGCATTTTTTCATACATGCATTTGGTTCTGAGGAAGAGGGCTAGACCCTTAAAATGTGTCAGCCTAGACCAGTGATGGAGAACCTTGGCACCCCAGATGTGGAACTACATTTCCCATGATGCTCAACTACACTGCAGAGTGCATGAGCATCATGGGAAATTTAGTTCCAAAACATATGGGGTGCCAAGGTTTGCCATCACTGGCCTAGACGGTATGAGGTCTTCCCTATGGTGATTTGGAAACGGTCTCATTTGCATCTCTAGATATATTTGTTCATTATATGCATTTGTGAGTATTCACTTGTTATTTATTACTTCTTAATAAAATGTATTTTTTGTAATGCACTAGGTCAGTGAGCCCTCTCTTTTGTTGTTTTTTACTTCTCTCAACCTTCACCTGTAACTGGAGAGTAAAAGCACTGGATCGCAGTAGTAGTAAATGCACTATTTTTGAAAGTCGCGGTGCACCAAATTGCATGACAGTGTGGTATAATGCGACATGGTGCCTATAAACTCATTGCTGGGGCAATGCATTTTAATCGCAGTGCAGGAAACACACACGGAACATTCCTTTACCGCACCACATTCGATGATGCTACCTACATGTAAATAAAAAGCAAAAGTGTATGAAACACAATGGCAATAGCTGCATAAAGAAACGTGTTATTGGTCTGGTATTAGGATGCTATAAACAGTAATGAGAATATATAAAGTGCAGTAACCTATTGATATTTGAGGTGATTAGCAATAGTAGCGAGTCCACACCAGACCGAACTGTGGTTTTAAGCCTTGACAGCCCACTTTTATTAAACAAAATGAAAGAAAAGTTCAAAACAAGACAATTGCCAATGCAATGGATTTTCACCAGCAAAACAGGTAATGGAAAATTCCAAACCACCTGGCTCCCTCTTCAGCAGCGTTGCTACTCTTTCGCTGGTCCCTCTGATTGTCTTACCCTGCTCTCCTGACTTTCTGGGCTCTCCTGGCTCACTCAGCCTGTAGTTACAGCACACTGTTGCACCGGCCTAATCCCTCGCCTCTTAATAGCAGATCTCCTGGCATCCAGGCCTCTCTCATTCCTTTGAGATCCTATAGATTCCCCCAGTCCCCTGGACTTGCCTAGTTGACCCAGCTCTCTGTCTCCCAGACTCGCTGAGCCACCTCGACTCTCCCAGTCTTATGGACATAGAATCTCTCTTCCAGGATGGAGGGCTGTCTCTTAAGTAGAGCACCGCTGTTTCCTAACAGGAGCACATACCTGTCTCCAAACGGGAGCCCTGAGCTATGGCCAAACCTATCAATATAAGGGGTGCACATCCTTGTTTCAGCATGACCTGGACACTGGGTTGGAGATTTCTTCCCTCCCAGAGCACTTTGAAATCTCTAAATTTTGAAGACCAATCCAGGAATGCTAAAATCAGGAAAAAGCTGTAAAAACAATAATTCTGCTCATAATCCATACCCTGGAGTCCCGTGCTCTGCATACGTACAAACCCTGTGTCCTTTCTTCAACCATTTTCACAGTGGGAGGGCCTCACTCCATACTAATAATGAAATTACAGTAGCAAGGTCAGTTGAGATAAGATTTGTGATGGTCTTCTATGGTTTATTGCATCATAGCCCCATGACTGTTAACACGTCCTCACTGAATAACCTTACAGTATACAAATTATTATTCCAGTTTCCAAAAAAACTGTTATTGAATCATAGAACCATTCCATAAATAGACAGAGAAATCAGATGCATTTAGTTCCATAACAATTTACTTGAACGTGGCAGGAATAACTTTTACGCAGCTTAAAGCTGACATTGAATAATGAAGTCAATAGTGTTTAGGATAAACAATGTACAAGCTATAGCAATGACATTTAGGATAAGTATTTCCCAGAAAGCTTAGGAGATAGTGTAGGTATAGTACAGAATGTAGAGTATATGCAGGCACATCACCTGAGTTCAAAGCTTTCCTCTATATGAGAAAGAAGATCTTTTCGGTGATTTGCTGCATAATTAGAAGTTAAAGATAGTTTTGAGGAAAGTGTGAGCTAGTACAAGTTTAGATACAAGAGATAATTTGAGTCTGTAAAAATCGTTTACATTTTTTTTTTTTTTAACATGAAATACATGATGTTCCATTTTAATGCAAACTTCCTTTTATTTATTAGAACAGTACGGCGCCTGAAAATTTAGCTATGAATGAAAAATATATCTATTAATCAAATAAAGGCTACACCTTTAACTAGTTTATGCATATGAATCCCATGACTTTTTTACTGACAAACTATGTAAAATTTACTGACAGAGAACAATGTTTTACTAAACTCCTAAAATATGACAGAAACTCATAGTAAAAGCAAAGACAATCAATATTCAACAATATAAACAATACGTGAACAATAATAATGGTCAAAACAACGAAGACGTCACAGGAAGTGATGAAACGCGTAAGATTGGAACGCACAGCGTGGTGACGGAAGTGAGGGGTGGAACGCAAGCCAGAAGTTCTCCCGCGAGCGTCCATATCAAACGGTTTGCACCGTACTCACACGATCACAGGCAGCCCACGAGGCCAGAATTTGGGATTAGAACCTACCCACTTCCCCTGCATGATCATTTGACGTGAAGTGTTTGTTCTTTTGGCGTTTTTTTTGCGGTTTATGTGCCTATTTTTGTTTGAAGTTCAAAACCCTTTTTTGCATGCATGCCATTTTTGCCCAGTTGGGAATAAAAGAGTTTAAAAGATAACACACTATCTGGAGCTTCATTTCTTCCACATACCTTGGCGTGGTGAGGGGAGAGGAGACGGAGGGGGACTATTTAGAAGCAAGAAAGAAAGATCGCTCTATAGCCCAGGGGGCTATATAAGTCTGAACAGGTCCTGGTGCTATAAGGCACACAGGACCCACAACATTTGGTGAGTGATTGAATTCTACCATTATCACTTGGATGTAATATAGCACTCAGCACCTGCACTTTAATTTAAGAAAAATTTGCACTGAAGAATCACCGTTTTTATGAGAATTATTTGCACATTTTTTTGGAACTTTCACTTGGCGACTATTTTACTGAAAATGTATTTATTGTACTTTTTTATATATGGTGTTTTTATTTGTGTACACTATTGAATGTATTTAAAGCAAGCGCTATAGGTAGCCTATTGTTTAGATCTTTTAACCAACTTCTTACTATAGCAGCTGCTAAACTATTATTAAGGTTTCCACATATTCACTTGTAATTAATCCTTATTGGAATATTTTCACGTTGTTTGTTGTGTGTCCCTTGGGGAGCAAGCGCTGTAGGTAGTTTTTAACTACTTTTCTACAAAACAATTATTATGCCTTGTTTTACAAATGGAAAACTCAAAACTGAGTAACAAAGTGTGAGCATGATTAGGATTATAAAAGTCTGGGGGCACCCTACGATAAAACAGGAAAATAGGTTTTGCAGCACGCATAGCATGCCAGGGTGAACATTAAGCATGGCCAGATTTTTCCTAACAGTAAAGGAATGATTAAACAAAATCTGCGTCTATTTACTGTATAGAGTGCATACATATAACACAGTCCTTGTACCCACAAAATTACTGTACCACAACTGACAGCCTCACAGACACATGTAACTTCAGGGCAAATGATCCTTTTTTAAAAATTAAATATTTCCATTACATATGCTTTTATGTATGATACTCTTTTGTCTGACTGAGCCTACGTTAAAGAAAAACTTTATTTAAGCAAGCAACAGCTGAGAAAATGAACACCTTGGTCAGGACTATGTAACATACAACTTAATGTATAGAGTGCAGGGGAGTAAATAACAAACTAAACAACATATAGAGTGGAGCAGTCATGATGATCCTCTGTTCCCACCAGAGTCACCCCTTACCTAAAAGTCCCCAGAGTTCCCCCTTACATCAGGGTTCTCAGTGCCCCTCCTTATATCAGAGCCTGTAGAGTACCTCCTCATGTCAGAGTCCCCAGCATTCCCCTGTACATCAGGGCTCCCAGAATCCCTCTTACATCAGAATCTCTCCTTACACCATTAAAGTCTCCACCATTACCCTATACATCAAGGTGCCCAGATTCCCTCCTTACATCAGTGTCCCCAGAGTCCCACCTTACATCAAGGTCCCCAGTGTTCCCTTTACATCAAAATCCACAGAGTTTCCCCTTTACACCAGAATCCCCCCATACATTGGAATCTGCAGACCCCCCCCTTAAATTTGAGTCTGCAGAGCTCTCCCTTACATCAGAGTCCACAGAGTTCCCCTAAACAGTAAAGAAATTGTCAGAAGGACTATCGTGGTGTCTGTGAGAGATCATAAATATTTGTATTACACTTACAAATTACATGCATGTATGTAAAGCTGAACTCTAGGCAGAAAAAAGGTACATATGAAGGCACCTCTGTAATAATGGAAACATAATTATGGTAAATGTGTTTTTCAAATATAGGCAATGTAACAAAGCAGAGTATCCAAATTCGATCTGAATTTAAGAAAGAAAGGAGATCTTCACTGTGCTTCTTCCCCTTCCACTTTCCAATCACAGGCTAGGGTGGGTCCAGGACAACATGGGCTCAGAGGAAGGCAGTTGAATGATACTGATCATCTGTGGATATTTAGCGGCAGAAAATCTGTGGAAAATCTGTGGATTGAAGCTGAGTATAGTACAGTAAAAGCTGATTTAAAAACCTTAATGGGCTATTCATTTTTATTTTGTCACTTTTGCCTGAAGGTCTACATTAACATGAAAAAAAAAATAAAAAGTGCAGGGTCCATTTAAACTTTACAATATACATTGTGTCAGTGATTGAAGAGTTGGTAATTCCATAAACTAAATATACCTAAGTGATTTGTTATATATATATATATATATATATATATATATATATATATACAGTATATATATATATATACAAAAATGTTAGGTGTTTGTCTAGGTATTGTGCACAGGTCTGTACATGTGTATATATATATATATATATATATATATATATATATAGACATACAGCTATGTGACAATGCATAGTTACATAGTTGGTCTGGTTGAAAAATTACACAAATCCATCTATTCAGCCAATAAATGCGTTTTCGTTGTCTGTGTAGGGAGATGTAGAATTGTGTTTCAGGTTAGTTACTTTTGATTGCTTTTTTAAAGTAAACCTATCATGAACGAAACATGTGGTCTACAATTGCTAACCTTTTTTTCCTGACAATGCTAGTTTCCTGGCTGCCAAGGTGACCTACTGGCTTCCATGCTTTGAGTCCCAGGTCCAGAATTAGTTTGCACATGAGAATCTCTGATTATCCATTTCTCCTGGATCAATGATCAAGGATGTAGCAAAGCCAGCAAAAGTCTAGCAACTAACATTTTCAAAAGGATTTCGCCAATGGCAGTGTATGCATATTATAAAAGGCCATCTAATATGTGCTGCAAAAACACACCAGACCCACGAGTAGAGGATAATACCATGGGAGTGGTAGCCTTGGAGTGGAGGGGGCAGGTCGTTCCTTTTATCTCTGTACAAATTTACAGAATCCCCCCCCCCCCCCCCATTTCAGGTTCACTTAAGGAAATAATTGCATACAAACTTGCGAATATTAGAATATTTTTTTTTCTATTTCTAAGTTAATGTCTGTTTAGCGTTTATTGCTTTTTTTATTTGTTCTTTATACATAGTAATCAGTGCAAACTCACCATCACAGGCTGTCCTTCCAGTGATTTTCCCATTTTTACTCCTGTAAACTCAGTTTCTTACCTAATTCTAATTCTGACACATAAAGTGAGGAATAGAGCATATAAGCATGGTAATATCCTGCATTTATTCAGATAAAGTTCAAGAGGTGATCAAATTAAGTTTGTGATCTGATCAGCAGAGTTCCCCTCTCCAAATCAGCTTTTATTTACAATTTAGGTCTTTTTTTTTTTTTTTTTTAATCTTTAAATACACGGTGATTGGGTGACTCTGTGGGTGTTGGTCATAAATAATGGCTGGTCTCTTGCATTGCAGTGGTTCTCAAGATCAACAATTGACAAGAATCAGCATGTTTTCACCTTTTAATAGCAATCATTCCTTCCAGCTATGGCATTTACTATTTGTCAGTGCTCTGCTTATTGTCGTCTTTGTATTCCCTAAGCCTCAAGATGCCATACTTAACTATCTACACAAAACAACCTGTGTGGGAGGCAAAGTGAAACATTTGTTTTGCAAGTAAAGAAAAATTTGCTTGAATAGCAGAGAGAAACCATAAAGTTTTAATAAAACAATTTTTCTGGGTTTATTATATAACATTAAATAAATATTAGCACGGTTATGTGTTGCTTTTAAAACATTGTGATGAGAACTTAAACCCAAACTGTGTTATAAGTCATCTCTCTTTTGAAATTGATATATATTTTTTTCTTGGTAGACCACACGTCATGTCAGTCGGGCACAATTTTGACTTGTAGACCTGTTTTGTGAGTTATTCACTGGGGTACCTTTAAATTTTATTATTGTATTCAGCATGAGCAATGCTATCAATACACAAAATAATAAGTATAATTAACTATATTCCATTTTTTATTTGTAGATATATAACTTTGAAGTGGAACTGTTTCTAACTAAAACTATAGCTCTTCTCCCTGTCCCTGCTAACGACCTCATTGCTTAACCTCCTCCTGCCAACCATGTAACACATATGTGAGGTTGCAAGGAGGATGTTGCTTAATGCCTATGTATGGCACATACAGTATTCGTCCATTGTGACTGAAGCTTCTGTACTGATTGCATGCTCACAGCACAATGACTAAGCGGTCACCGACAGCTCTTACTCTCTAGTTTTAACTGGGATTTGGCAGGAACATGCAACCACTGTGACAGCCAATCATACTGGTCACATGATCAGGAAGTCTGTGCCATCACCTGGTCACAGTGGATGGTCAGGAAGGGGTTAAAGTGGAACTTTAGTCCAAAAATTAAACTAAACAAATGTGTGAGAAAGAAAGAAAGAAAGAAAGAAAGAAAGAAAGAAAGAAAGAAAGAAAGAAAGAAAGAAAGAAAGAAAGAAAGAAAGAAAGAAAGAAAGAAAGAAAGAAAGAAAGAAAGAAAGAAAGAGAGAGAAAGAAAGAAAGAAAGAAAGAAAGAAAGAAAGAAAGAAAGAAAGAAAGAAAGAAAGAAAGAAAGAAAGAAAGAAAGAAAGAAAAAGAGAAAGAAAAAATAGCTAGATCAAGGTATGATCTAGGCCAGTGTCAGGGTTGTAGTTATGGTCAATTGCAGGGTCAATGGTCAAGCTCAGATTCAAAGGTCAAAGTCAGTATATTTTTGGTAGGCTTAACATTTTTTTCCAATAGTATCATTGTAAGTTATTGTCAGTTTCAGTGTATTTTAGGTAGGATAAAAAAAAGCAAACATGCACTATTGTTTCTGGGTCCTACAATGGAAACAAACAACAAATAAAACATATTAGGTATCACTGTGATAACCAGGAATAGGAGAATTGTTTTTGGTTTGTTCTTTGCTAACAGGTTATGGTAGTAAAACAAATACAGCTAAATGTATATATATATATATACATTTACATACATATATATATATATATATATATATATATATATATATATATTTTTTTTTTTTTTGGGCCAGTTTTTATATGATAATAAAACAAAAAACAGGGGATAACCATCTACCACCAAATGAAAGCCCAACTTGTGATGAAAAAATAAGCTGTAATTTACCAGGATACACAAAGTAATTGGGATGATATGTACAGTTTCACTTAACACATGTCAAAGTTGCAAAATTGTGTTCAGGTATTTGTTTTACCCTCCCTCATAATGGGGTTAAAACAAACCATCCCTGTTATTCCATCACAAAGATACTGAAAAATCACAACAAAACTTCTAGAGTCAGGTCTACAAAAACCTAGAAACACCTCATGTGTGTTTATATTGGAGGGCTGGAAGTCTGCCAAGATCAGTTCTCATAGAAAAACACAGTGTAAACTTTAAAAATGAATTTCTCCACAGTGCTTTTAGATACATAGATGAATGAGGCTCCATTCATACCTGAGCGTATTGTTTTGGGCTTTTTTCAGGTGTTTTTTCAGGCTTTTTTCAGGTGTTTTTTGTCGGCAGGCATTAACATTTTACAAAAACGCTGGTAATCAGCCAAAAAGAAGCTCATGTACTTTTTTGAGCTTCAGGCATTTTGCTTCAGGACACAAAGTGCTCATATGTGAACAGGGGCCATTGAAATGAATGGGATTTTGCTTTTTGGGCGTTTTGAGACTTTAGAGATGAGCGTTTTATGAGCTGAAATACGCTCAGGTCTGAACAGGGCCCTAGGACTTGTTTGAGGGCTCATTCACACCCTGTTTTAGTGGGATTGTGCTGGGAGGTCTTGCCCAGCACAATGCAGTTTCAACAAGACAAGGCAGTTTGGGCCAGTTTGTACCACTGCAGTGCAATGCAGCCCACATCATCACACCATGCTGTGGCCAATAGAGCTTTATGAAATGTGACTTTGAACAAATAAAGGTCAGCACTGCTGTCATCACAACACCCACCAGTGGTATGCGCTCCAATGAAGCTGCTGGAATAGGCCTCCAAAGTGCTTTTACTACTTGTCCAGGTAAATATTTTTGTGAACAGGTTAAGTGTGCACATTTATTTTTTGAAGGTTGCGCTGATGTTATTTGGTATTGTAGGTTCACTTAGGGATTGGGGATTTAGTGGGGGGTGAATTACTATAGTTTAAATAAGACTTCAGATCTGTTTTAAATAAAAAATAACTATACTGTTGTTACTTTCCTCCTCCCCAACAATACCTCCTCAAACTCTTATACTGCATGCAGGTAGCAACACAACTGGCGTTGCAAACTTTCTTGGCTAGTCCCTGTGAATAACTACGTATTCATAAAACATCCTGTTTATTCTTATGGAGAGGCCATCTATTTTGTCCTCTCCTAATGAGCAAATAGAATCTCTTCTTGTTTGTGTAGAAGATGCAAGGGAGGAGGAGTTTGCAACATCAGCTGCACAGCTCCCAGAAGGCAGCATATTGTGCATCTGACAGGAGCATAGGCAGTAGGTATAAGACTTTGAAAGGGAAGTGTGGGGGGATGTTTAGAGTCACAACTTTTTTTCTGCAGTTTTGGATAGAGTGGTGAGGGGGGTTGCCATGTTTTTACAGTTGTCTAAGTCCCATTTGGGATTGTCCTGATGACCATTATCACAGAGACTTGAGGTAAGGAAAAATCCAAAATGGTGAGTTAACTTAAAGTATAACTAAAGGCAAGAAAGCGCAAGCACCTAGTGCATTACCCTTGGACACCTTTACATTTTTTAATTCCTCAGAGCTGAGGAAGGAAGGGTGCCTCCCGAAACGTGGTCCTTATATAGGGATATGTCCTTTCCACATCGAGGTGGACTAATTTTATGAGATTTATGCTCTTTATGTTTGTGAGTATGTTTTTGGCATTTTAATAATAAAAATGTAAAAGGTGTCCAAAGGTAATGAACTAGGTGCTTGCACCTCCTTTATTTTATATTTTTAGTCTCTGGAGTTTCCCCATCTGAGGAGAGCAGCACGCCGAAAATTCCCATTGGAGTGAGCGCTTGAGTAATTCAGTTGTTTAAATTACTAAATGTAAAACTTTTTTTTTATTTTGGATAGTGGAGAGGGATTAGTTTACCTGTTAGTTTTTTTTTTATTGCTGTCTGTGCCCCAGTTTAGAAGATCCACCATCTCTATTTGTTCTATTTACCATTATCTTTGAAAGTTAAAGTAAAAGAAAACCCACATTTTTTTTGTCCCCAGAAAAGTAATAGAAGGGAAATCTTCCAATAGGGACACTAGTTCTGGTGACCAGGGTGTCCCCAAAGAATTCCCTTAATTTGCAGGAATTTCCTCTGACTTCCTGTTTGGCTATGGGACAGGGGGTGAAAGGACATCTCCACAGTGGGACACAGATGGTGAAATAAATCTGACACGGTTCATAACCCTCCTTTACTCTATCCAAAATGGAAAAAAAAGTTTTGCCTTTTAGGGAAAACTGAAATGGGGACAAGTGTTCCATTGGCAATTGTCTAAGAGGAAATTTTGGACAAAAAAGTGACAGGGGTTTTATCCATTTCTCTATCAAAAACATTAAAAATATTTAAATATATACTTTGAATGATAACTATACACAAGTATAGTTATTCTTTTATTAGAACCTCACTTCAAATTGATGTTAAAACATTATCTGACATACATTGTTGCTGTAGTCTCCAAATGTAAGCACAACGTATTACCTAAGTATTTACCATTTGTTGTTATTGTCAGGGTTTTCCTAATAAAAGATTTGCATTATTTGGTATTTTTTCCAATCCTTGTGTTCATAACTGACAGAACAGCGGTCTACCGTGTTTACAATGGCAGACCGCCGTTCTGTCTCAACAGGGAGTGATCGTGAAATTGCAATGGCAATCGCGGCCGTCGGCCCCGCTGATCAGCTTCGCAAAACCGCTAGCGGTTGTGCAAAGAGACGTACAGATACGTCTTTCGCAGGACAGAGCTGACCTGCCACAATAAAACTACGGTGGCTGGTCAGCAAGCAGTTAAAGGCCACATTGAACTAGGTTTACCAAACCTTCTTCACCTACACAGTGCATTGGTTAGTGTGGCAAATCTTATCCTCACATTATTTGCTATGCACCCATGATAAATACAACTACACATGCACAAGCTTCAGCCTAAACATAGTTTGGAAAGTGTATTCATAAGTGTAGTTTGCTGTAGAGTGTATGCTATAGACCTATCTTAAAAAAAAAAAAGATTTCCTGTCATTCACCCATTCCCCTCCCCATTAAGACATTTTGTGAAAACAATACAGGAAACATTTCAAATGTAGGGGACCAGTGACATTGGGGGGACCAGTGACATTACTACAGTAATCAGTGCTAAAAATATGCACTGTTACTGTACTAATGGCACTGGCAGGGAAGGGGTTAACACCAGGGGCAATCAAAGGGTTAAATGGATGCCTATGGGGTGTTTTCTAACTGTTGGGGGGTGGACTTATGGAATCAACACAGGGACCTATGTTTCTAAATAGGAGGAACACAGGAGCTCTGTGTTGATTGCTGCCAGAACAACAATCTGCTGTGTGTACAACAGCAGACCGCTGTTCTGTCTCCCCGGGGAGTGATCGCAGATGCCCAATGGCAATCGTGGCCGCTGGCCCTGAAGATCAGCTTCCCCACTGGTGAACGGGCGCCCCTACGATCGCTCCCACGTAGCAACCTACGGGTACATCGTTTTGCGGGAACCTGCCGACCTGCCGCCGTATAGCTGCGCCGGCTGGTTGGCAAGTGGTTAAAAAAAAGGGGGGATCAGGAGGTGTCAGTAGTAACTCCTGAATGCCTGCCATCTGCTTCTATGCCCCCCTATTAAAAGCAATCTGGTAAGGATCGCTTTCAGAGGTTGAGGCTACAGCAACAGTATCCCTACGGTCTGTGTTTCCTGTATGTGCAATAGGAAGTAGTAGTGTGAGTCATTAGAACATGACAGCCGGTTCCTGGAATCCAAGATGACAGCGGGTATCCTAACAAGCTGTGAAGTATTTGGGTTCTCAGAAGGTAGCTCTGTACTTCTCAGGCAGCTAAGTAAGTGTTTTATTAAAAGTCAGTAGTTACAGTCACTTTCCATCCAGCTCTGGCCCTGAGAGTCAGATGAAATGCAGCTTATAGGAGGAGGAGAGCACAGGCAAGATGCCAACAATGTATTGATGCTCTACATAACCCATGGAACAGGCAGATAACACAGGAAGCTGCAGCAGTAAATAACATTGTCACCAACCACATTATGTAGTATGACAAGGTTATCTTTTGGTAGTTAAAAGTTCACTAAAATATATTTCAAATGTATCTTTTTAAATGTATATTTCGCTATTGACTTGAAGTGTATTTCAAGTTATTCACATGTATTTGAAGACAAAAAAAAAACTGAACAATTGTAGTTTTTTTCTAGTGCAGAGGCTCCTTTTTTAAACCGTTTTTTATTTTTTTTTTTTAAACTAGATTATGATATAGTGGAGGGGCTAAGATTAATATTAATGTAATGATTAATTTTAATGTGATATTAATAATCGTCTCATTTGGGCAAGGTTTTATAATTAAAGAATGGTAAATCAGTCTCTGCACCAGTAGAATAATGAACCTTGGGGCATTATTTAAATTATTTCCCCAATAAGATGTTTAAAATGTAAACATCAATTGACTAGGATGTGTATCAGCAGATAGACAGTCTGTCTGTCTGTCTGTCTGTCTGTCTGTCTGTCTGTCTGTCTGTCTGTCTGTCTGTCTATCTATCTATCTATCTATCTATCTATCTATCTATCTATCTATCTATCTATCTATCTATCTATCTATCTATCTATCTATCTATCTATCTATCTATCTATCTATCTATCTATCTATCTATCTATCTATCTATCTATCTATCTATCTATCTATCTATCTATCTATCTATTTGTCTATCTATCCAAACCACCCAGTTACTGGGTGAGTAGTCCACCCAAGCTCTGCCTCTAATTAGGCTGGGCACACCCACTCATGGCCCCCATTCACTGTAATTAATTTCTTATTGAGTTAATGTGCATTTACTATGCATGTGTAATAACTCAAATAAAGGTGACACTGTGATCCCAGGCCATCATCCAACATCATCAGGACCAAGATGCAGCAAATCCAGGACATATGGCATGTATGCATACCTATATTCATACAAACATACATACATCTATTCACAAACACACACAAACTTACAGCAGAACTCCAGCACCTTCAGTCTTGCAGTGTTTTGAAGTCTGGTGTTCTGTACTGAAATCACTTGCTCCAAGTTCACTGCACACAGTGAGTTTCTCATAGTGTGCATTAAAAGCTGCAGCAAGTCAGATAGAAACCACCTAATTTCCTTTCTGGAGGATGTCCAGCATTATCTATCCCTTTTTTTCCCCAGCTTTACTGTCCCTGATATGCCTCTTTCAGCCATGAAATTGCAACGTTTAATTATGTAAGCTCGGTATCACATGTGGGCTTTACCGAGAGAGGTCTGCAGCTCCTATTCCTCCAGACTGATCTCAATATATCAGGGCATTTTGATATGTATATGATTCGTCTCAAGAGTCAGCCCACTGCTTGCATCAGGGCTGAGGACAATATACAATATTATTATTATTTGTATTATTATTATTTACAATGTAAAGAGCATTTATGGAATGCATATGAAAGTTTTAGGGGAACCCAACGTTCTGGACAGCAAACATAACTGTGTATCTTTTATATTTATGTAGATTTTTTTATTTTAAAATATTTAATTTACCATATAATACAGCAATACACTTTAAAGTTTTCAGTTAAAGATATAAATGTTCAAGCCGAGGTGCTTCTGGTCTAGTAAGCAAATACAAGTTATGTAGCACCGTCACAGCCTCTTCATCATACATTACACAGTAATAGGATTATTTAAACACAGTACAAACTTCCAGTAAATGAACACAGAAGCTTTAATCAACAGAGAAATGACATTGAGAAAGTGTGCAGAGCATCCTAAACAGTTTCAAGTATACTGCAGAAATGACTAAACACTACACAAAACACACACTGGCATGGTTATACATAAACAATTGTCTCTGTCAATGACAGTATAGTAAAACACACCCTAGTTCACCATATACATCATCAAGAATCAGTCATGTTTTTTGTGTCCTTTACTCCTATGCATTGTTTAGGTTAACACTGTAGATATGTGATCATTGTACTATGAGTTCAGTTGGCATTTTTGTATTTTATTCTGCCAGACTGTTGGCTATTCCAACTGATCTATGTGGTATGCAAGTTTAGGTTGGTCACATTGATTTTCCAATAGCCAAAACATTTTATTTTTGTGTTGGATAAAGTCAAAAATGGTTAATGCCCTTGAAAAGTTTTGCTTATTCCAGTTTGTATTCAGTTTTGTATCCTTGAAGAATAACCCCTCTTTATGTCCTTATAACTAATCTTTGAGTTATTGACATGAAGGCAATCAGTAATTTGAAGGAGGTCAATGTGCAGATATTAAAAACATGGAAAAAATGTTGGTACCCTTCTAGCTTTTTAAAACAATGCTTCCTTTCTTCCGAAAAGTGCTCAAATTAGAATTGTCAATTGTCTTATGTATAGGTGCATGCCTTTGGTATGTATAGAGAAAAGCAAAGAAAGTGTGAAAAGAGATACATTATTGATTATTCTAAAATGTAATGTTAAATGGCTTGGACAGATTTGTTGATATCCAAAAAAAAAAAAAGATTATGAAATCATATTTCAAGCTGTTTTTTGTAATTAGTATCACAGTCCTTCAATCCTGTAATCAGTCAAACAGCCTGTTTGAATGGAGAAAAGTAGTCACTCTGCTATTTGGTGTCGTCAAGTACAGCATGCTGAACATAGCCCAGAGAAAGCACATCAGCAAACTGACTGTCAATGTTGCCTGAGTAACAGTTTCTTGATGCCTAAAAACAATGCTTTTTTTGGTGACAATTGCAGTTTCTGTTTTTTTTTGTTGTTGTTTTTTTGGTGCTAGTTATATTTTGTATTGGGACTTATATTTTGGTGGCGCCATTTCACCACAGAATCCTTTTATATTTGGGTCTGATCACTGTTTGAAGCACGCTGGATTTTTTGTATTTCTGGATTGAATCTTTGTAGGATACAATGAAATCTCAAGTCTATAAAGGAATTCTGGAACAAAATTTACTGTCTAGTGTCATAAAACTCTATAGCCTATAGCCTATAGCCTAGTACACACTGGCTGAATGTTGGCTGGCATCCTCCACTTCAATAGAAACTGGCTGACACCTGGCCCGTGTGTATGGCAGCTGGTCTGACAGAAGTCGGACGTTCGAAGTTTCATCACCAAAAAAGGTCTGCTGACCAGCTCCCGATCAGTGCTTCTGATCAGTCAAGTTCCTCCACCCCAAACTCGCCTATTCATGTCATTATGGACCTTACTTTGTGCACTGGTCCAAAACATTTGGTGAAGGGGGGATTATGGTGTTGTCGTTTTTTATAGGGGTTGGGCTTAGCCCCTTTCAGTGAAGGGTACTTTTAAGGAATCAGCATACCAAGACGTTTTGGACAATTTAATGCTCCCAACTTTTTGGGGATGGCCCCTTCCTGTTCCAACATGTAGTGCACAATGCAAGGTCCAAAAAGACATGGATGAGTGAGTTTGGGCTAGAGGAACTTGAATGGCCTGCACAAAGTCCTGACCTCAACCCTGATAGAACACCTTTGGGATGAATAACAGCGGAGACTGCGAGCCAGGCCTCGTCCACATCAGTGCCTGACCTTACAAATGCACTTCTGGAAGAATGGTCAAACATTCCCATAGACACACTCCTATACCTTGTGGACAGCCTTCCCAGAAGAGTTGAAGCTGTTATAGCTGCAAAGAGTGGGCCAACTCAATGTTGAACCCTACGGGGCTAAGACTGGGATGCCATTAAAGTACGTGCGTTAAAGTGTGTGTGTAAAGGCAGGCATCCCAATACTTTTGGTAACATAGTGTATGTGAAAAGAGTTGAAACATAAAGTCAGAAGGCATTCTTTAAATCTGAGATGGCTGGAGCAGTTTATTCAAGAAAAAGAGGGCAAAACAACATGTTGGCAGGTGCAGAAGCCTCATTAGAAGCTACTGAAATTGGATCTTTACCATGATTGCCACTAAAGATTTTGCAATACAATATCAGGTTAAATGATCCACCATTTCTATTTGTTTTATTATTTAAAATATTCTGTTGAATCAAAAATTTAAGTCCATTTTAGATCTTTATGGAATAAACAATGGTGGATGCCAATTACTTTGTTCAGTTTTAAGTTATATCTGAGAAAAACAAGGGTTCTTCTTTTTTGTGTAAGAGTATTGACTAATTTGTCCGCACAAATTAGTGGAAGATTCTGCTTCACCCCAAGAAGGGTCTGCTGTTTCCTGTGAGTGACAAAAAGTTAAACAAATATAAAGGTCATCTGTATTTACATTAGCCATACAACAGTCACAGTAAAATTTCTTAACAAGGTTTGGCCATTATTTATCCACTTGTTCATTTTATCTTTTCTTTGAACTGCCTGGGTTTGCCTGTCAAGATGTTAACTGTGCTATAAACAGCCAAAGTATAGCAGCTCGAGTTCTCTAAATAGACCGTGAGGTCATTTTATTATCAGGCATAGAAAACATATAAGGCTACCCATCTGTTCGTCCTGCACATCTGGAAAGACTGTAAACACGCTAGTAATTTTTTAAACTGTACATTTAGGGGGATAATCCTTTAAGCAGCACATATTGATTCTGCTCATTTTCTAAGAAACGCCACAACCATTTCAAAAGAGTCATTAATTAGTCACATAATATTTGCTTTGTAAGCGTTGGCACATGCATGGACCGTAAGTTTTGTTGAAGCTTTAGACTTACTTCTGTGGTAAAAAAAATATTAGAATTTATTCCTTCTACTAAGACTGCAAAAAAATGTATTTGTTTTATTATATTGTAGAATTGTGCCCATTGTTGTTTTCCTTTAAAACTGAACTCCAAATAGAGATAAAAGACAGGTATAAAATACAGCTCCGTATTCAATAATACGTCTTTTTTTTATTTCTAATTCAAGCAGTGTAAGTACCTGAATTTGACTTGATATTAGCCTGTGGCAGTAGCAGAGCTTAGAATGGGGAGGAAGAAGCATCACAAGGATCCAACTGGTTGTTTGGCAGTGCAAGGGGCATACTGAAGGGGAGAGAGCAGAGAGATGAGCTCATCAGTCTAATGCTTCTTTTTTTATCACCAACACAGTGGGAGAAAGTGTTATTGAACCATCAGAGAGAAAATAGGTCTCCTGCCCTGTCAGAGAGTAAAGTGTTGGGTGGCAGGGCTGTATAAATTTCAGAAAAGGTTGGCCAGAGATACAAATTTTTTGGCAGCTAACAGCATTATTACATGCGATCCAGTTCTGTTTAGCTGTTTGCTCAGAGTTCATTTTTAAGAAGATGACACTCAGAGAGTCTATTTGCTGTCCTAACAATGGAGTATGACTAGTTGCTTTTGGTAAAAGTACCACTGTCCAATCTTCAGAAATGTTTGACCACATTTTGACTATTCAAAAGCAAGTGTCACTGACGCATTTACCTGAAACTGTCTAGCATAATGTGACATTTGTTCTATTCAAAATCCTAACCATCAACCATCTTAGTCTGCTAATTTTGGTAGTGTTCCAAACATTCTGTGCAGCTCTCTGTAGCCAAATCCAGTCTCCTGTTGCCCCACTGATTCCAGCTACATCTGGGATTTTGCAAGGTCCCAAAACCTGGAATTGTGCTTGGTAGGAAGCAACAAAAGAGAGGGCGCACTGACCTATTGCATTACCTTAACTGAATTTTATTAGAAAGATAAATAACAAAGGAGTACTCGTGCACAAGCTTGACTAGATAAAACAATGAGGCCATCTTCAAATCCACCATACTCAACTGATGGCTTGGGAAGACCTCATAGCATCCAGTAATGGCTGACACATTTTGAATATCAAGCCCTCATCCTCTGGGCCAAATCTCTGGGGAAGAGTGCTTGACCCTCAAAATGAGTCAGCCATTCCTGGACACTATGAGATCTTCCCATGCCATCAGTTGAGTATGGTGGATTTGAAGGAAGTCTCATCGTTTTATCTAGGCAAGCATGTGCATGACATGCATTTGTAAGTATTTCCTGTTATGATTAACCAAGAGGAGAGTCCTTTTTATTCCTAAACACCACAAATGAGAGCAGGAGGTTACACTTTTGAAACATTGTGCTTGGGCATGGCTTAAGTCTGTACTGATTACTCCAATCAAATAGTTCCAAACATCAATACTTTATCCTAGCTAGTGCAGCTATTCTTCTTCAAGAAGCTATATTTTGTGGATCACTTTGCTGAGAGTAGTGATGGCAGTCCTGCATGGAAATACCATTTCTGCCACTTTACAACATAGTTCTGCTTGAACATTAGAAATTCACCTTGGCTTTAATGCCGTTACACAAAGATTTGTGGATAAACACATTTAAAGGAGTTGGCGAGGATTTTAGAAGCCTAAGTTTACTCGAAATAAAAAATCCACACAAATGACATTACTTACCTTTAGTAAAATGTGTCCCTTTACTGCAGTATCTTCCTTTCACTAAAATCATCCAATGCGCCCCCACCCAATCGCTGATCTATGAATGGAGGATGTCGGATGATTGATAGGTACTACGCCTCAATTTATAGACCCTGTTTCATTAATAGAAGCAATAGTAATGGCTCCTTTAAATGCAGAAGCTGAGATGAAAGGGTGGAAATATTCTGGTACTCGTGAGTGCCTATCGTAGCTCTTTAGTTCTGTTAACCTCCACTGCATCAGAAGATTACAGCTGCAGGGGTGGGGGAGCATTGTAGAAGAAGACTTTGAGACACAAGGACAAGGGACACATCTCAATGAAGATAAGTAATGTTCTTTGTGCTTTTTTTGTTTGGTTAGACTTTAAATAGCCGTGTTACTTTTTTTTAGTACAAACAGAAGCATTATTACTGTAATGGATAGAAAGCAGAATTCAGCAAAGATGCTTAAAGTGGTTGTAAACCCTCATATATACCCAGTGAAGTGAATAGCCTCTTAAGATACACAGGGATGAAACAAATCATCCTACATAGGTTTTATTTGTCTATTTGCAGTCTTCTCCTCTCTACACCCCTTCAAAAGAGCAGATTGTGTTAAAAATCTTTCTATATCGGTCAGGAGCACAGAGGAGGGGGCAGAGAGACTGCAGTTACAGTGTGTGAGAGCTGATTGTAGGAAAGGAACACACCCCCTTTCACACACAGCAAAACTTTGTTCTGAATAGACAAGCTCCATTCTGAGCTCTCCCCCCTCCCTCTCTACACAAATGTATCTCATCTGTGGGGAAAACTTCTCAGAAGTGGCACATGCTGATAACGGAGGAAGGAAGCACCAGAGAGAAACGACACTTAGAGCTTTGGAGAGAGACAAGTAAACAATACAGATACAGTAATCCCCCACTCCATCGCGGTTCAGTTTTTGCGGTCCCGGTAATTCGCGTTTTTTTTGTAATGTTATTTTACTGTATAATTCATTAAAAATGAAATATTTTTGTGTTTTCCATAGCTCTTGTTCTGTCTCTTAGTATCTTTTATGTGTTTAAATGAGTTTCTATTGCTTTAAAAGTGTGTTTAAAGACCTTAAAATGCTTTTACACGTACAGTGACAGTAAAAAAACATGCCTACAATGCATTTTAATAGGGTTTTTCTATTTCGCGGAATTTCACTTTTCGCGGCTGGGTCCGGAACGTAACCCCCGCAATGGAGGGGGGTTTACTGTACATACATATATATGCTTTGTTCAGATTCCATGACTGAGGTTTACAACCACTTTAAGGTGCCAGATGAGGTAAGCATGCACACATAGAGGTTAATACAATATTGAAGGGTAGGATAAAGTTAATATTACGTTCAGTCAATAGGGGAGTTAGGTAAAAAATCTCAGTTGCATAACAGTACTGAACAGGCTGTGACAGTAACATGCAGACTTTGAATAGTACCTTAACATACCTTTAGGCCAGTTTTAATGCTATCAGAAAGTGTTAAAACTAGCATGACCTTATTTTGGGGTTCCTCCAGTACAGGAGGGGCATCTATGTACTGACAGGTTTTCTTTAATATTTAGGTTAGTGTTTAGAACTTTAAGTGATACTCTATGTGTTAGTACCAAGTTAAACATTATGGATCAATATTCAGTTTTAGTATTCAGATTAAAGCAGAACATCACCGAAAAAGGGGAATTTCTGCTTAAAGTCCTCCTCCCCCTCCTATCCCATATTTAGCATGTCATTTTTTTGTTTTTGTTTTTGGGGGGGGGGGGAGCAGTTACCTAGTTTTGACAGGTACCCGTTCCCACTTCCTGAGGTCGCCTAGAGTGAGGTATAGAGGAGTAGGTAGGAGTTCAGAGAAATCTTGAATCACTGTTATTCTGGCATGTTTTTGGCACCAGAAACCCTATCCTTAGAATAACATGCTATGAACAATTATACTATTGCTATAGCTTGATTGCCCACAACTGGGCAAACCTCCTGTGCTTTACTGATACTAGCCCATAAGCTAGTATGGCTGGGGTAAGTCATATTTTTAGCAGCAGGGAAGTACCCAGAAACATGTAGTTATCTAATGCTGAGACACATCAACGCATGGGCAGAATATCCATGTAGTATAATATCTATGTGGAACCTCTTTAATCCTGGTTACAGATACTGTGGAGAATATTTGTTCTTTCTTAGGGCAGAAAACATCAGGATAGTCAAACATTCTTCAGGAATCGAAGAAAGAAGAGGGATAGTGAACAGTGCCATGCGGATCCAAACGTTCCACCTTACTATTTTATATCCATATCTACTGAATGTCAATATGAGCTAAATTTCTAAAGTCATTTATTTCAATCTTAGAATTATTCGTGCTCTTCAGGGCTAGATATGAAAACAATAGCTGCAGTGAAGCAGCATAGGGAGCAGAAAGACAAAATAACTAGTATGATTGTAAAAAGTCCAGCATGAACAAAAATGGTGATGTACAACAATATTTCCTTAAAATAGTAAGCATTTAAACATTTTCAATTTTGAATATTGTGGATTCATTTTTATGATTTATTAACATTCTGTTTAAATTAGACTTTGGTCCATATATTAGGTCATTGAAGGAAGCAATTCATACAAAAATAAACTTAATATATATTATTACATTTTCCTGGAATGCTTGATTATATTTTCCAAAAACCAGATATTATACAGACTTTTTTTTTTTTTTTTTTTACATTATCACATAAAGAATATAATTTTAAAGGCTAAGTAAAATGTTTAAGTTATATATAAATCAAACTGCAATTTTGTTACCAATTCACATAGATTGCATTTGTATTTGCTTTGATTTTACAAATTACCAACCAGTCTAATGCACCTTTGTTCACTACAATTTTATAATCAGGTTAAAGAGGATTAAGTAAAAAGCACAAAAGCTAAAAGCCAGGAAATACTGCAAGCACATATGCGTATTTGTGTGATCACTAGGGAGAAAATGTTGACCAACAGACAATCAACAAAATAATTCAGCTTGGTGTCTGCCCTGAATGGAGGTACCAAGCCCTACCTGTTTTGCTAAACAGTACCAACGAATAGTCTGACTGTTTGATGTTGTACAACAATGTAATAAGGAGTATATCGCCTGTCATTGGTAAGTCAGTAATGAAATAACATTTAAACTTTACAATTAAATTAACGAAGGCCCCGTTCACATAGGGGCGATCCGACTTGGGGGGGGGGCGACCACCGAGGTCACGGTGCGAGCAGCGCGCCGCGACCTCGGAGCGGCCGCCACGGACTTCATAACATTGAAGTCTATGGCGGTCGCCTCCGGGTCGCCCCAAAGAAGCTCCGGACCCTTTTTCTAAGTCGGAGCGACTTGTGTCGCTCCTATTAGAACGGGCCCGCTGCTTCCCTATTGAAGGTCACCTACGCGACCTGTGAGTCGCCTCAGTGTGAACGGGGACTTAATCAGCCACACTTTGAAAGGTTTGTGTTCTGCTAGGAAGCAGGAACATTGAGGAATGCAGTTCTAGGACCTTCAGCACTTAATGTATGTAAATGGTAAGGGGTGTAGAGGTGTGCTACAGTGTCTATTGATGCTGGCTGCTGGAGGATCTAATGTTGCTGGAGGGGATATATTTTTGCGGGGAGATTAGTACCACAAATTTTTCTTTGTTCTGTATTCTCTAAAAAGGGCAGTACTGGGAGTTGGGCAGGGGTTGAAACCAAGGAACATACTCACAGGTAGATAGGGGCAAGTAAATCTGAAAGGGGGAGTTCCTGCACCTATTAACTGGGAAAAAAGCCCTGTATGTATGGAATGTATTTAGCTGACATACACTAACGCCCAGTACACATGATCCGAAAACCGGACGACGTTCCGTCCGTTTTTGTTTGGTTGCTAGGAACTATCAATTATATTCGCAAACGGGAGAGGTTACTTGCGATACAAATTTTCTCAGATGATGATTCAAAAGCTTCCGGTATGCGTAACCACGCTGTAGCATGTGAGGGGAAATGATGTCATGTGCATGTGACCTCTCTAGCCACGCAGGACTATAGTTTTACACAATTGTAAAGTTTTGGGTTGCATTTGCCAGAGCTTTGTTTAAATGCACTTTAATGCATATTGTTTGATATTGTTTTTATTCAGTTACATGCTGATTTGTTACATTTTATTCAATAATAAAAAATTGTTTTATTAATAAAGATATCTGCTTCTTTAGAAATAACTTTGCAGTTTTCAGTACTGACACACCATAGAACATACAACATCATTAACAAACAACATCTTTAAAGTGGAGTTCCACCCTATTTTTATACTTACCTCCATCTTCTCGCTCCGGGTCACCTGAAAAAGAAATGGATAATCGCATATTTTTTTTTTTTTTACTTACCTCGTAGCGAAGAAAATATACTTACCTTACTTCCTTCTTCCTCCTTCCTCGGCCGCGGCCCGTCGTCACTTCCTGGCTCTGCAATGATTCCTGGGAGCTGGACGTCATAGCTCCCAGGAATCATTGCGCCTGCACCGGCCCCGACGTCAGTTCCGGGTCACGCGCGTCATCCCCTTCTAAACAGCTTCTGGGCATACCCAGAAGCTGTGGAGGGGTGACGCGCGCGACCCGGAAGTGACGTCGGGGCCGGCGCAGAGCATCGTGGGACCACAGAAGGCGGAAGAAGACGCCGAAGAGGACGCGCTGGCTTCAAGCTGCCCACATCTGAGATGGCAGCGCTGGACAAGACGTTTGCAAGGTAAGTATTTCGTCTTGCAGGTAAGTGCAACCCGGGACAGATCAGAGGCTAGCCATTGTGGAATGCACTAGCCCTGACTGTCCCGGGGGTATTAAAAAAAAAAAAAACAAATCCAGGGTGGAACTCCGCTTTAACATAGAGGTATCAACCATACCATTTATATGAAAAAAAGGAGCAAGTAATAGAATGACCCACTCACCCAGCGCTAATAAGATAAATAAATTTGATAGCAGCCACTATATAAATAAAATCAATATTAAAAAAGGTGTGAAATAAGACTCTAAAAATAGAAGGCCCATACACACTAGCAGCGCTCAACTAGATGATACATGAATAATGTATAAAACCATAAATAAATATGTACAATTGTGTATAAAACAGTATAAATAACACTGTCCTTAAAAGTGATCACTTCACTTAAATGCTGCACAGAGGCATAAAAGTTCATATAGTTCATGAGATCCCGGACTCGACTGTAATATACCCCGGTGTTAACTCAGTCACTCCTGGACCACCATCACCACACCTCAAAAGTGTCCCCCTTAGTAGTGAACACTCACCAGACCCTGGACTTGTAATAGCCTTGTCAGGAATACAAAGGTATCTGTTCCGTGGTGGAGGTAATCTGTGTGGCTCTAAACGGCATCAACCGGAATCTCCGATACATAAACCCTTGCACTTAAGCCTCAGAAGTTAATACAGGCAGCAGTGGCAATAAAATCATGTGAAGCAAAGAAAAGGGGACTAATAGTGTAATTCTGCAAAAATAACACACTTTATTAATGGCTCCCCATTCCCCATACAATTGCACTCACAAAAAAACAACTTGAAATCAGCATATAAAGTCAAAGATTCGTAGCGTCTGATGTGCATCGGTGACTCACCGCTACGGGTAGCAGCCAGCAGGAACCCGGACACAGACTTCCGACGTGACAGCAGATGGTTGCGTGCTCACGCCCTAAACCATCTGCTGTCCCCCCCCCCCTTAAAAAAAAAAAAAAGACTCCCACACCTGTAACTTTTTTAAATCTAACTTCTCAAACTTTTTTGGAGCATTAACTAAGAACCTATATGGTACCTCACCTCTAATGATGTGTGCCTCACTTGGTGGCTACTGCTTCGTTCTTGAAAAATATGACTTACATGCAGCCTCTGAAGATGAATTTCTGGTGGTGAAACTGACAGCTGAGACTGAAGCAGAGTGATGACAGTGAGTTGCTCGCTGTTCAGTTGTTCCATAGATAGACTGTCTTATATTATTTTCAAAGAATACAAGGTGTTCTATGATTTGCCAAGGAGTGTATGAATGTGACAATCTCCCCTTGTCCAATGCTTTGGCCTACTCCTAAGCTGTGTGAAATAATGCTAGTCTCAAGTAGGGGTGAGCTTGGGTATGTTTGGATCCTTGTCCAAATCCACCTTAGCTGTCCCACTGGAAAGGTGTCACTGCATAAAACCAACCATAAACCGCTGCTCCATAGCTGCACGTATGCAAGTGGTGTATATACTTGCCACTGTGGGGTGAGGAATGCATCAGTCACTTATGATTAGTGATCTGTAGTAACCAGGGCTTTTTTTTTAGCTGGAACTTGGTGGAACTCGGTTCCACCACCTTTGACTCAGGCCCTCTACTCCCTGCTTACCACTATCACTTGTAAACACAGAGGTCTTGCTTCTGTGTTTACAAGTCACAGCTTGTCTCTTACTGGCTCCCACAGATCTGATCTCTTGAGCAACTCCCACTGAGTCCACTGATGGGGACTCGGGAGATGCATGTGCAGTGGTGCAGTGCAGTTGCAAACACCCCCACTGGATGATCTACTTGCAGGTAAAAGTGGCCAAGCCACCTACAGTGTGTGGGGAGGTACTACAGTAGAGAAGAAGAGGGGTGAAAGTGAGATATGGATGGGAGATGCAGGGTAAGCAGTTGTGGAAGAAGGCTGAACTCTGCACTCTGTGTGAAGCGCTTAGCATACCCTTGAATTCTGCACTTTGTATGCAGTGCACCCCTTATCTCTGCATTATATACGTAGTGCAACCCCTGAACTCTGCATCTAGCACAACTCAAAACTCTGCACTTTGTGTGTAACCCCCCTGAACTCTGCACTCTGTACCTGCTATGTACTGTACTATGCACTCCTGGTATTTAATACCCCTTTAAGATCCTTCCACGGTTAGTGAAATTTGACCACACCCATTATTTGATGCAGTTTGGAAGGTGCGTGTATGGGTGGGGTAAGAAGGGTTTTAGGGGGTCGTGGTTGAGTTCCTGCACCTATTTTATGAGAAAAAAGGCCCTGGCAGTAACAGCTTCAGGTTAGCTATAGCACAGGTGGGTTCAGACTAGGATCCCAACACGCCTGGTTTCAAGTTACTAGCACCTTGTTGCATTGTCACTGCAAACAAGAATTTATATTTTCTTTTGCAATGACAAAATGTGCTCTCAAATGGGCAGAGGCCGAGCTCACAAGCCTAGTGCACTATACTAACCCATAGGGGTTAACTTACTGTAGAAAAAGAACATATTCACTTTGTAAAGTAAATGTTCAATTTGCAATGTAAATGTTCACTTAGCTTATTGCATGCGGTGAAATCCTGTTCTTTTTCTTTTTCCTTGCACATAAATGAGCATTTTTCAATGAACACAGCTACAATTTATGTATTAAGCTAAGTTAATATACACTTTGCAAATTGAACAACTTTTGCATTATTAGTATATCAACCCCAATGATTTTCTAGTTCGCACAAGATGGCTTTGGCCTATGGAATGATGACTGGTAAAATATTTTTCAGAAAAGCCCTTTTAAATATATTGATGCAGCATAAACAAAAAATGAAAAAAAAAAAAGATGTTTAAAAGCAAAAGCAAGTAGGTTAGTCAGTAGTTCAGCTATCTTGTAGCTCTAGTTTAATATGATATGTCTTCTTCAATGAAACGGACATGAAGGCATATTTGTAAAAGCATGCTGTTTGTGCACACATCTGTATATCCTTCACCCACACACACACTGAAAAATAAAAACAACAGATTACAGAGCAAAACTCAAAACATAAACAGGATTGAAACATGCTCCTTTTGTATACTACACACATCTTACATAAGGGAGAGTACGTGTCCATGGGTATTTGTGCTTTGCTACCGATGTGCACATGTAAAACAACTTCAGATATATGGAATGTGGTGGTTGAATTTTAGATTGGATCATATGTGGCAGTGTTACACTTGGTGTATGTTACTTTTGCCATGATCTGTGTTGTTTTGATTTTCTTTCTCCATGCATGTCATAGCAATTGGTAAATGCATTTTAAATTCGTCCGATAATGATTGATCTCTATTGCGAGTCATTTTTCACCAAAAACATCTAAAAGCATCCTGTTAGATATGTGTCGTGCTTTACCATTCACATAAAAATGTGAAAATAGGAAATAGAAATATATGTCCACAGATCTATGCAAATGTCAAAGATGTACACTATATTACCGAAAAGCATTGGGACGCCTGCCTTTACACTCACATGAACTTTAATGGCATCCCAGTCTTAGTTCGTAGTGTTCAATATTGAGTTGGCCCACCTTTTGCAGATATAACAGCTTCAACTCTTCTGGGAAGGCTGTCCACAAGGTTTAGGAGTGCGTCTATGGGAATGCTTGACTATTCTTCCAGAAGCACATTTGTAAGGTCAGGCACTGATGTTGAATGAAAAGGCATGGCTCACAGTCTCCACTCTAATTCATCCCAAAGGTGTTCTATTGGGTTGAGGTAGGGACTCTATGCAGGCCAGTCAAGTTCCTCCATCCCAAACTGCCACTAAAGTTCATGTACGTGTAAAGACAGGCGCCCCAAAACGTTTGGCAATATAGTGTATATACTCTATACAAAAAATTAATAATGAATAAGTTCTCAAGTCTATAAGTGTATAGTCCATAGCTGCAACACAAAAAAAATGAATGATGAAACATAATGTACTTTATGTAGATAACCAAAAAAAAAAAAGTGGGGAGATCTATTCTGCCATATACAGCCACATACCGGAATTAATTTAAAATGTTGGGGTTCCCTCATAAAGAGAAATAGGACTATAAAGGCTCAAAGAGTGGATATATAATTTGGTAAAAAGTTATAATTTTATTAATTAAACAGCAATATTTTTATACAGTGTACAAAATCAAATTATAAATCAATAAAAATAGGGTACAATGTTACTTATAGCAGAGTTGCATAGTGGTGATGTTAGAATGACCATACAGGGGTTGCATAAGCAAAATCCGACGCGTTTCCAAGTTATAAGACTCCTTCCTCAGGGAAATATCTGCAAGCAATATTGATATGGTCTGAAAGAAAATAAATTTTTCTTGTGTCATCTTAAACAACATGCATAATAATATGTATACATATATGTTATATGACAATATCTATGGCGAAGAGTGGGTTCAGGGGTTGATGCTTACGGTGCGTCCATGTTGTGGCTTGACCAGTCACCTCATACAAACAAATGAACAAAACCACGGCCATGTCCAAAAAAGGAGTAGGTGGAAAAACAAAACAAAATAATGCCAGGGAAGAGGCTGCTCGGCAGACACTGAGACCACCTGGCTTCGGAAACAAGAAGAAAGGTGTAAACAAAATGTAAAGTGAAGGACAATTAATCCAATTGACATTTAATATGTCTTAAAACATCCAAGTGTAATCCTACATTGAGAATCACATACCCAATATGTTGGTAATCAAGACAGGAAACACACAGGGATGTATGCGGTAAAAATTACAGATACCTGTTTATCTCTTCCGGTTTAGTATAAATGCCCACACAGTCTGCTGGTAGATCTATGAAGTCAAATATAAAGTATAAACAATTATGATTATGAGTTATATATAGTACAACCACATTGAAAAGAATGTGGCATAAAAGTGCCTCCATTTCCTAGCATATAGAGATGGTGCCAGGCTTACCTTAAACCATAAATGTTGCTCTCTGCCCTCTGCGTGGACTGACAAGTCAGTGTTATTATGCCTGATTGTGGGCTTTAAATAGGCAGTGCTAATAATTAAATTCCCCCCTGGTGAGTATGAGGGGGAGGAACCTCCTGTGTATGCATGATGAACCTAGGGTTTGTTAAAATTGATTCGTTTTTTTGAGGTCAAGCCACAATGTGGGGACGCACCATAAGTATCACACCCTGAACCCACTCTTCGCCATAGATATTGTCATAAAACATATACTGTATACATATTACTATGTATGTTCATTCGTATGTTCGACACAAAAAATTGTTATTATTTTTTCAGGCCATACCAATATTGCTTGCGGATATTTCCCTGAGGAAGGAGTCTCAGAACTCCAAAACGTGTTGGATTTTGCCTATGCAATCTCTGCATGATCCTTGTAACATCACCACTATGCGACTCCCTATGAGTAACATTGTACCCCATTTTTATTGATTTATCAATTTGATTTTGTATACTGAATGACAATATTGTTGTTTAACCACTTCTGGACTGGAAGGATTTTCCCCCTGAATGACCAGGCCATTTTTTGCGATAAAGCACTGCGTTACTTTAACTGACAATTGTGCAGTCATGCAATGCTGTACCCTAATAAAACTGATGTCCTTTATTTTCCCACAAATACAGTAGAGCTTTCTTTTGGAGGTATTTGATCACCTCTGCAGTTTTTATTTTTTGCGCTATAAACAACAAAAGAGTGACAATTCTGAAAAAAAAAACATTATTTTTTTACTTTCTGCTATATATCATTCCCAATAAAAAAATAAATAAATAAAAATCAAATTTTTTCATTAGGCCAATTTGTGTTCTGCTACATATTTTTGGTAAAAAAAATTCCAAAAAGTGTATATTGATTGGTTTGCACAAATGTTATCTCGTCTACAAACTAGGGGAAAGAGTTATGTCATTTGTATTTATTTATTTTTTTTACTAGTAATGGCGGCAATCTGTGATTTTTTAATTTATGGCAGGCTCTCGCGCATAAACGACTAATCCTGCTCCAAACTTGTGACAGATTAAAACAAATAAGTATCAAATGTGCTGCAACTTTGAAACAATATAACCTGTGAACAATAGTGAAAAATAAACCACTAGCCGCGCACATATATAATTAACCAAACATAGTGGCATGTGTATAAATAATACATGTACAATCAAACAAATATTAAATAGTAAACCGGGGTGCATAAAAAAATTACAATTCCACTGTGAGTAACTCAACAGAAGAAAAAAAAGTCCACGAAAAAGCAAAAAGAATAGTGAGATAATTAGATAATCTGGTGAGATTCCAGTGCCTACTGAATGGAGAAACACCCAGAAGATCCACCACCTCTGTGCTCCACTCCCCTTGGCCAAGCAACTCACCCCCACTTAATGCCCTCCACTCTCATGGACCGGGCTAACAGCGCTAAGATATTCCGCCACGGCAAACGGGATGCAGATGACAATAGGCTCCTCATAACTAGACAGCCACCCTTCCGCTCATATCAGGTAAAGAAAACAGAAGAGCCCCACTAGTGCAATAACATAAAAAAACTTTCATTTAACCTACAGCCACTACAGCTACATGAGAAATACTTGTAAAGCACATCAAAGATACAAAGTAAGCGGGGATTGGGGTGCTCACTTCGGTCCTGACGCCGCGGTGTTGTAATGCTGGAACCCAGGAGACACCTCCGCTCACCCGATGCATTTTCGTCACTTCCTGACTTGGTCAAAGGGGGACCCCATTATAATACTCCATTAAAATACCAGCATAACATATAGTACATTCAAGAAATCTCTCAAAAGACTAAATACCTTGTTTTCAATATGGTCCGTTACAGAGGGAGAAAGGCAGGCGCTAATGTAGACAAAGCCCCCTGTCATTCTCCCTTGTGTAACAGCAGAGATCATACGGTCCTGCTATGTATCAGTGTCATTTGTACAGTAACAGTGCATATGTATAGCACTGATTACTGTAGTAATGTCACTGGTACCCCCAAAAGTATCAAAAATGTAAGTCAAGGGTCCGATCTGTCCGCCGCAATGTCGCAGTCCCACAAAAAAAAATCGCAGATCACCGCCATTACTCGTTAAAAAAAAAAAACAATAAAAATGACAAAAATCTTTCCCTTAGTTAGTAAACGCAATAACCAATCAAAATACGCTTATTGCGATTTTTTTTTTACCAAACATATGTAGCAGAAAACAAATTGGCCTAAAATGTTAAAAAATTTTGATTTTTAAATTTTTTTTTATGGGGAATTTCATATAAAAAAATGTGAAAAATATTGTTATTTTTGCAAAATTGTCGCTCTTTTTTTGTTTAAAACGCATGATCAAAAAATCGCACAGGTAATCAAATACCAGCCAAAAAAAAGCTCTGTTTGTGGGGAAAAAAGGATGTCAATTTTATTTGGGTACAGCGTCGCACGACCGCGCAATTGTCCGTTAAAGTCACGCAGTGACAATCGCAAAATACCCCCTGGTCAGGAAGGGGGTAAAATCTTCCGGGGCTTAAGTGGTTAATATGCTATTTAAACTCTAAGGAGGGCAATGCCTTAGTTATCCCCAACCACAGCCCTTTATTCTCCACAGCCTCTGTGCAAAGGGCAAGTCAATTTTTGTTAGTTTTTGGGATGTACATCATTAATGCTTATGAAAACATAATCCTGTATATCCCATAATTCATGCAATAGTGAAGTTATCCTGCATATTATGAAGAAGGTTCTCCCTTGAAACACGTCAGCCCCTATTAGTACGCCATCCAGCCTGTCCGAAGTACTGAAAGAATCCTTGTCCTGGAGGTCACCTTTACTGCATTAGGATTTTTATACACATATTTTACAACATGCATTTGTGAGTATTTGTGAGTAGTCTTTTATACTCTTTAACAAATGTTTTATGATATTGCACTAGGTCAGTGCGCCCTTCTCTTGTTTTTGTTGTTTTTCTCTTATTTTTGTTGTATCCTGCATATTTTAAAAGGTTTAACCACTTCAGCCCCGAAAGGTTTTACCCTTTAATGACCAGGCCATTTTTTGCGATACAGCACTGCGTTACTTTAACTGACAATTGCGCATGTTTGCAATGCTGTACCAAAATAAAATTGATGCCTTTTTTTCCCACAAATAGAGCTTTCTTTTGGTGGTGTTTGATCACCTCTGCGATTTTTATTTTTTGCGCTGCAAACGAAAAAATACAATTAAAAAATAAATATATAAATATATATATTGCTTTCTGCTATAAAACACATCCAATAAGAAAAATGTAAAAAATCTTTTTTCTTTTTAAATTCAGGCTAATATGTATTCTGCTACATATTTTTGGTAAAAAAAAAAAAAAAAAATCCCAATAAGCGTATATTGATTGGCTTGCACAAAAGTTATCACGTCTACAAACTATAGGATATTTTTATGGCATTTTATATGGCATTTACTAGTAGTGGCGGCGATCAGCGATTTTTGGCAGGACTACGACATTGCAGCGGTCAAATCGGACACTAACTGACACTTTTTTGGGGGACCAGTGGCATTATTACAGTGATCAGTGCTAAAAAATATGCACTGTTACTGTACTAATGACACTGGCAAGGAAGGAGTTTACATCAGGGGTGATCTAAGGGTTAAATGTGTCCCTGGGGGTGCTTGCTAACTGTGTGGTGGTTGCTCTCACTGGGGGAAGACAGCAATCCGTATTCCTCCTTAGCAGAAACACAAGATCTCTATCTTCTCCCCTATCAGAATGGCGATCTGCCTTGCTTACATTGTTATTCTGCCTGTCTCTGGAACGAACCCACTGATTGGCTCTGTCTGTAGCTAATCAGTGCACGATCGCGCCTCCGGCAGCGCATATGCGTGCCCCCTAGAGTTCCTGCACGAAGTGACGTACATTATATGTACGTTAAATGGTCAGCAAGCTGAAAAAAAAAAACAATTTTTATTGCATATTTTTAAAATATGGAAGTTTCTGAGTACCATCTTGCCCCTTAAAGTATATGTCAGGGGGGAAAAAAATAAAGAAAAAAGTAGTACATCTTTGCAATACATGCATATTCCCCCATATTTTTTTTTCTTTTTCATCCCTTTAAAATATAACTAAAGACAAAACATTTTTTTTTTTCGTTTTGAATAGACTGGAGAGGGATTAGAACGCTTGTCCTTTTTTATTACTGTCTGTGCCCCCAATAGGGAGATTCACCCTCTTCATTTGTTCTGTTTATTCTTATCATTGAAAATGAAAGTAAAAGAAAATCCCAAATTTTGGGTTGTCCCCAGAAAGGTAACAGAGGGGAACTCTTCATTTGGGAGCACTAGTCCTGCTGACCTGGGGGTCCTCAAGGAATTTCCTTAATTTGCAGGGATTTCCTCTCATTTCCCTTTTGGCTATGGGACAGGAAGTGAATGGAAATCTCCCCAATGGGACACAGATGGTGAAAAAAAAAAAAATCTGACAGGGGTTATATAACTCCTCTTTGCTGTAAGTTTTGTCTATAGTTCTAGTTTAAGACCAATTTGGGTAATCTCTTTTGATCTTCTAGAAATGCACTCAACTTCTAACCTATTGTGGGCTTTTCTGTAGTTAGGAACTGGCAGGACTGAGATAACACAGGAAGTGTGCATAGGATGTGCAACCCCTCTGAATTTCTAACATGATCAACAGGTATTTTTTTCATCGATTGAACAGACATATATAACAATATGTGGTCAATTATATATTTGCAAGACTAAAAGGGAGCAAATACACTGCCTGGTCAAAAAAAAAAGTTGCCACCTGGAATTGACTAAGCAACTAACTAAACTAAGCATGCAGTAACTATCCTATTGAATAGTTACTGCATGTGCCCAAAGAATGAGGTCAGCTGACTACCTGAATATACTGAATGACCAGGTTATTCCATCAAAGGATTTTTTTCTTCCCTGATGGCATGGGCATATTCCAAGATGACAATGCCAGGATTCATCGGGCTCAAATTGTGAAAAAGTGGTTCAGAGAGCATGAGACATCATTTTCACACATATGGATTGGCCACCACAGAGTCCAGAACTTAACCCCATTGAGAATCTTTGGGATGTGCTGGAGAAGGCTTTGCACGGTGGTCTGACTCTCCCATCATCAATACAAGATCTTGGTGAAAAATGAATGCAACACTGGACGGGAAAAAATCTTGTGACATTGCAGAAGCTTATCGAAACAATGTGAATGCGTGCCGTAATCAAAGCCAACGAAATACTAGAGTGTGTGATCTTTTTTTTTTTTTTGGCGGCGACTTTTTTTTTGGCCAGGCAGTGTAAAAGAAGTGTATTGTTAGGGAAGACCGGAGCAGGGTGCCCCAGGAACCATAAAAGCACAGGTGTTTTATAGTATGCGAGGTAATTAACAAAAGTCAGAGCTAAAATTCACTTTTACAGCATCCCTCAAAGCAATGCAGTGCTTTAACAACTTGAGAAGTGCCCCATGATGTGGGTGTCTAGATTGCAGGGACTCCTTTGGCATCTTGCTGCAAAGCTCTGGAGAACAATGCACAGATTAGCACCTGTTGGTGCCTGGTCTTTTCCAAAAATGTTAGTTTAGTATGTCAAAAACACTTACAGGTTTTCATTAACTCCCCTAATGAATATAGTATATTCAATTGCTACACAAGCTATTTTGTAATAAAATATCTTTACATTTATAAAACTGCAGTTGCTCTAATCTTCTAAAACATCAAAAATGTTCAAAAAGGTCAAATAAAATTGAAGCATTAAAGGCATTCTGTACACTGTTGGTTTACTAAGCAGCTCCAGAAATGTCTTCTCATGATTCTGTGATTGGCTCACTGATTTCCCTCGGAGTCTGCAGTAAGATACATTTTAGGCATCCTCTGCCTAGCGTTAAAAATATCCAAACATATACAAACACTGCAACTTTCCTCATAAAATACTGAATGTACACCAGATAATTTTAGTTATCCAGACCCTCCCTTTCATGAATCAGGAAAAAAAAAACCCAGCTATTTCTTCAGAGCAGAAACAGGTAGGAATCTGCTACAATGTTTGATAAAATCCCTGCAAAGTGTAGTGGCTATGAGGGTTTGGGTTAACAACCCCAAAAATGAGAAAGAAAATGGAAATAAAAACACAACCCCAACTAAACTGTGTGCACTACAAATTGAGAGTAAGAAATGCGAAAACACCTAGAGCAAAAAGTGTACCAAATTTACCATAATCAATGCTGAGAGCATCTAACTGAAAAAAAATAAATAAATAGAAATAACTAGTTTATGTACAACCTTAATAGGTGGCAATCCTCTATAAATGTAGCTTTTTTTAAAGCTGAAGTTTAGCTAAAAAAATATTCTCTACAGCTTTACTGACAATACTTACCTCTAATGAAATATGTTCCATGCTGTGCAGGCAGCTGGATCCTGTAGAAATCTTCTGTTTAGGGATGGCCGGTCCTCTTCCTGGGTCTTTGAGCAAAACTCTCATGCGTTGAGAAAAGTTTCTTCATTGTTTACAATAAATTCAGCATTATATTTGAATGAGGGAAATTCAGATGACGGACATGACCCTCTTGTTATTCAGAGATTGAGTAAACAATGAAAAAACTTTTCTCAATGGAGGAGGATAGAGAAGGGACTGGACCTCTGCCCAAAGACCCAAAGCTATTAACCATCACAGCACAGGAAGTTTAGCAACAGGAAGAGGACCATCCATCCTGCACAGAAGATTTCTACAGGATCTAGCTGCCTGCACAATGTGGGACATACTTTTTATACAGGTAAGTAATATCATTAAGGCTGTAGAGAAAATGTTTTTTCTTTCTTTCATATGAGTGCATAACTCTATATGTATATTTAGAGCTAAATGGTTGCGTTAGTTGGTGCTGTGACATTTTTCCTCCTAGTCGACTCCGCTGCACAAAAACAAGCACCATATCGATTTCTGGCAACCAATCCTACGGGTTGTATTGGCAGTCCATCAACAACATACTGGCCAATACAACCCCATTGCCACTGCAGTTGATGCTTGATCCTACTTCAATTGTTTACCAGATAATATCAATTCACTTACTGATTATACTGTTTACTTGAAGTTGGTTTTTAATATAATTCTAGCTTCTTGTATAATGGGAGATTTGTGTTTTATAAATTATTATATTATATTATTATTTAATGTTATTATTTATTTATAAATAATAAATAATAATGATATAACTTACAATAATATAAATAATATATTGCATGTTATAAAAAGGCCTGTCTGCCTAGTTCTTTATTGTCACTATGGTTTCTATGTGTTCTACACTGTGGTCTAGATCTGCTAGGGTTTAAATCCTGTTAATGTTATTAATCAAAATTTTGAGGCAATGTAGATTTTAAAGAGGAAGTAAACCCTCCTCTGCAAGTTGTAGCTATAGGTAAGCCTATGATAAGGCTTACCTATAGGTACTGTAAATATCTCCTAAACATGTACCGTTTAGGAGATATTTACCTTAAATGCAGCCAGTGACATCACTGGCGCATGCGCTCTGAAGGAACGGCCGCTGGTGCCGTTCCTTCAGAGCCCCGTGCCGTGACCGTCGGCTCCTGCGCGCATACGCGGGAGTGACGTAATCACAGGTCAAGCCAATCAGATGGCCGGATGCCGCAAACCCGGAAGAAGGGTGACAGAACATGTCACCCGTGGGAGAAGTGAGTGGTCTGCGCTTTGGGGCTTCGTTCTAAGGTAAGTATATCATAATGAGCTAGTATGCGATGCATATTAGCTCATTACGTGTTTGTCTTTCAGGTCTACTTTTTGAAAAGAAATCCTGAGGTTTACAACCTCTTTAATTCCTAGTAAACCACTATAGCAGTAGGAACACATCTTGCATGGGTTGTCTTACAGTAGACTTGTTATTGTATGAAATAAAAAACTAATCATTTATCAAAGATCACAAAAAAAAACAAAAAAACTTATTACAATGGCTTACAGATCAATGATTTTGAAACATTGCCACAAATGTGTCATGTAGTTGTCTGGAACTCATATCATACTTTGTACAATTTGTTACAAAGCAACTGGTTGACTTGGGTACATTGACTGCACAGTGTCACCTTTAGCTGTGTACACTAAAGTAACTCAGCAATACATTTCAGTTAATCCCTGGCAATTTCCCATGAGAAATTGAGGCATACAGTAGACAGCATGAAATTATATATACTGTATTGTGCGAAATATGTTTATAACAAATTCTGAATGGAATCACACAGTGCTATATAACAGACTACTTACCTTCGCACTTGGCAGAAAAAGGAAAATTTAAACAAGAGTGTTTAACATTATTTTTCCTTTATATAAACAACACTGATAGTGAAATGAAGCAGTATATAGTAATTTAAAGATACTGATATGAATATAGACTGACACAATTAGACCTGTTGTTCCAACATTAATCATGAAATTCTTTCAAATATCAAGGTGAGCAATGTCTTTTCTGCACAGTTTAAAATATAAAATAATTTTAACTACATGAGTGCCAAGACATGTGTGTCCCTATGAACCAAAGGAAATTTTGCATTATAGCTTTGGGCCTATTAATTAAGCATTAACTTTGCTATTACTTAACATACATTACTTAACTTAACGTATATGTTGTTTTGTATGGGACAAACAAGGATTTCTACTGGTGGTACTGACTTGCAATTATTATTATTATAATTTAGTATTAAAGTACTTATTTAAATATAAAAAGTTTCATACATGTATCTTTAATGTGACAAAATTATTAAATATTTTGAATGATGGGTTAAATAAGTACAATACTTACTTACAGGTTTGCTAGAGTTGCACAGTGGTGTAGTGGTTAGCACTTTCACCTAGCAGCAAGAGGGTTGCTTGTTCAAATCCAAACCACAACACTACCTGCCTGGAGTTTGCATGTTCTCCCTGTGCCTATGTGGGTTTCCTCCGGGTACTCCGGTTTCCTCCCACACTCAAAAGACATGCTGGTAGGTTAATTGGATCCTGTATAAAAAAAATGGCCCTACTATGTATGTATGAATGTGAGTTAGGGACCTTAGATTGTAAGCTCCTTGAGGGCAGGGACTGATGTGAATGTACAATGTATATGTAAAGCGCTGCCTAAATTGACAGTGCTATATAAGTACCTGAAATAATAATATATGGGCAGATCAAAGGACAAGCCCATGATTCGCTTAAAAGAGCTGCAACAAAATACATTCTTACAACACTGTTATCTAATCTGATATTTGTAGTTAGTAAAATATATTTTGTATGGGTCATAGTCACTTAAGGGTCTAAAAAAATTTGCATAGCTGTTCAGCTTGTGAAACTGGCAGGTACATTTGTATGGTGTGATTGGGGAACAATAAAATGTTCTTAGGCTATTTCCTCTGTGATTCGAAAGTTTCTCATTCAAAGCTGGCCTGGATCATAGGAAGTAAATAATCAACCATCGTAATCAATTCATCAACCATCATAATCAATCCATCAACCATCATAATCAACGTTTATAATAATCAATAAAAAATCATCATAAACAATTTAAAACATCCCCAGAATGTATAACCAAACCAAAAAAAAATGTTTTGCTTTTTTTTTTTTTTTTTGTTGCTGTATCCTATTAATCAGAAAGCTTTAATTCCAATTTCTAATTGCCCCTTTTTCAAAGTTTGATCCATAAAATGGGAAAAGAAAGTATACAACTCTACATGTTTCTTAGACTAAAAGTCCACTTCTTCGGATGATTCTAAAGGTTCCCCATTATTATTGTTTTCATGGGTTCAATCAGTCAGTATAGTATATATATATATATATATATATATATATATATATATATATATAGATAGAAGAGAAATTCCGTGCTAAGGATGATAGAAAAAGGGGCTGCTGCCTCCCTCTGAATATAACCAAAGTTAAATGTGGTAATGTAAAAAGTATAAGGGTCAATGACGCTGCCTAGGGAGAGGGACTTCTTGGTGTATAGTGATAGAATGGGCAATAAAACATAAATATATATATTTTATATATAGTTTTCTCACTCATGTGATTTATTTGTGTGTTTTTTGATACGCAAATCCATATATATTTATGTTTTATTGCCCATTCTATCACCATACACCAAGGAGTATAGTATATATAATATAGTATAGTATAGTCAATCAGTCAGTATAGTACTTCCATTGTTGATGCAACTGCAACAAACAATGGCTAAAGGGAGGCTGCAGGGGATTTGGGAACACACATCCAAAATTTCAAATATGAAAAAGGAAAAGGCCACAAAATACAGCCCAACCTGCACCTGAAACAGCACACTTATTAGGTAGAAGGTTTTTTGGGACAATAGATCATAAGTCCAAGGTCCAGAAGTAGTTAACAGTTATTTCTAATTTTGAATCAGATTACAAGGATCGTATTGTTCAGCAATTGCACTATTTCAGTAGACTTCTTTTACACAATTCTGAAAGTTGACGGGCATGAATTACCCAACTCTTATTTTTTTTTTGCAGGACTAGGTGGTAAGAATTAAAAATCTTTTAGATGGCGATACAGCTCATTTTTATTTATTTTACATGTGTATGTAGCTTGGAGTTTCTTTAAAAAGTATAGTTAAAGAAATAGGGAGGCTGCTATTGTTGACTCTCATCTGATAAAAAGTGTTATCATTTATAATTTGAGTCACTGACAAGCATGCAGAAGACAATGTCAGAGTGAAGTCAGAACTGCTACTAGGCATGGGACTCAGAAAAGTACTGTCACTAAATAAGGCTGGATACACACTATACAACTTTTGTTGTTCAATTTCCTTTAGATTTACCTTAAACTATGTAGTGCAAGGGCCTGCCTGATGGCCTACAAATTGAAAGTGTTTAGTTTTGACCTCATATTATATGGTTTTGGTAAATCTAAAGGAAAAAAATCTAAAGAAAGTTGCATAGTGTGTACCTGCACCGGAAATGATGAGCAGGGCCGGTGCAGGCGCATTGACTCCTGGGAGCGATGACGCTCAATGCAAGCAGGAAGAGACGGCGCGGGCCGCGGCCGCAGAGGGAGGATAAGGAAGGAAGGTAAGTATATTTTCTTTAAAAACCAGGTAAGTAAATAAAAAAAAAATGTAAACTATCCAATTCTTTTTCAGGTAACAAAAAGCAAGCGGATGGTGCAAAGCTGTTTTCGAGGTCGGAACTCCGCTTTAATCACCAGCCTAACTGCAACCAAAAGTGTAGAAGGGTGGGTACCTCGGTTAGCTATTTTTTCTTTGTACTCCTAGGGGAGATTTACTTTAGCTTCCCATCAAGGGGACAGGGTGAGAAAGTAATGGTTATCTCTCTGATGTGACAGCAACAAAAGAAAATATATTTCGTAGAAAGGGAAAAGGGTAAGCACATCTGTTAAGTTTTTATCCTCTCATTTCTTGTCCTAGTGTAATGGGGGCAAGAAGTAAAAGAAAGGCTATCCAATGGGGGGGGGGGGCACACATAGATTAATTCAACAGAAGTTCTGGCTCTTTCTTGCTATATCAAATGTAGCTTTACATATTCTATCCCACTAAATTGAAAATAAATAATTTTATTTAAAGCTTGATCCCATACAACTGATAGCTATATATAGTATGGCACATGCTTGTGATGGGTTAACATTTTTCTTAAATGTAAGAACAAATATGTAATACATAGCAATTTTTTTTTCCCACAAAGATGTTCATGGAATTGACAAATTTGTGATATCTAGTGGCTTTCCAATGTAAATCAACTTGGCAAAAAAAAAAAGAAAAAAAGACAGACAAAAAATGTCTAATAATATTATTATTAATAATAAGAACAAAAAATAAAAGCTATCATCTAAAAAAATACATTTTTTTCTGTTTTATTCATATTTGTAATCTTCAACCCTGCTTGGATCCCAGTAGTTACCCATGAATAGGCATGTTTTTTGTGCCTTTAAGCACTCTGAGTTGTGTTGTGTATTAGAATGCTCAAGAGGCTACATCCATCACAGCGATATGTTATTGCTTTTACACAATGTGACATTGGGAAGTACATCCACTGGGATCTTGTAGGAATGACCTAGTTGTATATGGGCATTGCCATTAGAAATATTTAAGGCTGAACTCTAGGAATTATACAAAATCCACATTTGCAGTGCCCTCACTGTACTGCAAGGGTTAAATGCTGCTTATTTAGACTAGGAGTGAAGGGATAAGGTGTATTATTTACCCTATCCCTGGGTGTGGCAGGTTCCAGCGCTGTTCTCTTCCACCCGGAGCTTCACTCTATAGGTGTGTTCTCAGCATCATCATATACAATGCAAGACTAATAACTCTGCATTGTACATGACTATAAAGCCCCGTACACACGTACCGATTGCCGGCCGTAAATATTCGGCCAACGACTGTTCGGCCGATTGTAGGCTTGTTAGTATGATGCTTCCGACAGCCGACAGCGCATTTTCGGCCGAACAGAATCGGGTGTGCAGGCATTATAATTTTTGTTGGCCAACACCAGAACGGCCGATTGTTCGCCAGTCAGTACAGATTTCGGCCGACAGACAGCAGATTAGCAAGACGCGGCATGCTCAGAAAAGAAAAAAGACAAGGAAAGTTAACCATCACATGACATCACTTCTGCAGTCGGCTGTTGTTGGCCGACAAAATTCGTGTGCAGTCTTTTGCAGTTTTCAGCAGACACGACAGCCCTGGACAAAAGACGGCCGATTGTTTGGCCGACGATCAGTACGTGTGTACGGGGCTTAACCAAGCAACCATGGAGGCAACAATGCAACAGCAGCATGAAATGAGAAAGTATGCTGGAGCCAGGGATAAGGTAAGTATTATTTTTGCCCCCCAAGACAGTATTTACCTCCTGTAGTGCAAGGGGGTGAGAGGGAGGACAGGCACTGCAAGGGTACATTTTATCTAAAGCCTAGGGTTTAGCTTTAACCACTTTACCACCGGAGGATTTTGCTGTCTTACGTCCAGGCCACTTTTTGCGATTTGGCACTGTGTTACTTTAACTGACAATTGCGTGGTCATGCAACGCCGTACCCAAACGAAATTTACATCCTTTTTCCCACAAACAGAGCTTTCTTTTGGTGGTATTTGATCACCTGTGCGATTTTCATTTTTTGCGATATTAATTAAAAAAAGCAACAATTTTGAAAAAATAACAATATTTTTCTACTTTGACAGTTAAAAAATATCCAATATACCGTCTAATTTGAGGTTGCGCGTGTTACGCGAGGCTCTCAAAATTTCCTCTTTGATAAGAAAGTCCTTCATGCAGAGTACAATGTCTCTGGGAGGTTTATCTGGGGGTGGTTTGGCTCTAAGGGCACGATGAATCCTATCGCAGGTAAAAGCTTGTGGGGTTTCATCCGGGAGAAGGCTCTGAAATAATCTAGTGGTGAATGTTATCAGATCAGTGACCGATTCAGGGGCACCTCTGATTCTGAGATTATTCCTCCTATTCCTATTATCGAGGTCCTCGACATGGGCTTGGAGCTGGGAAAAGGCAGAGGAAAGAGCATCATGTTCCCTGGATAAATCATTACTTTTTTCACCAATTATTAATTTATCCATACCTCACACTAGATTAATTCACACTATCTCAGTTGCTATACAATGGCTGATTGCTATACATTGGAAATCAAACTCTTTTCCGGTTTCACAACTTAAAACAAGAATAAACTCGATCTATATTATGGAAAAAAATTTCATACTATTTACAACTCTATTAAATTTCACACTAATAAATGGGACCCATGGATTACACACTCAGATATTTTTTTTTCTAATTACTGTATAGGTGACTAACTATTTAAAACCCTTTTATTTGACACCGTGTCTCCGGCCTAACGCTTAGTGTTATGGAAATCTCTTTCTGCTCTGTACCTATATCCAGGAATTATATTCTCGATACCCTTGTTATTTTGATATCAAATTCCCATTTTGAATAGAGTTAAATTGAAATGACTTAAGATTGTTATATCTTTGTTTACTCTATGTGATACCAATTTTTGTCATATTATTGTACCAATTCTCTTTGTACCACCATCTTCTGTTTCCTTTCAATAAAAGTTTGTATACAAAAAAAAAAAAAAAAATATCCAATATATTCAATGTTTGTCATATGTTTAGGCCAAAATGTATTTAGCTACATGTCTTTGACAAAAAAATTCTCAATGAGCGTATTTTTAACCGCTTTATGACCGGAAGGTTTTACCCCATTCCTGACCAGGCCATATTTTGTCCATATTTAATGGACAATTGAGCAGTCGTGCAACACTGTACCCAAATTAGAGCGACAATTTTGAAAAAATAACAATATTTTTCACATTTTTTTATATGAAACTCACCCCCAAAAAAATGTAAAAATCAAAATGTTATATCATTTTAGGCCAATTTGTTTTCTGCTACTTATTTTTGGTAAAAAAAATCGCAATAAGCGTATTTTGATTTGTTTGCGCAAAAGTTATTGCGTTTACTAACTAAGGGAAAGATTTTTGTCATTTTTGGTGTTTTTTTTTTAACGAGTAATGGCGGCGATCTGCGATTTTTTTTGCAGGACTGCGTCATAGCGGCGGACAGATCGGACCCTTGACTGACATTTTTGACACTTTTGGGGGTACCAGTGACATTACTACAGTAATCAGTGCTATATATATACACTGTTACTGTAAAAATGACACTGGCAGGGAAGGGGTTAATTTTTATTGGAGAGGGAGGGGGTTAATGTATGCCTGGTGCTTACTGACATGTGTGGGGGGAGGTGACTGAGTGACACAGGGACAGATCGCAGGTTCAGCTATGCTGAACCCTGCAATCTGACCCTGCCTGTCACTTAGGAGATCTGCCCGCTTTGTTTACACAAGCGGGCGGATTTCCACAATAGATTCCCGACGATCGGGGAAGAGCAGCGGTGATCACCGCCACTCCTCCCCTGGCCTGACTCCCACTGTGACTGAATACAGTACTGAATACTCGCGCACCGCCGAGAGAGGGGAATGTCTGGTGACGTAGGTCTACGTCGCCAGACGATAACGAACCACTGTGCCGCAGTACAGTCAACGTGACTGGTCAGCAAGTGGTTAAGTTGCACAATTGTTACTATAGTCCACCTAGCAAGATAACTGTGTTTTTCTATGATTTTATCAAATTTCTTTATTAACACGGATAAACTTTTTAACATTTGCTACAATTGAGCTATATAGCTAGAGTAAGCCACATAACTATATTGTCTGTTCTTCATCACATCAGAACACTAGAGAAACACTAGGCACTAATAGTACACTGATTTATTGGGAGGGGCGCTGGCATGTCTCTTATCTGCCTAACCCATATTATTTCTAGCTTCTAGATTGTAAGCTCTAACGAGCAGGGCCATCCAATTCCTCCTGTATTGAATTGTATTGTAGCTGTATTGTCTTCCCTCATATAGTAAAGCGCTGCGCAAACTGTTGGCGCTATATAAATCCTGTATAGTAATAATAATAATTTCAGAGGTAAGGTCTTTTTATAAAATTCACAAGTAAAAGTTTTTTTTTTTTATATGGTGGGAAAAAAATGAGATAAAACCCCTATCAAGGTTTTATTGCTGCCTGTGTCCCTTTCTATTGACTCTCTCCATTTGTCTCTCTGACCAGAGACAGAAACTAATAGGAAATCCATCTTGATTTTTCCCATAGTATGACTCCTTCATGGTGCAAATCTTGGTGTTTGCAAAATCTAGCAGAAAAAAGTTAAATATTCTCAGTAATAATGTATACAGCAGCAGAGGGCTATTTTCCAAGGCATACTCACTGTATCATAATGGTATGGCATAAAGTATGGCATAATTGCTGTGCCTCATTTTTTTACAATCACATTGGAGATGTTGGTGTATCATGAGAAGACCCAAAGACACCATCAGGTACCATCAGTTTTGGAACGTCCCTTAACGTCTTAGTGGATATGTCTGTTATATTGCTATACCATGGTGGGGACCTTGTTTTTTGCCATAAAGATAATATACACTATCTTTACAGATGTCATAGGCGCTTATTACTGCCCACATACACTATATTGTCAAAAGTATTGGGACGCCTGCCTTTACACTCACATGAATTTTAATGGTATCCCAGTCTTAGTCCGTAGGGTTCAATATTGAGTTGGCCCACACTTTGCAGCTATAACAGCTTCATCTCTTCTGGGAAGGCTGTCCACAAGGTTTAGGAGTGTGTCTATGGGAATGTTTGACCATTCTTCCAGAAGTGCATTTGTGAGGTCAGGCACTGATGTTGGGCAAGAAGGCCTGGCTCGCAGTCTCCACTCTAATAAATCACAAAGGTGTTCTATCGAGTTGAGGTCAGGACTCTGTGCAGGCCAGTCAAGTTCCTCCACCCCAAACTCGCTCATCCATGTCTTTATGGACCTTGCTTTTTGCACTTTTGCGCAGTCATGTTGAAACAGGGAGGGGCCATCCCCAAACTGTTTCCACAAAGTTGGTAGCATGAAATTGTCTAAAATGTCTTGGTATGCTGACGCCTCAGGAGTTCCCTTCACTGGAACTAAGGGCCGAGCTCAGCCTCTTAAAAGCAACCCCACACCATAATCCCCCCCTCCACCAAATGATTTGGACCAGTGCACAAAGCAAGGTCCATAAAGGCATGGATGGACGAGTTTGGGGTGGAGGAATTTGAGTCCTGACCTCAACCCAATAGAATACCTTTGGGATCAATCAGAGCGGAGACTGCAAGCCAGGCCTTTTCATCCAACATCAGTGCCTTACTTCACAAATGCGCTTCTGTAAGAATAGTTGTGGACAGACTTCCCAGAAGAGTTGAAGCTTTTATAGCTGCAAAGGATAGGCCAACTCAATATTATACCCTACAGACTAAGACTGGGATGCCATTAAAGTTCAGGTGCGTGTAAAGGGAGGCGTCCCAATACTTTTGACAATATAGTGTATATAGAATGGAATGAAGATTGGTGTGAATGAATTTAGGCACTCCTTAGTTTGCAGAATTCCTGTAGAACTAATTTATCTATAAACCCAATACCTAAAATCTTGTTTAAACTTTGAAGCCAAATGAAGCTTTAAAGTATTTTTATTTTATATAGATGAATGCTCCACAAGGCAGTAAGCAAAATAAAATAATTAGCAGCTCAGGCTGCAAGCTTGAGATGTCCTGTTAATTGACCCCCATAAAACATATTATGAAATTAATTTAGGGTGTCATAGTCCCACCCTCTTAGGAGGCATCACCACAGTGCCCTTTAATCATAGGGTATTGATGCAAAGAGCAGTTCTGATGTTATTAAGTCAGCACCAATTTCTGCATCTCTGAGGACTGCCCACTATTAAAGAAGATTAGGAGGGAAAGAGGACCCAGTGTGCCAAGATGCCACTGGGAGGACCCCAGGGGATTTGGGGGGGTAATCCTGACATGAAGATCCTTGTTCAGGCATTTCCTGTTATAGGGTGACACTCTTTCCTTATCTCCCAGTTCTGCTCCTGTGTTGTCATCCTCAACATGCAATAATTGTGGATATTACAAGCAGTTGTGGTAACAAACTTACCAAACATGGATACCATGTAGTAATTCTGGATGAACTGATACAATACTTATGTTTTCATATGTGTCTATTTCAGACAGATCAATTGAATGTGCCTACCTGTAAATAATACATTTTATCACCAGTCGTGAGGAAGTTATCTGGACTGTGAAACACATTGACAAATATAGGTGTTGAAATGTATCTCAATCTGTATATTTGATCTGTACAACCAGTGGGGTAGCGTGGGGGGGGGGCAGCCGGTCCAGTTGCCCCGGGTGCAACATATAGAGCGGCACAGAAATTAGTCCCGCATTGTCCTGTGTCCCACACTGTCCCGACCGCTGTCTCGTGTCTGATCATGGCATTGACTGCCCGGTGCCTGGTGCTGTGCTGCTGCCACTGCCCTCTCTACCCCAGACCAGGCCCAGACTCCCTGCAACAGTTTCATCCGTGACCCCCTGACCCATCTTTGGCCTCCAGCTTCCAGCTCTACCAGCTGCATCACTTCCACCTGGGGCTGGAGCTGTGGCCAGAGACCCAGGAACTGTCTGGATGTTTTACCTGAGCTTTCTGGAGCTGGGCAGGCCTCCTCTGGTTTTGGACGTTCACCCGGTGCTTGGAGTCAGCTCTGTATAGTGTAGAAGAGGGGGAAGACAGAGCAAGAAGAGCGATAGACCATGTACATGTCCACTGCCTGGGGCTGGAGCTGCAGCCAGAGTAAAGTTTGTAGGAGCGACATATACTGTAGGGTGTTTTTATTACAGTATATGTTATTGACCACAGATGCTGTATGTGGCTAAATTATGCACTTGATGGTTAAGTGCCTCTTATTCCATTACTTTTATATTAAACTACATATTAATAAATACTGTGTTTTTATATATTGCATTTTTTGTTTAGTTCCTGCAAAGTGTAAGCACCATTAAAGCCCCATACTTTACTCTACTATTTGGTTTCTTATAAAAGTCAGAACAAAAATGTAATATATTGCAACTTATTTAGCAATTTCTAAAGTGGAAGTAAATCCATTGATTTAGCCTTTTCCCAAAACAGTTACGTTCAAGGCATGTCATGAATGATACTGTAAAGCCTCGTACACACGCAATGAATTTCTGCCGACCGGTCGTCCGTCTTTTGTCCAGAGTGGTGTCCGTTGGTTGGATTGTGTTCTAGACTGCACACGAATTTTGTCGTCCAACAGAATTATACTTCAGAAGTGATGTCATGTGTTGGATTGCTTTCTTTGTGTTCTTTCATCTCTGAGCATGCCTAGTCTTGCTCATAAGATTTTTCCCTGTCGAAATCTGTACTGACTGCACGAAAATCGGACGTGTTTTGACGGTGGACAAACATTTTATAGCCTGCACACCAGAATTTTTTCGGCCAAAAAGTCGGAGTCGGTTGTTGAGAGCACCATACTAACAAGCCGAAAATCAGCAGATCGGTCGTCGGACGAAAATTCCCGGCCGAATTTCGACGCGTATGTACGAGGCTTAACTGTTAGTTACTATTGTGTGTATTTTACCTCAAATTTTACCATCAAATGGCTGGTGCCATGCTTTAGACTCAGTTATGTGAAACAAAAAATCTTCGTCTTGAGATGCAGAACTTGCAGGGACAATGCAAGGGATTACAAATCCAGCTAAAAATTGCAGAAAGGAGTGCTAAAAGTCCACAGGTTAGGAGCGCAAAATACTTGCCTTGCCCCTGGCGCTGACAACCCACGCTACGCCACTGTGTACAACTAATCCTTTCAAATGATTTTATGTAAAAGCTATGTATTTTATGAAATGGTTCATCATTTTTTACTTGTAATAACTAATATAATAAAAAATGCTTTTACCACTAGGAAACCCGATCTGGGAAATGCCATACAGTCAGCGCTGGAACACATGCATGCAGACAGAAAGTAGCGGTAAACAGATGCATTTCAGAAAATGCATAGCAATTACATACAATCATAAGATAAGGATTAGTTGCATAGATTAAATATACAAATTGAGATACATTTCAACACCCATATTTGTTGATGCATTTCACAGTCCACCACCACTTCCGAAAGGGATTAAAAAAAGAAAAAAACAAGTATTTATTAAAAAAAATGCAATTGTTTATAATACACAGTGAATTGGCAAGAAAAATGTCAGCTACTTTAAAGATTTTCTTGCTTCTTTGCTATTTTATGAAAACAAAATAATGCACATAACAGAAATGTTCCCTTAAGCTTCAACATCCTACACATAAGCGTCGTTTTAAAGAAATATGGCATGGACAAAGTTCATTGATATTCCATATAATATTTGTTTCCTGTTTATAAAAGGCACACAGGAAAGTGATGCGGCATGGCGTAAGAAGCAGGATGTATGCAGCAGTTACATTTTTTCACCAACGCACAAAATGTTGCAGCTTAGTCTGGAGGATGTATTAAACGTTTGTGAAAAAAACAGGTTTCCATGTTTCCAGCGCTCTACGTAAACCAGCAATTAATCACTGCACACGAGGTAACTGTGTGAGGGGGCTTTTATATAAACGACGCTGCCGGACTGGTAAACATTTCTGTATTGTCGCTAATAACCCACAGGAGCATAGCTAATGCAAGTTTAGTTTTAACCTTGGATGTTTATCGAGATTTCTTTAAACTGTTTACATGACGGAGAGCACATTAAATGTCCCCAAACTATTGGGCAGAACCAGATGGTGAGAAGAAGGCTTTCAGCCGACAGTTTGATGTTTTTTTTTTTTCATTTTCATAGAATCTTCAGAAGCAAATATTAACAGCATGTCAAACTTAGTAAACTCATCAGATTTTTTTTTTTTTCACTAATAATATTGTCAAAAAACGATTCATGAATTTTAAAGTACTCTTCCATTCCAGACCATATTTACCACGTGGAGCAAGTAAATATCAGAATATATTTAAAAGGTTTAAAGTTTTTTTTTTTTTTTTTGGTTTTGGATGGAATGAGGGAATGTTAAATCCTCTGTCATTATTATTATTATTATTATTTTTATACAGAGTTTATATAGCGCCAACAGTTTGCATAGCGCTTTATAATATAAAGGAAGACAATACAGCAACAATACAAGAGGGACCTGCTCCTGCGAGCTTACAATCTAATAGGGAGGGGCTGGCAAAATAAAAGGTAGTAACTGTGAGAGATGAACTGATGGGAGAAGTAGAAGATTTGGTTGTTAGATGAAGGCAGGATGGGCCTCCCTTTAGGCCCCTTTTAAGACTTGTGCGACTTGTCTTGAGACATGGGACTGCATGACAAGTCGTACTCTATGATTTCCAATGAGTACCGTTCATATCTGTCTTCAAGTTGCAGTGACTTCAAAGTAGTCCCTGCACTACTTTGGGCGGATTTTTTTTTTTTAATACAAACGTTTTTTATTGAGCTTTAGAAACAAGAAAAGTCAAAAACTAAACCTAAGTATGACATATCAGAAAAGTACAATTACATAGTATCTCAAACAAGTGTAAATGGAAGCACTCGGCACTCGGCAGGGGAGAAAATACAAAGCATAAAGGACTGTGTATGCTAGCATCATGGTATTCCATACAACAAAGATACAATTAAGGGATCGCAAAGGACAAGAATACTTTGGGCGGATTTTAATGCGTTTTCAAGTCCATGGACATAGGCATTGCTTCAAGTCCAGTCAAAATCGTGGCAAAAAATCACGGTAAAATGACTTTTAGGTTGCATAAGTGTGAAAGGGGCCTAAGGGGAGTGTTTTCAGGGATCGCCTAAAAGTGGACAGAGTAGGAGATAGACAGACATTTTGGGTTGTGAGTTCCAGAGGATAGGAAAGGCTCTGTCAGTTTTGTACTGCTGTTTGAGGCTCTGCTAGAGAGATTTCCCCTCATTTCCTTTCCTGCTAACAACATTTTTACCAGACAGAAAGAGAAGGAAACTAACAATAAAAATAGATCTGTGTGTAAAACAAGTCATTTATAAAAATAAATATATGGAAATGTGATAATAAGAGTAGCACTCACTGATATCTGAATGCCCAATACCCACATTCAACATAAACAATGTGCTGTTACAAGGCCATTAGCCAATTAAGTGCTTGAATGCAACAAATACTATTTGTCGAAATTATGCACTTGATTGCCTAAAAGAAGAGAGGGGAACTCTTCAACAGCCAAAGATACAGAAATAACAACACTTTCTTGTAGAGTAAGGCCTCTTTAACACAGAGCGGACAGTATTGCGATCTGCTCCAGTACTTTTTTTTTTACAGACACGGATGACACTTGTGTCATCCGGTCCGTATGTCCGCATATCATCCCATCCGTTTGCGGATGATATACGGACATAATGTAAGTCTATGGGATTGCGGATGTCAGCGGATGACACCGCTGACATCCGATTTTCCTTCCTTTCCGTTTTTTAAACGGAAGAAAAATAGGGTTCTGTTCCCTTCCCAAAAAACAGAACAGGACTGAAAGGATGCAAATCGGATGTCAGCGGATGGTCATCCCATTGACATGCATTATGTCCGTTTAACACCCGCAAACGGATGGGGTGATTTACAGACATACGGAACGCCCGTGTGAAAGAGGCCTAAGTGAAGATTAGAACTTCTGTCAGATTTGTATTTCTTCATTGCTGCTCAGAAACTGTTGTGAAGTTGTTACTCCATTTGTAAAGTTTAATATTAGTTCATATATAGATCTGAGTTTAATCTTGTGTTGAGCCCTGATGAAAAGGGAGAGGCGTTGCCCCCAAAACTCATTGGCTGTTTTTAAATGACTTTTTACCAAAAAATTTAAATTATCTTGGACTCTTTCATCCGGTTTTGGACTGGCTCGCCTTTCTGTAGTTCTATGGTTTGAGCAAATGTTGGGTTGTCCACTGAGGCCTTCCTGTGTGGGAGCCACCTAACCAGAGTTATTGAGCTAGTTTATAATAAAAAAAAATGGATTGCAGTGTCTATGCCAGGGGTCTTCAAACTATGGTCCTCCGGTTGTTCAGGAACTACAATTTCCATCATGCCTAGTCCTGTCTGTTAATGTCAGAGTTTTACAATGGCTCATGGGATGTGTAGTTCCGCAACAGCCGGAGGGCCGTAGTTTGAGGATCCCTGGTCTATGCATTCCAAAAAAACAAATATATATCTCTGTAGTATCAATATAGCGCAAAGCTATGTGTGACATGTAAACATCAAAATGTTGAATGATAAAGACATAAATTAAAATAAAACTAAGCAGTGTCATTATTCAATAAAGTCATAAATCACCAAAAAGTGCTTGTAAACAAAAGTCCATAAAAGTATATATAATCCCAAAAAGGGTGCAAGTCATAAAAGTGAAATGAACACCTTCTAGATATGATATCTTCAACTATAAAATAATCAACTGGTGTCTGGTGCCATACCACGCCAGTGAGTGAATAGTACACTAACCAGAACTCTGAATCAACAGCACTCATCAAAGTGGAATCCAGCAGTCACACTCTCTTACTCCTTAAATACATCCTTAAGTACAAGGATGTCACATACTGTACAGCCAACCATAATCCCCCACCTTATTGGTGCTCACAGCAATGTCACCACTAACAGTTATGCTGCAAACCTCACAGATAGAGTGCAAACAGACAGGACTATGGTGCAGTGTGATTTATTAAAAGATCCAAGAACAATAAAAACATATAAAAGCAAACAATCCAGCATCGACAACTTACATGATTGGTCACTGATTGGGGACCGGAACATCTAAGTGGTTGTGACATCAATGCTAGAGCATCTTCCTATGTGCATCCTCCAAAAAAAGTCAATGTACTGTTACAGAAATAACCATCGATAATAACAAAACTATACATGATTATGCCAATAGCAAAATCTTTATAGGACCCACTATTCTGCTGATGTTCCTCCTAAAGAAAATAAGATTCTTGATCCATTAAAAAACAATAGGTAATGTTGCATTATGCTTTCACACCAATCTGACAAAGCTGCCTAAACTTTATATTTAGTCATTATACCAATTTGTTAGGTATTTCCAAGTAATTAATTATTCAGACTATATTGTTGTTATTATTATTATTACTTTTATTTTAAGACAGGATTTATCTAGCATCAACAGTTTGCGCAGTCCTTTATAATATAAAGAAAGACAGTACAGTTACAATACAATAAAACACAAGTGGGTTAAGAGGACCCTGTTCATAAGAGCTTACACTCTAATAGGGTGGGGCAAGTGGTGCAAAAGCTGTATATAACTGTGGGGAACGAGCTGATGGAAGAATTAAGAGTTCAGTTGTTAGTTGGAGGCATGATAGGCTTCCCTGAAAAGATGAGTTTTCAGGGATTGCCTAAACATAACTTAGCCAACCTCTATCCACTGGTCATTAGCCCTGCGCTGTGGCCATTCACATAAAATGGTAAGTTCACCTTTTAAAAAAAATTATAAAATGCAAATTTCTTCAGGTAAAACGTATATTTTCTTTTTCTGCAGAATATTGCCCCCGTGATTGGCAGATCATGGGTGCAATGTCAGTCTCCTGCAGAATGTCAGGATACCTGTCTGCCCATACCTTTGATAAGGACAAGTAGTTACTTGGGAGCAGAAGGATCAATGAACTACAAGAGCATTCACCATCGTCCTTACAGTTCATTGAGAACTACAAGCCATCAATGGCAATGGCTGACAGTACTTCTAATAATTTGAAGGAAACTGTGAATGAATGATGCCGCCAGATAAGGGGAGCCCTGCATGGCTGTGGAGAAGATCCCTCACCTGTTGTCATAAGGAGGGAGGGGGGAATCAAGGGGAGAGGGGGTGCAAATGGCTCCTGCTGCTGTGTGAGCTAATGAGAAGAAAGAGATCCAAGAGAGCCGCTGCTCTCATGCTCATCACTAAATTGAGATGGGGCTCAGGTAAGTTTAAGGGGAGCTAGGGGGGAAACTGCACCCAGAATATTTTTTTACCTTATAGCAGGCATGTCCAACCTGCGGCCCGGAACCGCAGGCAATGCGGCCCACTGCCCCCTGACAATTTTTTTTTTTGCTGAGAAAGAAGGAAGTTGAGTCGGGGGCATGGCCACAGAGGCAGCCTCTGAGGGAATCATCCACTAGTTGTGTAAAATTAGTGCTGGAGGGGGGCGCGGCAGCACGGGAAGGGCGCGGCAGCGTTTTATTACTTATATACTTTAACTATAGTATATATTTTATATGTGGCCCGAGAAAATTTCTCTACACTCAGTGTGGCCCAGAGAAGCCAAAAGGTTGGACACCCATGCCTTATAGCATAGAATACATTAAGGTAGAAAACCTTCTGCTTTTAGAAACAATTTAATTATAGACCATTTTTCTATGTAGGAGAAGAAGATGAGAACAAACAAGACCTGATATAATTTAGCAGCATGGTGGTCTCACTATTTGAAGACCAAATAACAATAACAGTGTATGACCATTTAGACGTGTGTTTTTTTTTTTTTACCTACGATAAAACCATTAAAAAAAATGTGCATATTCTTCTCTTTTTCCACCTGCTTTCCTTGTGAGTCCTGTAAATCAGCACATTGCCGTTTTTTATTTTGCTGTAAAACCCTAACAACCAGTTGGACAGATTCAACTGATGAGGCGGGACGTTTATAGCTTATTAAAAAGGCTCCGGCTGAGAGCCGTCCTTGTGCTACAAAATATAACTCCACCAGAGCTGAATGAAAAGTTGCAGCATCAGGTTTTTTAAGGACTGACACCTTGTAAAAAAGTTAACTGTTATAAGCAGTTATGGAATTGTCCTAGCTTGTCTCATTTCCATAGAAATGTGGGGAAGAATACAAATAAAGGCATGTAATACAAAGGAAATAATATTGATGCTGAATACTATAGTTTTATTAATCACAGTTATCAGAATGCAAAATATTTTGGATATACAGTAGTCGTTCTTGATTTCTGATTGGTTGTTATTGTCTGTCGGACACCTGTTAAGTTTATAAAACCTTTTAAAAAGATACAAAAATAACTTTTAACTGCCCGTATATCAGTGTCCACTATAATATAAATAAATAAATAAATAAATATATATATATATATATATATAAATATATATATATATATATATATATATATATATATATATATATATATATAAAATAAAAAAAAATATATATATATATATATACTGTACATCCGTATTGTCAACAAAACAACTCCAACTGCTTACAACTCCATTTGCAGCCATTGCTAAGTATTCCTAGTAGATGAAAAAAAATATCTATCAGTTCTATCACACTGGATGATGGGAAAGCTCTATGATACAGTGAAACTACTTTGGTAAATAAAAAAATTAAAAAAGTAAATAAATTAAAAAGAGTCACAAAGTGCAGTATAGTGATTAAGCAAAAAGCTATTTTTTATGGTGACAACTTACACAGTCTCCCAGCACCAGAGAGGGCTTAACAGTGTCAATCTATATTTAATAGTTATTGCATGTAAAACAACTACAGGGCTATTTTATTTTATGTCATTTTGCACACTTAGAAAGCGGAGATAAACGGGGTCCATTTGCTTCGGGAGTAGAGAATGTTCACATTGGAAAGTGAATGTTGACTTAGCATAGTGAAGCTGTGTTGACTTCATTCTTTCAATGAGCCAATGTGCGTGCTGTTTTTTTAATTTCCCTTGCACATGATTGGCTATGATACAGATTTATTTCATCCGCTAAATTAATCATTTTGCTCTACACGTTTAGAGCTCATGCACTCAGATGCATATGCCCATACAGTGTAAAAAAAGATGTATTTCAGCACCCAGGAGTCACATATGGGGCATGCAACCTGCTACCAGCAACCTATCAAAATCAATGACAGGCTAAAATATGCAGCAACTGTGCGCACATTTGAGCGGTACTTGCATACAGTGCCATATGTTCTGAACCCAGACTTTTATACTATCTATGACTTCTGGGCTCAGAAATAGATCTTGGTGTGTTTTATGTATTTCTTCCATATCTGTGCAGTAATGCAACCAGAAACATTGTCCTTAGTGCAGGAGATTCCTGTAAAAAAGACCGGTCACTGCTGCTCTCTCTCCTTATGCTGTTGTAGTTTTCTGCAGCCAGTAGTAGGTGGACCTGCTAGATCCTTTCAACAAGTTATGGCATCAATGCTTCTTTTACTAAGTAATAGCTAGATTTAATTTTACAAAGTAGATTTATATCCTTTGTGGCTAGTGAGGAATATATTTAATTTTTTTTTTTTTTTGTGCCTAGAGTTCAGCTTTAAACCAAAGATTTACAAGTCAGCCTGAGTCAGGATGCACTGTCTGTCTATCTGATTATTCTGGAATGGTGCATGGTTCTTAACATGAATGGTTAGGGAAGATTGGTTCAGTCTATCAAACTATTACGGTGATACACTTGGTCTAGACACACAATATATATAACAAAGAGCATTAATCATTAGCTGACAGGTCAAGTCAGAGAGTATAATGTCCTTCCAAAATCAGATCTAAAGACCCAGTTAATTATTTAGCAGGATAGATATCTGTTTGTGTTTACCAGCTTTTGCTGTGGTCTGACCAGTGATCATGTTGTATAAATCTTGACAATTATCCCAGACATTTTCATACTGAAACAACTTTATGAAACCCATCCCCGTTTATTAGTTAGATCTTTTCATGTCTATTTTTTTATCGTCTTATGCAAAACTACATTTTACTATGAGTAACATGCATACTATATTTACATTTATAATGCCCATAGGGTACTAATCCAACCAATCAGTCAAAGTTCTTTTTCATTAACCTGTATACAAGCCTTTAGTAACCTAACTGATTTCTATGGCTTACTTAAGATATTCTCAAAATATGTGTGTTGCGAGATTTATCTGAATAAAGGCCCAGCTGAATCATGGTAGTTTCCAACACATTTGGAGTCAATAAAAAATTGCACATTGAAAGACGTACACTGAATGAAAAATGTTAGCTTGGTGGTCAATAGGGTTGCATCCTGTTCTTTTTCCCAAGCACACAACTGATGAGAGTCTATTAGAAACAAATATAAAACAGCCGCCCTGCTTGCAACACAAGACTTGACCAAAATTGGAGGAAAGGGCAAGGCCACGGCTTTTTTAGTACACCACAACAATAAAACATAGCTGTTATCACGCACCAGAAGTGCCTGTTACTGCAAATTATAAACATATAACACCAAAACAGACTAGATTCATTCCCTGCCTTATGCTGTACAGGGGTATCTGACTCCACAAATACCCTTTTAAAGGCTTCTTCACATTATGTGCGTTGACCTGTGCTTATCACACTGGATAAAAACAAGTCATTGCTAGGATAGTTGTTATCTATGTGACCCATTCACAATACAATGCTAGTTTGATTTGCCAGTGCATTGCATGGTGGAAACATGCAGCATGTCTGCATTTGTCGACCAGGTACTGGATGGCACTGCACGTCACTGCACAGCAATGCACCGTTCTGTTATGTAGTGAGAGAAATGTCATATGTAAGACTTCAAATAAAGTTGAAAAAAAATGCCCCTTGCTGGAACCAAAACTTCACTTGTCTGCACTGTAAAACTCTACGTGCATCATCATGCTCTTTGCAATGCGTTTTAGGATATTGGAACATGCTGGGCAAAAAAAAGGCAACATTTCCCACTTATTTTCAGGGAACACCAATGCAGTGTGTTAAGGCATATTGTTTTGTGTATGTGCTGGGACTGCATTGGGCAACGTTGGTCAACACAGCCTGTCAGTGCTGGTGTGAACATGCCCATAGACCCAGCTGAAAATCAGCGGAAATCATAACATCAGTACATAATATATCATAACAGTGTCTATGGAAAACACATGTATTATACTTAACATTACCACCTTTTTTGAATGTAATCTTCAATCTTGTCAATCTTTGGTGCATTCAGCTCACCTTCCCACTGTACTTGGTGTACTCAGTCCATCTGCTCACTGTATTTGGTGGGCTCGGGCCATCTTCTCACTTTCCTTGGTGCACTTAACCTACTTTCTCACTGCCCTTGGTGCACTCAGCCCAGCTTCTCACTGTCCCTGGTGGACCCACCTACTTACTTTCAGTGGTGCATTCAGCCCACTTTCTCACACTGCTGATGTGCTCAGCCCACGTCTCACACTGCTGATGTGCTCAGCCCACCTTCTCACACAGCTGATGTGCTCAGCCCACCTTCTCACACAGCTGATGTGCTCAGCCCACCTTCTCACACTGCTGATGTGCTCAGCCCACCTTCTCACACTACTGATGTGCTCAGCCCACATCTCACACTGCTGATGTGCTCAGCCCACCTTCTCACACTGCTAATGTGCTCAGCCCACCTTCTCACACTACTGATGTGCTCAGCCCACCTTCTCACACTGCTGATGTGCTCAGCCCACCTTCTCACACTGCTGATGTGCTCAGCCCACCTTCTCACACTGCTGATGTGCTCAGCCCACCTTCTTCCACTGCTGATGTGCTCAGCCAACCTTCTCACACTGCTGATGTGCTCAGCCCACGTCTCACACTGCTGATGTGCTCAGCCCACCTTCTTCCACTGCTGATGTGCTCAGCCCACCTTCTCACACTGCTGATGTGCTCAGCCCACCTTCTCACACTGCTGATGTGCTCAGCCCACGTCTCACACTGCTGATGTGCTCAGCCCACCTTCTTCCACTGCTGATGTGCTCAGCCCACCTTCTCACACTGCTGATGTGCTCAGCCCACCTTCTCACACTGCTGATGTGCTCAGCCCATGTCTCAAACTGCTGATGTGCTCAGCCCACCTTCTCACACTGCTGATGTGCTCAGCCCATGTCTCACACTGCTGATGTGCTCAGCCCATGTCTCAAACTGCTGATGTGCTCAGCCCACCTTCTCACACTGTTGATGTGCTCAGCCCACCTTCTCACACTGCTGATGTGCTCAGCCCATGTCTCACACTGCTGATGTGCTCAGCCCACGTCTCACACTGCTGATGTGCTCAGCCAACCTTCTCACACTGCTGATGTGCTCAGCCCATGTCTCACACTGCTGATGTGCTCAGCCCACGTCTCACACTGCTGATGTGCTCAGCCCACCTTCTCACACTGCTGATGTGCTCAGCCCACCTTCTCACACTGCTGATTTGCTCAGCCCACCTTCACACACTGCTGATGTGCTCAGCCCACCTTCTCACACTGCTGATGTGCTCAGCCCACCTTCTCACACTGCTGATGTGCTCAGCCCACCTTCTCACTCTCTTAATGTGCTCAGCCCACCTTCTCACTGTGCTTGGGGCACTGAAGCCCACCTTCTCACTACCTTGGTGCACCCAGCCCACCTTCTCACTGTCCCAGTACACTGAGCCCAACTTCTACCCTGATGTGCTCAGACCACCTTTTTCCTCTCTTCAGTACACTCAGTCTACCTTCACAGTCTGCTTGGAGGATTCAGCTATAGAATGTAGGCACAACATTTTTGTAAAAAGAACTTCCCTGCTTTATCCTTAGGTACTTATTTTAAACGTAATAACTGGTGATTCTGATGCTGATAAAACGTGAATGTATTAAATGTAAGTTTGGGGTTGGTATCATAATTCTTAAACAAACACATCAGTGTTGGCTTCTCAACATGATCCTGGAATTGTTATACAAGAGCAAAAAGTAGAAATTACAACTTTGCTGCCACTTATTCCGATTTCATAATCTCTTAGACAGAGTGATGCACTGTGACAAACAGATCTTTTGGTTTTGAATCAAGTTTGGTAGCCCACAGACTGAAGATAATGCTCAGACATTACAAAGATATTGAATTATCACCCTTTCCCACTATAAAGCATATAGATTTTCTTACTAATATCCTATAGGATATCTATATGCTTAGAAGACTAAACCCACCAGGTCACCTTTTTATCTCACAGGAGTGGTTCTAAATTAGAACCAATTCCTCTTATATTGCCCAATTGTTCCCCAGTTTTATTAAAACTACAAATATTGAGACCTTTACTTATATTCAGTGCTTTTCATATTATACCTATTCCGCCATTTTAAAATACATGTATATAATACACATCACCGTCATACCATTTAGCAGTGTATACATGTGTTTATGCCTTTAATAGTGGATACATCCATTGCAGAGCTTATAGAATAAATCCTCTACAACTATGATTCATGCACCCATTCCTAAAAGGCTGAACAGTCAGTAACACAATTGTTTTGAGCCAATTGGACAACTACATGCAAATTTTTTAAAACTTTTTGTCAATTCAAACAGTGTTAAGGAAAAAATGCTACATTAGATAAAACTCTTTATATGGTAAACCATGGTGCATTACAGTGTGTATCCAAATACATATAAATTTAACTAAAACTTAAATTCATATTAAAGTTCACACAAAAATAAATTACCGTAAATTGTCCATGAGGTATATTCTTATAGTGTCCCAAAAAACGTCATGCTGTGAAGTGTAGCACACACCTCTCTTGTGCCCTTACTCACCAGAAAGAATGGACCCCCAGTCACTTTTCATAAGGGTCTAACACGCTTAATTCTGGGGAGAGGTTGCTTGATTGATCTTCTCTATCCTCATAGAGAGCCCCCCCAAATTAAATAGTCCATGAGGTAATATTCTTATAGTGTCCCAAAAAACATCATGCTGTGAAGTGTAGCACACACCCTTCTTGTGCCCTTTGCATAAGGGTCTAACACATTAATTCTGGGGAGAGGGTGCTTGATTGATCTTCTCTATCCTCCTAGAGAGCCCCCCTAAATTAAATAGTCCATGAGGTAATATTCTTATAGTGTCCCAAAAAACATCATACTGTGAAGTGTAGCACACACCCCTCTTGTGCCCTTACTCTCCAGAAAGAATGGACCCCCAGTCACTTTTCATAAGGGTCTAACACGCTCAATTCTGGGGAGAGGGTGCTTGATTGATCTTCTCTATCCTCCTAGATAGCCCATGGGCCAGTAACATGTGATGAGCACACAAACCCGCAGTGAATTGGGAAGACGCCCATATACCATCGGCGGTCTAGCTACTTTGCCATGTAAAGCAGATACTTATCTCTCAGATTGTGAGCGTGATTTTATACTTTTTGTTAAATAAACACTATGAGAGTTTTCTCCCTCTATTGATTCTGGTAGGTTATTGTGGAATGAACATTTTTGGGACACTATAAGAATATTCCTTGTGGACTATTTAATTGAATTTGTTTTTGTGTGAAGTTTAATATGAATTTAGGTTTTAGCTTAATTTATATGTACGGTATTTGGATACACGCTGTAATGTGCTGTGGTTTACTATGTAAAGAATTGAGTAAGTGTATAACACTTTAAGCGGCAGCAACAAAGGTAGAGGTACACTTGTCATAATTCCTTAGCGCAAGTTTTTTTGATATTTATATTAGATAAACCTGGCCTATTTGTTCATTGGTTAAAAATGTAGGAGTGGACTCGGCCCGCACTTTGGGACGTTGATGGTTCTCTGTGGCGCTATTGCTTGCTCATTGGTTTGATGTCCTATGCGGTCAGTTTACGTCCGGTATTATTGTGTCTAACTTGCCAACTTTGGATGTACACTTATTTTGACCTTACGCACTTTGTATTTATTGTTCTGTTTAATAAAGAATTTGAAAAAAAAAATTTAGGAGTGGAAAAAAAAATATGTTGCTACAAACATGACTCCTTCAAACCTAAAAAAGGCTTTGTACCTTATAATTGGTCTTATGATTAGCACTTACTTGTTTTCCTTTAAGGGCTCTTTCACACGGCCGCTCCGCTGATCTTATCTGCTGCGGGACTTTTTTTTTTTTTTTCACGGAGCGGATGACAGTTGTGTCATCCGCTCCGTGTGTCCGCATATCATCCCATCCGTTTGGGGATGATATGCGGACATAATGTAAGTCTATGGACATTGCGGATGTCAGCGGATGACACCGCTGACATACGATTTTTCCTTCCTTTCCGTTTTTTTACACGGAGGAAAAATAGGGTTCTGTTCCATTCCAAAAAACAGAACAGAACTGAAAGGAAGAAAAGGAATACCATCCGCTGACATCCGCAATGCCATTGACTTACATTATGTCCGCAAATCATCCGCAAAAAAATAGGATGATTTGCGGACATACGGAGCGCCCGTGTGAAAGAGCCCTAACTGTCTACTCATTCACAATAAATCCATTCATCCCTTTGAAAAATAAATCAAGCAATAATAAAGACAAGGCTCATATCCTAAAAGCACAATGTCTGTTGAATAGTAATAATATCAAACGCCATCGCTTTCAAATGTTCACAGTTTTACAGTACGGATCACTTTTGACACTACCACCAAACCATTCCTCATGTGATAATTTAATTCTATCTCTCACCATACTCTCCCAGGGGTCTGTGAGCCTGAAACAAAAAAGGGGGAAGAAAATCATCTATTGAAAAGGCTTTTGTTTGATATGTTGGAGTAATTATCAACAACATTTCAGTGACAGGAACTGACTTGTCCTTTTTATAACATTGAAGATTCATTGCTGGTTTTATTTGGTGACAGCTGATTACACACTTGAAATGCTGAGGCTCTGTGACGTTAATACATGGTGGGTTTGGCACCAACACTCTTTTTCCCCTTAACTGATGCTTTTTTTTTTATTTTTTTTATTTATTTATTTTTTTTAGGCCAGAGTGATGTTATTAACAGACACAGCAATTTCTTTGATGTTACAAAGGGCATCGGAATCAGTAGAGATGTCAGTCTGTTCAATTTATGTTTTTCATTTGCAATTTGTACAGATTATGGGTTGAAAAAAGATATTTACAGTAAAGAGAATGCCTTCACTGTGCATCATAGGGAAGAACAGGGAAGTGAGTGACTGCTTCTCAAAGGCTATCTTTATTACAATTATAACTTTAAAGGCAGCACACAAAAACTCATTTATTCGGAACAATTCAGCTTGTTTATATTATTTGTGCTTAATAAAAGAGTGACTCAAAAGACAGATGCATCTATGGATAGCATTGACAATTTAAACAGAAATGTTATTTTCTATGCTATGTTGATGTATTAAGTATATTTATATCATTTTTGATTCTAGTTTAAAGGTCAATAATGTTTCTTATTAAATTGTTACCTTTTAGGGAGAAGAGCAGTTTCTTATTAGAGTATAAAGTAGGGTGTACGACATTATTCAAACCACGTACCTTTTTGAAGTACACAATTTGGAAATTTTACCCAATAACCCCCTTGTATAGTTCACTTTATATACACTATATTGCCAAAAGTATTGGGACGCCTGCCTTTACACACACATGAAATTTAATGGCATCCCAGTCATATTCCGTAGGGTTCAATATTGAGTTGGCCAACCCTTTGCAGCTATAACAGCTTCAACTCTTTTGGGAAGGCTGTCCACAAGGTTTAGGAGTGTGTATATGGGAATGTTTGACCATTCTTCCAGAAGCGCATTTGTGAGGTCAGGCACTAATGTGGACGAGAAGGCCTGGCCCGCAGTCTCCGCTCTAATTTATCCTAAAGGTGTTCTATCGGGTTGAAGTCAGGACTCTCTGCAGGCCAGTCAGGTTTCTCGATCCCAAACTCGCTCATCCATGTCTTAATGGACCTTGCCTGTCCATTGGTGTGCAGTCATGTTGGAACAGGAAGGGGCCACCCCCAAACTGTTCCCACAAAGTTGGGAGCATAAAATTGTCCAAAATGTCTTAGAATGCTGATGCCCTAAAAGTTCCCTTCACTTAAACTAAGAGGCAAAGCCCAAACCCTGAAAAACAACCCCACATCAAATGAATTGGTCCATGGATGAATGAGTTTGGGGTGGAAGAACTTGACTGGCCTGTACCTCAACCCAACAGAACACCTTTGGAATGAATTTGAGCAGAGACTGTGAGCCAGGTCTTCTTGACCATATCACTGTCTGACCTCACAAATGCGCTTCTGGAAGAATGGTCAATTATTCCCATAGACATACTCCTAAACCTTGTGGATAGCCTTTCCAGAAGAGTTGAATCTATTATAGTATAATTGGGTGGGCCAACTCAATATTGAACCCTACGGACTAAGACTGGGATACCATTAACTTTCATGTACGTGTAAAGGCAGGCGTCCCAATACTTTTAGTAATATAGTGTATGTGTGTCTTGTGTGTTTGTGTTTTTGATTTTTTTTTTATTACTACAAAATACTTAGATCTATTTTACAAGTAATGTGTTATTTAATACATTTCATATAAAAAGGTATGAGTAAAATCTAGAGTTATCAACTTGAAAAAATTGGTAGACTCCAGCAAAATTTTGCCATTTTGGTGAAATGTTTTGGAGTCAACAGGAAATTATTTAAATAGTTATTAAATAATTAAAATTAATTAACAGTTATTTTTGCATTTTTGTAAGGGTGCAATGGGCTGTAAATGGCTCCTGAGGGTTAGAAAGACCCTTTTGAACTTTTTGGGTATCTACAAGAAAAAGCATCTAAATATTTTTATAACCACCATGTGATGAGGTGTTAAGGGGGGCTGTGACATCAGAGACAGCTGTGTATCTATTTAAAAAAATGGAAGGCATTCTGTAAAGGGTGCCTGGTGAGAGACCCCTCCTATGGTCAATGTGCACTGGGGTAGCTGCTCGGTACATTCCCCTGAAGATTGTGGCTATCACTTCAAAAAAGTATGTGATATACATACATACATTGGTCAAAGCTGGACCAATGAATGTATGCAGTTGAGATCATACCAGGAGTTCAGTTTTATTCTTCACTGGCAGACTACCTGATAGGTTCTGAAAAAAAGAACAACGGCCCTAAAAATGTGTTAGCCATACCTTGTACCACTGGCCACTTTTGGCTGTTTGATACATGGGAAGGGTGTACGGTCTCAACCTGATTGTGGATTTATTAATGTAGTGGTAAAAGCAAAAACACAATATAGTGCAGCTTACCAACCATTGAATGTGGCGGCTGCATCAATTTTTATAGTTTTTTACTTCTGTTTTTACCTGGTGATCTGGCCAGTAATGCAACTCCTGTATTACAGAGGTTGATTTACTAAAACTGGAGAGTGCAAAAATCTGGCACAGCTCTGCAAAAAAACAATCAGCTTCCATGTTTTTTTGTTCTAAAAGCTTAATTGAACAAGCTGAAGTTAGGAGCTGATGGCTATCATGCACAGCTACACCAGATTTTACACTCTCCAGTTTTAGTAAATCGACCCCATAGTGTCCCCACTCTAAATTAACCACTTAAGCCCCGAAAGATTTTACCCCCTTCCTGACCAGGGCCTTTTTTGCGATTCGGCACTTGCTGAATTTAACAGACAATTGTGCGGTCGTGCGAAGCTGTACCCAAACGAATTTGACGTCCTTTTTTTCCCCACAAACAGAGCTTTCTTTTGGTGGTATTTGATCACCTGTGCGATTTTTACTCTTTGCGCTATAAACAAAAAAACAGCGTCAATTTTGCAAAAATAACAATATTTTTCACATTTTTATATATGAAATTCCCCCAAAAATTTTTTAACATTTTGGGCAATTTGTTTTCTGCTACATATGTTTGGTAAAAAAAAAAATAGCAAAAAGAGTATTTTGATTGGTTTGCGCAAAAGTTATTGCGTTTACTAACTAAGGGAAAGATTTCTGTCATTTTTGGTGGGTTTTTTTTTTAACGCGTAATGGCGGCGATCTGTGATTTTTTTGCGGTACTGCGACATTGCGGCGGACAGATCGGACCCTTGACTGACATTTTTGACACTTTTGGGGTTACCAGTGACATTACTGCAGTAATCAGTGCTATACATATGCACTGTTACTGCAAAATTACACTGGCAGGGAAGGGGTTAACTTTATTGGGGAAGGAGGGGTTAAGTGTGTCCCTAGGGGGCGTGCTTCTTACTGTGATTGGACATGGCTACTGGTGTAGGAAAAGTGATCAACGGTCCTACATAGTAGAACTGTATGATCACCATTCCTACACAGGGGAGAATGACAGGCGGCTTGTTTACATCAGCCGCCTGCCTTTCTCCCTTCATGGCGGACGATCGCGAGTGTCCAGCGGACATCGGGTCCGCTGGTCACATGCACGGACTTCCCAGGGAACGAGCCGGGGCGGGCGCAGCAGTGTGTGTGTGGGGGGGAGTATTAGATGTACTGGCATATTTAAATACACTAATACACTAACGAATTTAAGCAACACTCCAGCTAATACTTTATAAGCAGTTACAGCAAACAGTTTATTTTCTTTGAGATAAAGGTTTTAAATAAATAAATTAATAAATAAAAGGTGATCATTGTAAGCACCTCTGTGAATGGGAAATGGTTTGTCTCATTACTGTAACTGCTACAGCTGCAGGAGAGCTTGTTCTTTTGAAAAAAATAATAGACTTACTGGCTAGATCATCAGATGAAAATAAAGGAAAGAAAGCCTAAAAAAGAAACCTAATGCAGCTGTATATCCTAACACAAAATACTTTGCTTTTATGTCACACGTATTAATATCCACATTATCCTGAACCCATATTTATGGCTCACATTCTTCAACATTTGATTATTTTATATTCTACATACATATTGAACTACCGCTTTGCTTTTCATCTAGGTCTGTAGGTTTCAAGTTATCAAATGACTTGAAAGAAATATACAGATATTGTTATATTAATCAAATATTCATATAGGTACTATAGTCAGCTTATATTATCTACTTTCCCCCGTTCTACTCTATGAATGGAAAAATTTCTAAAGTGTTTAAATCTCTCACCTTCCCATCAAAAATTGTCCTTCACAGTGATATCAATTTACCTGAAAAGAGCAAGATCTTTGACATCGAGTTTGATGGTATTGAAACAGTTCTAGAAGGAAAGTCAAGGACAGTGTATAAAAAAATGCTTACTCTGTAAAAATTCTATTTAAACTCTCAGCTCAATCAGTCCAAGAGAAAGAGGAAAATAAAGAAAAAAAATGAACGAGTACTCAAATATAAGAACAATGATTTAAAACTGATCACAAAAGTGCTTGTGAATTTTATGATCACCTAATTTTGTAGTTTTTACGCAGTACTCTAGCATATAGTAAATTAATCACTAAATACAACAAAAATGAAGCATTAGATGCCAGGATATATGTGACAAAAATGGCTAAAATAATACTTAAAAATAAGAGCACAGTCACTTGGACCGTCAACCTGCTTTTGGCTAAAACCTTTTTTCTCTAAATTTTTAAAGAGTAGAAAAGGGTAAACTCTTCTGTAAATTTGCTTTTTTTGTGTCCTTTTGGGACTATTCTCCTTCACTTCCTTCCCTGGAGATGCAGAAGGAAGCAAGATGATATCTCAACAAAGTGAATAGAATTCCCCTCTTAGATAGCTATCACTGGAACATGTGTCCTCTTTTGATGATTTACCATCCCCTCCTGTTTTGGTGACAGCTCTAACATTTTTGAATGGCCATCACTTTCTCTCTCAGTAACAATGGTCATCAAGACAAAAAGAGAGGGTGAATCTACTCTATGGGGAAACATCCATGAACAGCAACAAAAACCTGACGTTTTGGCTTCACATACACTTTAAGTGCCTACTAAGCATCTAGCCCGAAGCATGCAATCAGTGAAATTTGAAAAGTCTGACCACTCCTTCTCCTCGTCATCCATTCCAGACAATTCCAAGATAGTAAAACAAGATCAGGAGGGCAGTTTTAGGGTATGTAAATTTAAAAAGTAGTCAATACCTGTTCCAATGTTTCTATCCTTATAGGTTCCCTACAAAAAAAATATTTTACAAATCCATACTTTTAAAACAATTTATATTTTATTTTAACTATGGCATTTATCTGAGGCCCATTTAGAGAAATAAACTTGACTCCAGCAAAAACGTGTTATTTCTTTTTGGATAAACTGGAGAAATATCACAGACAGACATAAAAAATAGGCAGTTGTTACACTGTGGAAGCTTGCCACAAAATCAAGTAGAAGATGAAGAACACAGTCACAGTTTTGCCTGTAGGCTCTCTGCAGCTCATTTTTCCCACTTCTGACGTATCTTTTCTTGGTACTATGGTACTATGTCTCTGTGTGGAGGCAGCCATTCTGGTAGAGGAACAGGGCTTTGCTTTCTCATATTAAATCCTTGAACTGTGGGCACTCAGCTAAGGCTTTCTCTCCAGCAAGGTGAACAGTGGGCAGAACAGTAATGACATCGTCAAATCTACCTTCAAATGCAACAAAACTAGCAGTCAGAGGCAGCATTGCCTTAAAGCAGATCTGAGCACAGTAAACCAAAAACATGAATTAATTTTTAATATTCAAAGCAACCCCCCCCCCATCCATTCATGTCTCTATGCTTTGTTTTGTTGGGAAATCACTTTGAAAGACACCCTTATAGCATTTATGGCCGTGGCCATCTTAAGTAAGGGCAAATGATATATGTAGCATTTACTTCCTGGAATTCCTAATGCATTTCTATGCATTAAAGTGAAAACCTTCTGTGCTGCAGCTCACCCCAGCCCTCCCCCCTTTCATTGAACTGATTGATAACAGTGGGAGCCATTGGCTCCCAGTCCTGTCAATAAAAGGCTGTGACACGGCAGTGGGGGGGTGAGTCTCGCTGTCTGTGGCAATAGATGCAGCAGTGAGACATGGGAGTGAGTATGCACGGGTGCCCCCAGGGAAAGCAGCTTTCCTTGGGGGCACCCGCCAAAGAGGAGGGGCCTGAAGCCCTGTTGGGTCACCCCAGAAGAAGAGGATTGGGGCTGCTCTGTGCAAAAGCATTGCACAGAGCAGAAACGTATAGGCATGCTTGTTATTTTAATTGAAAAAAAAAAAATGAGAGTTTATTATCATCTTTCATGGTACAACAAATAATGTTCCAGATGTTCCTGGGTAACATAGTAAATCTTAATTTTTGAGTTCAGAAACACTTTAAGCGCTTGCCGACCGCCCACAGTAATATTACTGCGGCAGAGCGGCTCCCCTGTGTCCAGTCACATAGTACTACGTGACTGGAGTGCATGTGATTCCGGCGGCGCGGAATAGTAAGGTAATGTCACTGGTACCCCCAAAAGTGTCAAAAATGTCAGTTAGGGGTCCGATCTGTCCGCCACAATGTCGCAGTCCTGCTAAAAATTGCACATGACATAAATCTTTCCCTTAGTTAGTAGACATGATAACTTTTGTGTAAACCAATCAAAATACGCTTATTGCAAATTTTTTTACCAGAAATATGTAGCAGAAAACACATTGGCCTAAAATGTTAAAAATTTTTGATTTTTAAATTTTTTTTTGGGGGGGGGGGGAATGTCCTATAGCAGAATGTGAAAAATATTGTTTTCTTTTTTCTCACAATTGTCGCTCTTTTTTTGTTTATAGCGCAAAAAAATATAAATCGCACAGGTGATCAAATACCACCAAAAGAAAGCTCTATTTGTGGGAAAAAAAAGGACGTAAATTTTGTTTCGGGAACAGAGTCGCATGACCGCACAATTGTCTGTTAACCTTCCTAGCGGTATTCCCGAGTGTGACTCGGGGTAAGATTTTAGAGCCAAAAGCGGTAACCCCGAGTCACACTCGGGGTAGCGCTAGGAAGATCGCTGGATCCTGGTTGAGGTTTTACTTACCTTTTCTCCGGGATCCAGCGAAGAATGCAGGCGGTGTGCGGCGGCGGAGCTTCCTCCCGATCATCTGCGAGCCCCGGTTTCCGTCTCCGGCGACGTGACGTCCGCCGGGGGGTGGAACCAGCGGCAAATTCAAATGTAAAACACACCAAACACACTGATACCGTTCAAAATAAAAAAAAAATCACGCTACATTGCCCCCCAGTGCCCTTTCCTGCAGTTTTACTGTACTTTTTATGTAAATATATGTATATAGCTATCACTGGAACATGTATATATACATATATATATATATATATATATATATATATATATATATATATATACGTATATATATATATATATATATATATATGTATATATATATATATATATATATATATATATATATACGTATATATATATATATATATATATATATATATACACACACGTATATATATATATACATAATTCTTGTGAATGAGCAGCCCAAACCAACTGTATACATATTATATATATATATATATATATATATATATATATATATATATATATATATATATATATATATGTATATATACATAATATATGTATACATATATATATATATATATATATATATATATATATATATATATATATATATATATATATAATATATATATAATAAATGTATACAGTTGGTTTGGGCTGCTCATTCACAAGAATTACATGCAAAATAATGGTACCGCTTTCAGCACCTAAAATCCAAAAGAATCATACCGCCAGGGAGGTTAAAGTAACGCAGTGCCGAATCGAAAAATACGGCCTTGTCAGGAGGGGGGTAAAACATTCCTGGGCTGAAGTGGTTAAGGGATCAGCAAAGGACAGCTAGCAACAGAGACAAAGCAGGCATTGTACATTTCACATATTTATATCAATAAAATAAATGTATCAGTAGGATGTATTTTCATTAAAATAGACATGCAGATATTCTACAGTAATCTCTGAATTATAAAATTGTTCCTATATTAGTGTCCTTTCAAATTAGCTTGCTCCTGCTAGTGACAGATAATATGCTTACATTAGAGATAGCTTACAGAAAAGCAGCAGCATTGGATAAAATTGTAGCTGTAGGAAAATGGTAAATACACACATCACATAAATTGTGTTCTAGCTATCAAAGATTTGCATTACTGGTTGTTTGTTCTTGTGATTTGAGCCATGCTTCATAGCCATAAGGTTCATTATTGCTTCCTGGTGCCACTTTACAGCTTTGTTGGGTCTTCTTTTTATGTCACTGAGTTGTTGATTTCATTTATTGTCTCAAAATTAATCTGGAGGCTGCCCTAGGAGGATGCATTGGGGAACTAGAAAAGTGATTTGCCACCTATTTGTCTATGTGTTGTGCAGATGTGTGAATCATAGAATTTTCTGAACAGTCTTACAAGTTCTTTGATAGAGGATTTTATGTATATGTATTTCAGATGCAAAAAGGAAGAAACTGGACTTTCTATGAGGCTCACAAAGACATGTGCCTCCATCCCTGTATAAAACATGAAAATATAAAAAAAAGTTTGGGCCTTTATATGAGGTGTGTAGCCCTTTGTAGCTAGAATCAATATAGCCACATCCAAGAAATGAAAAAAAAAAAAACAGATCAAAGTAGATCACGAATTTAATGGGATCATAAAATAATTAAATGGTGATAATGTACATGGAGGATAAAATAAAAGAGTATGGATTGTACAAGTGTGATACAGTAAAAACAATAATACACATGTATTGATATTGGGTGAAAACATGAGTATACATGATACACACAGATAGTAGGAATAACAATGTAGTTGAGTACTTTTTTTTTTACCTTTTTTTTTTTCATGTATTTTAGATGTGTATTTACCTGTTTGCCTGGGGTTGTAATGCAAACTGTGAGCATCTTCATCATCATCGTCATCTTACACGAGCAAGACGCAGAATACCAAGAAATACTATTGGTTGTGTGAGGAAATACACAACCAATAGTATGCATTTAGAACTTTATAAAAATATTGCAATACAGTAAAGATGACCATGTCAATTAGCATCTGGACACTCAGGTTCAGTTCTGAAAAAAACAACTCTAACCAGTTTTTGGAGTTATGCCAAACGAAGTAAATATATAACCTCTCTTGTGAGCATACGTTCACTTAAGTAAATCTCAGTAGAGGAATTTGGTCAGTGTTTATCATTCTGTAAACTAATTTCAAACTTTAGATCCTTTTGGACTATACTAAGTGTTGACTTATATAGGTCAGGTATGTAAAAAGTAATTTATAATTGACCTTAGATAAATAAGATTTAAAAGAGAAGTTTAGCATTTTTTTTTTCAAGAATCATACTTACCTTGGTGGATGCAGCATTGGTCCGATGCTGCATCTGTCCACCGCCGACACTAGGTTCAGAACGATTAAATTCCCTCATTCTCTGCTCTGACCCCCCTCCCCCCCGCGTGCTCACTGGAGCGATGGGCTGTGGAGGGGCGGGAGTGGCTGGCTCAGGCTCTCAGCGGCTCACTGAGAGGCTGAGCCAGGTGTCAGTCCAGGGTTGTGGGCGGATCCAGACCATACTGTTGTGATCTTTCCTGAGCCTGGACCGACTCTGTGACGTCAGCCGACAACGGGATTTAGCCCACTGTCTGCTGAAAACAAAACACAGGAGTGCAGAATGAACTGTGATCCACAGGAGAAATACAGCCAAGCAAGCTTTGGCTGTACTTCTTCTTTAAAGCGGAGTTCCAGGCACAAAATCGACATAACCGATTTTGTGGCCATCCGCTTGCTCTTCTTCACCTGAAAAGGAATTGGATAGTTAGGGTTTTTTTTTTTAACTTACCTTGTAATTGTAGAAAGAAATTCTCACCTATTTTCCACTTCCTCCCTCTGTGGCCGCGGCCCGCGCCGTCACTTCCGGTTTGCAATGATTCCGTCATCGCTCCCAGGAATCAATGCGATGGCACCGGCCCCGCTCGTCACTTCCGGTGCGATGCCGCATTCCCTGCTAAACAGCTTCTGGGATCGCGCTGGCTTCAGCTGCCCGCAACAGAGATGGCAACGCTGGAGAAGAAATTTTAAAAGTGAGTATTTCTTCTTGCAGGTAAGTGCGAACCGGGACAGATCAGAGGCTAGCCATTGTGGAATGTACTAGCCCTGACTGTCCCAGGGGTATGTTCATTGAAAAAACGATTCTGTGCCCGGAACTCCGCTTTAAGCATGTGTTATCACTATAGGTCCTTTCTCTCTGGCAGTGCCCACCTCTTGGATATTCTAATACACACCACAGATTTGACTAGACCACTGTACTCCTTCATTGCTCGTCACACTCTCTACTTACACAGTCTACTTATAGTCTCCAAAATAATTTCTGACTTTATCAAACATATTTTAGTACCATCTAAATATTTTAGTAAAAGCTGTTGGGCTATGGGAGGTAGCATGCTGTCTTTTTCCAATTTTTTTTGAAAAGGGAGAGAGAAAAAAGTAAAGCTGAAGTCTTTATACATTTTTATATTTTCTATACAAAATAAAACTAAACTCGAGCGATTGTCGGTAACACATTCTTTTATGGGCACTAAACAAACTATAGCACAATCATGAAAAAAAATATATTTTTCAACTTTAACAAAATAAAACATAGGGGTGGCTTACTAAAAGCTAATAGGCAGTTTACTTTGCAAGGTAATTTTAATTATTTCCCTGTTTTTTTCTCTTATTCTTCTTCCTTCTCACTCTTACCCTCTTTTCCTTTTTTCTCCTTTCCTCTCTAGAGCCCCAACCTACCTTTTACCCTTCCCCCATTCGTTTTTCCCTCCCCTCTTCCCTCTTCATTGAAAATCTATTACTCCAATTCCCATTGACTGTGGGAAAAACCCACCCCTTACACTCACTGCTTCTTAAAGTTGTTCTTAAAGCATAAGGTTTTTTTTATCTTAACGCATTCTGGAGAAGGAGAAGGACCTCCACTTGAAAGGATGACTAATGAATCGTTTGATGCATGTGTCTTTACAGAGGAAGACGTTCTAAGATTGCTGTCTAAAGTGAAGACAAATAAGTCACAGGGTCCTGATGAGATACACCCAAAATTATTAAAAGAGCTTAGTGGTGAGCTGGCAAAACCATTAACAGATTTATTTAACCAATCATTAGTAACAGGAGTCGTCCCGGAAGATTGGAAATTGGCAAATGTCGTGCCCATTCACAAAAAAGGTAGTAGGGAGGAATCGAGCAACTATAGACCAGTGAGTCTGACATCAATAGTAGGCAAATTAATGGAAACCCTATTAAAGGATAGAATTGTGGAACATCTTAAATCCCATGGATTGCAAGATGAAAAACAACATGGGTTTACTTCAGGGAGATCATGTCAAACAAATCTTATAGATTTTTTGACTGGGTGACTAAAATAATAGACGGTGGAGGTGCAGTAGACATTGCATATCTAGATTTTAGTAAGGCTTTTGACACTGTCCCACATAGAAGACTTATCAATAAACTACAGTCATTCAACATGGACTCCCATATTGTTGAGTGGATTAGGCAGTGGCTGAGTGACAGACAACAGAGGGTTGTAGTCAATGGAGAACATTCAGAACAAGGTCATGTTACCAGTGGGGTACCTCAGGGATCTGTACTGGGACCAATTTTGTTTAATATCTTCATAAGTGATATTGCAAAAGGCCTCGATGGTAAGGTTTGTCTTTTTGCTGATGACACAAAGATATGTAACAGGGTTGATGTTCCTGGAGGGAAATGCCAAATGGAAAAGGATTTAGGAAAACTAGAAGAATGGTCAGAACTCTGGCAACTGAAATTTAATGTGGATAAGTGCAAGATAATGCACCTGGGGCGTAAAAACCCAAGGGCAGAATATAGAATATTTGACACAGTCCTGACCTCAGTATCTGAGGAAAGGGATTTAGGAGTAATTATTTCAGAAGACTTAAAGGTGGGAGGACAATGTAATAGAGCAGCACGAAATGCCAGCAGAATGCTTGGATGTATAGGGAGAGGTATAAGCAGTAGAAAGAGGGAAGTGCTTATGCCGCTGTACAGAACACTGGTGAGACCTCACTTGGAGTATTGTGCGCAGTACTGGAGGCCATATCTCCAGAAGGATATAGATACTCTAGAGAGAGTTCAGAGAAGAGCTACTAAACTAGTACATGGATTACAGGAAAAAACTTACCAGGAAAGGTTAAAGGACCTTAACATGTATAGCTTGGAAGAAAGAAGAGACAGAGGGGATATGATAGAAACCTTTAAATACATAAAGGGAATCAACTCGGTAAAGGAGGAGAGCATATTTAAAAGAAGAAATACTACCACAAGAGGACACCGTTTTAAACTAGAGGGGCAAAGGTTTAAAAGTAATATGAGGAAGTATTACTTTACTGAGAGAGTAGTGGATGCATGGAATAACCTTCCTGCAGAAGTGGTAGCTGCAAATACAGTGAAGGAGTTTAAGCATGCATGGGATAGGCATAAGGCTATCCTTCATATAAGATAGGGCCAAGGACTATTCATAGGATTCAGATATATTGGGCAGACTAGATGGGCCAAATGGTTCTTATCTGCCGACACATTCTATGTTTCTATGTTTCTATGTTTAAGATAAAAAAAATTCTGTGTGCAGCAGCCCCCTAATATTTACCCATCTCGACCCAGCAATGTTGCACGGGAGCCTCTTCTGTCCGGGGACTCTCCTTCATTGACTGAGACAGCAGTGGGTGCCATTGGCTCCCGCTGCAATCAATCAAAGTCAGTGAGCCAATGAAGAGAAAGGAGACGGGGCTGAGCAGCAGTTCCGTGTCCGAATGGACACACAAAGCAGCGACCTGGCTCGGGTGCTCCATAGAAAGTTGCTTGCTGCGGGGGCACTTGGCAGGAGGGAGGGGCCAGGCGTGCCGACGAGGGACCCCAAAAAGAGGAGGATCTGGGCTGCTCTGTGCAAAACCACTGCACAGGACAGGTAAGCATGACATCTTTGTTATTTTTAAACAAAGAAAATGAGACAAAATAGACAACATATGGACAATGCTTTGAATCCCAAAGCCAAATTTAATTCTGGAATGCTATTATGGATATTACGCTAGGGGAGAACCATGAACACATGTGCTACAATTCACCGCAGGGACTTGTGGGCATCCCTGGATTTCGCCCATATCCTTACAGTTTGTATCTCTTTATTTCTTCCGTTAATATGACAACTTCAGTCACAGATGTTCAAAGATGGTCAAATTTTTAGGTATCATTTTACTTTTTTTTATTTTTTCAAATAATTTTTATTGAGAATTTTTAAACATACAAAAAAATAGACACAAATCAACAATCAACGCTATCTCATAAAAAGGATCATAAAGCTTAGTTGTCAAACAAACAGGATATCATTTATCAAAGTAATATCAGCATAATAATAATGTAGGCCTGAAAAATGACTACAGCTGTGGCTTTAGGAAGAAACAGAGGGACCCCTCGACCCCCCAAGCACCCCATCTGGGAACAACCTGTGCCAGGGAGGGTGACGACCCCACACTCCCCCCCCCAACCCCCCCCCCCCCCCCCCGGTTGTTATTTATAGAAAGATACAGGCCAGTGGGAAGTTGAAATTTACTTTTACTGATGTTCCATGAGGGTCAAACAGATTGGCTGAAGTCCTTCAAGTATTGTATTGAAGACCAGAAAAAATGCACTACTATTGCATACTAGGACGTTTGAAAAAAGTGTGCATAAATGTGCCATAGACAATCAATACATTTTGGTGGGTATTTTCAGAATGTTATTTATTCCATTTTAAGTGTTATACAGCCCATCTCCAGGGGAAAAATTTCAAACCTAACTGAATTTATAGATGATTCATAATGCACACAATAGTGGATTTGGGATTGCAGAGGTCCCTGGGGTCTGATTAAGAGCCACATTGATTTATAAGGGATGTCAAAATGTGTTTTTAACTTACTTGTTTGAATTTCCAACAGTAGATATGCTTAGCTTTTCCACACAGCATTTCTATATTCCCTCTTGACAGGACATGATCAAAAATGATATACTGTAAACAGAAGTTCAAAGACGTGCAATGACGAAATGAAGAAATTAAGGAAAATGAAAACTATTTAAATTTAGGAAAATAAAAACCCTTATTGTATGCTGCTAAAATAGCATATTTCATGAGTCTCACACAGCCTGCATAAATATGGTATATGAATTCACATTATTATTTGTATTGAAGTGTACTGGTTTCTACCAACTGTTTCTGGTTGCTATTGCTAGTATTACCTTAACACCTGGAATGAGTGGCACGCAAAGTGTGCAGTGCAAACTTCTCTATTTTATCTCTTGTAACATCAACATATTTTAAAAATTGTTCATACCGTGAGACAACTATAATAGTGGTAATGTATTTTTGGCAGGAAAAAATTGTTGGTTTAAAAAATATATGGTATAAATAGAATGTGGATGTTGTTTCACAAACCGGTGATGTTTTGCTTCTGTATAAGATCCAAATCTTCATTTTCATATACCATAAACATTCCTGTGCTGGTACTGGATGTAATTTCTAGTGGTATGATACGTGAAAATATACATATATACATATATATATATATATATATATATATATGTGTGTATATATATATATATATATATATATATATATATATATATATATTAATGATTGACAGATATAGTTTTTTTTAATGCGGTTACCGATATTTTGGTCATCGGATATCGGTATCGGCTGATATCGGCCGATATTTTCAGACATGTAAAAAAATCTTTTTTTTCTAAAGGTACTCCTTGTGGAGAGATCTGGGGGTCTAAAAGACCTCAAACCCCTCCTCGGCACTGAAAAGAATTCAAAACTCCAAGTTTGGCTGTTTTGAATGCTGTCAGTCATGACATTACTTCTGGGTTTTTTACATGGAGACCGGCACATGCGCACTTGCGGCAGGGATACCGGCTTTCACGGGGAAACATCTTCATGCTACACCGGGTCTTCACTTTGGCAGCGGCAGTGGAGGTAGGATGCCTGGGTTTTCCAGGGGGACAGGAGACCCGGGTGAGCCAAAGAAGGGGGCAGGAGGGGGGGACGTCCCCTCCCGCTCCTTGTAATGACAGCCGAGCGGCTTTGCAGCTGCATCGGTTGTCATTACAAGTCAGCCGACCGTCGGCTATGGACACCGGTACCGGGGTGATGTCTCTAGCTGCAGGCATCACCCCAGGACATGCACTTTCCCTAAATATCGGCAATATCGGTAAATCAGGGGCCGATTCCGATATATCGGGGAAAGTGCATATCGGCCCCCAATATATTAGTGTTGCCAATAATCAGTCAATCTCTAATATATATATATATATATATATATATATATTAGGATAAATTATAATCTAAATGGATAAATATTGTATACAGACTTTTTCTTAATTTGAGAAAATGCAAATTCAGTTCACGAATCACGATTATTAAAAAATGACTGCTTAGTTAACATTGAGGTGTCCAGTATGAATACCCTTTCATGGGAAATTACAATTAGGGGAATTGACCAGGGCATGGCTGGTTGATTGAAGTTGATCCAGGGAATATCTTATTACCTCTTGGGGGATCAGGAAGGATTTTTTTCCCCTGCTGGAGTCAACTGGGTCATGCTGTGCTGTGTTTTTTTTTTTTTGCCTTCCTCTGAATCAACTGTCGGTAAAGGATTGTGTATATAGGATTGTATATTTTTTTCTCCTTTTTATTGGTTGAACTAGATAGAGTTGTGTCTTTTTTCAACCAGACACATCTTCATCTGCTTTACTAAGCTCAGTAAACATTCAATTTCCAAAGTGAACAGTCTCTATTTCTCTAGAAAATTAACCCCCAGTGTTTTACTTTAACAAAAGTTTTATTCAGTAAGTCTTGAATCATCATGAAAATTCCTGCCTAGCCCCAATAACCTAAACACTTTTGTTCTTGTACCACTTTCATGTTTAGTTGAATAGAAAGGAACAAAAGAAACCTATTATTTTTCATGTAAGAAAAATGCTATCAATCTTTTTATTTTCTTTAATTTTCATGAAAATTATTTTCTTGAATCAATGAATCAATTATATGATTCTGTTGTGCTTCCTTTTTTAATCCCTTAGAATCAGATATCCCAGGTCTTATAAATGATCTTTAGATAGGATACGTAAAAGAACCTTTAGTTTCAATCCTGGCCAATTTCAAGGAACAATTGATTAGGCAGCTGGCCAAGCAATTTGTTGACCTGCAGAATTATTCAGGAAGATTGATGACTTCTGTCTTCTATTATTGTGCACCAAGCCATTCAATCCAGTCTTTTGTTATTTTGAAAACATTTTGTTTAGTTGTTATGTAGAATCTTATCTGAAAGTTGGAACCTGTGGAGTTAACTTGTGACACTGGGAAATGCACCATTGAAAGAATGAAGTGGATGGGAAGTTCATTAAAAGGAAAGTCTATGTTTACTGCTGATTTGTGCAATCAGAATACACATGGGGGTATTATCTATGTTGTTCTTACACTATTCTATTCTCAATGTAGTTTGATAACAGTAACTTTGTTTTCTTAGGAGAATTGTATTGCAATAGTTGAAATAATACTCCAGTTGTAAAATGTAATTAACCATAAACAAGGTGATAATGTTGATAATGCTTGAGATAACACACTTCCAGCACAAAAGTTTCATTTTTAAAGGATAGGTGCACTTTCGCAAAAAGTAAACTTAGCCATCCTGCATAGCCCCCATGACCTAAGGTAACCCACCCTGAGACAGATTTATGCTTACCTGCATCCTACTCACCTATAATATTGCCATGCCTTTGCAGTTGGCCCCTTATAGGCTTCTATAGGGGAGGGAGGGTGGGACACTTTAGTTCTAGGATTAAGTGCTCTTTACACTTATCATTTAAAGCCCAACTCCATACTAAATATCTTATTAGATTTTTGGGTGGAGTGGAGAAGAACTAGAGCCTCTTTTTGACTTTCATTGTCAGTTTTTGAGGACATTTCCCTTCACTTTCTGCAGTGCTGGAAGTAATAAGTAGTCTGTCCGAATGGGTTAAAGACCAAAACAAAAACATTACTTGGTGAGAGTGGATAAGGCTTGGAAATTTTTTCAGTGTTTTTTTAAGCAGGATGTGCCTTCCTGTGCATGTGACATTTACACCCTTCATCTCTTATATGGGTTTTACAGAGATAGGAAGTAAGGCAGAATCTCTCTAATTTGAGGGCTCATGCACACTAGTGTGGTGACTAGCATTTTTCAACACTGGAAGAATGGCAGTCAGCACTAGGACACATAGAAAACAGGTGGTGCAATATATTGAGCTGAAATAAAATGCAGCGCACTGGATGGGACCATATGTCACCAAACAGCAGCATAATGCACTGTGCTGCAGTGTGTTTTCATGAATGAAGTGTCACTTTGTGCACTTCAAATGAAGTTGAGAAAAAAAAAGGACACTCTGTAATGAGCTGAAGCACACATCACACCAACCCCTCACTCATGGCTCAGTGCAGCCAAAACAGACAGCTAACTGCATGCTAAACCACTCTGGGTTAGTGGGTTGACAATGTGGACAGGCCCTAAAGGAAACAGATTAAAATTAAAAATTGACGGATTTTTTTTTTTACTTGTCCCCATTCATACTAAAAAAAGGCTAGAGTTTGGCTACATATGACTCTTCAACTCAAAACCATTTTTTTCTGTTTTGTGTAGCCATTGATAGGCTAAGACACCTGCCAGTGTGCTTCTTCTTTTAGAGCAGGGGTCGGGAACCTTTTTGGCTGAGAGAGCCATGAACACCACATATTTTCAAATGTAATTTCGTGAGAGCCATACACTATATTTCAGGGGTCGGAACCTTTATTTAATATTCATATTCATGGGCCGCAGCTATACAGTGAGTAGATGGAGCTGTGTGAAAATGCCTGGAGTTCAGTCGGGAAGAGAGCAGAGCAGGCAGGTATGCAATGAGGCCGGGGTGGTGAAGCGCCTGCAGGCCTGCGAGTGATGGAGGTAAGTATAGTCCCTGAGAAAATGGCGGCCGGTCGCTGAAGGCCTCAGATTGGATGTGAGAGGCAGCTCCCGCGGGTCCCCGGGAGTCAGAGGGGAAGGAGATTGTGTCTGTCGGGGCACAGGGAGCGGATGGCAGGTCTCCTTACTGGGCAGTGATTGCCAAAGCCCTCAGATGCACAGCACACGAGCCGGCAGTGGTACCGCGAGTAGGCCGTGAGGTCCGTATCGCAGCAATCCGGTTACCCAGAGACGAACTTGAGGTAGCGGTGGGTAGCCCACAAAGTGTACCATTGATGGGTGCAGAAATCTCCTTGGCACCGGGCACAGCTACACGAATGGCACTGGATTGAGTGGTAGATGCGGTGGAGCTCTGGGACTACACTTCCAGTGCGGCTCACGTCCGGACACGCCCCCCTTTGTTGAAGATTTGTCTGCAAGCCAGATGCAGCCATCAAAAGAGCCACGTCTGGCTCGCGAGCCATAGGTTCCCTACCCCTGTTTTAGAGGATATTTGATAGTGATGTTTCATTAATAGAGTTTTCACCTCTGCCTCCATATCAAGGTTTAATATAAAGTCAAAGGAGGGTGTACTGTGGTCTACAACCATGCAGATCATAGTACTGGTCGTTAAAATGAATTCCAAAAAATGTAAGCCATTCAAAAAACTTTTTGTGATCTTATAAAATTTTACAATACACGAGATGGTCAGTTCCGATGGTCGTGGTTCAGTGGTCAAACTATTATTATGGACCATGTGATGAAAGTATAATTGGTCTAACCGCATGATAACCGCATTCTAATGCTGATACAATAATCATACTACCGCATCTCTAATGTAAAAAAAAATAATAATAATTTGACAAATAATCATTGCCATATATGAGCAGCTTGTGGGCTTTTCTGTTTGAGACATATGGAAATTGCTTTCTGTAGGAATATTTTTCGCAGTATTGAGAGATGTAATAAAAATGTTTGGTTGTGATATTGTTGTAACTGCAGATAAGTTATTTTTTCTTACCTTTACATTACAATTCTACTAATGTGAGACTGTATCTACTGAAAGTCAAGAAAAATATATATTTTTTTTTTTACCAGGTAGAAACATTTTATGAAATGAATACTTTAATTTTGTTATAACACATGAATGATTGATTCTTAAAATGCTTTTTTACTGTGAAACTACAGCCCTTTTTAATGTTCACTTGCATCCCCATTGACTGCTGAAAAACTACTCCAGTTGAAAATATAGAAAATGAACTAATGAATGGTAATCTCTTCACAACTGCCACTTAAATATGAAGCAACTTTACATGAAACAAAATTATTTTCCAACTTGGTGCTTATTGATTAGTCCTTCAGTGGCTTGTAAGACTAGAGAACAAGTTCAAAACAGCCGACATCAGTTCTTACAAAAGCTAAAGGGCCCTTATAGTCAAGTGTCTCCAGTAAAAACCCACAACTGTATGGAATATTAAGCCTATGATTGCAAAAACTAAACCTAAAGATTTCCACAAGGAATGGCAATAAGTCATTTTTTATGTGGTTTTCACATTCCTGTAGCCAGAGGCGTAACTAGAACCTTCAGGGCCCTGATGCAAGAAACCATGAAGGGCCCCCCAGACCCCTGGCCGGGGCCCTTACCTTCAAGCCCAGGGCTCTTCCCACTAATCCTGGGGCTCTTTACACTTGTTGCATGGCCTTTTATTACGGTCCCACAGCAGGATTCTTTCACAAGTTCTGCAGTGGGCCCCCTTCCTGCAATCTTGTGGGCCCCCTTCCTGCAATCTTGGGGCCTCCCCACAGTGGTGCAATGCCAGGGTCCGGTCGCAAGTGTGACCTTTGCGATCCTGGAAGTTCACCCACTGGTTTGCTACCGGCCCCCCTGGAGCATGGGGCTCGGTAGCGATTGCAACCCCTGCAACCCCTGTAGTTACGCCCCTGCCTGTAGCAATGACATATGTATTACTAAGACAAGAAGCTAGGGGAAACTCTGTCAAATAGAGCAATAGACAGCAATAAAAGCATGCCAGAGGATCTAGCACTTTCCTAGTCTATCCAAAGATCACACAAATGTTTTGGCTGGATTTACACTTTAAGTGAGGCATCAAGCCACTGCCTCTTTCCAAATTGTTATTTGAGGGAATGCAGTGATGATGGATGATTATCCTGTATTTTAAAAAATCAGTGTTGTAAATCACTTAAGTTAGTAATGCATTTCTAGTGCATTCCTTATGGAGATAGTTTGGATTTTTGGTGTATTTTACCATTAACTTGATTTACTAAAGACCTTGCACTCTGCAAGTGCAGTTGCTCCAGAGCTTCACTTTAGAAAGAATACTCAATCACTGGAGATGGGCCAAACACCCCCCTGTTCAGTTTGCAGCAGAACTCCTAGACTGGGGAAAAGTTCTAACCCGAACAGCGAACCCCATTAAAGTCTATAGGAGCTGAACAGGAAAAATCAAAAGTGTCCATTTTGTAGGCTTATATGCAAGTAATTGGCCATAAAAGGGGTATGGGGGTACGGATACTGACCTGGGGGACATGTATCAATGCAAAAACTTTTTTTAAAAATGATTCATTTTTCAGGAGCAGTAATTTTAATGATGCCTAATTTGCAACAATAACAATGAAAAATGATTTTAAATATAGTGGCTGGGGGTCCCCTTAGTCTGCCTGTGAGTGGTAAATTTGTAGCATGCATAGAAAATGCTGCAGCAAAAATGATATTTTTAAAGAAAAAAAAAGAGTCAAATCACATTTAAAATGACTCACAGTTGGTATACCAGACCCTTATCTGAGCATAAAGCCCGGCAGATCAGGAATGGGGGGGACTAGCGAGCGCCACCCCCCCCCCCCTCCTGAACCATACTAGGCCACATGCCCTCAACAGGGCGGGTGGGTTCCACGTTGATGGGGACAAGGTCCTCATCCCCACAACCATGTCCGGTAGTTGTGGGGGTCTTGGGGCTGGGGGCTTGTTGGAATCTGGAAGCCATCTTTAACATAGGGGTCCCCAGATCCTGCCCCCCATGTGAATGAGTTTAGAGTAAATAGTACCGCTACCCATTCATCAAAAAAGTGTCAAAAAGTGATAAAAACACAGACAGTTTTTGACAATTTCTTTATTAAAAAATTAAAAAATTGTGTCCCCATGATGTAAATTAATCGTCAATCATGCCGCCGGCTGCACTCAAAAATAAAAAATAAATAAAAACGCTCCCGCTGACATGAAGGCTGGCCGCCTACTGCACTCTAAGCCATTTGACAGTTCTTATATAGGTAAGGGGGGGGGGACACCTGGCTATTTCACCTGAGGCCACCACCCCCTCCCTGACATCACTGACCCTCCCTGTGACATGTTCTGGCCAAACTGATACTCGTCAGCTCTACCAATCACAGCCGAACTGTTTCGCCAGCTCTACCAATCACATTCAGCCTTTTTGCTTGCACATGATTGAAGTGAATGATGGACATCAGCAGAACTTCCCCTCAGTAACTAAGCTCTGGAGCAACTGCACTTGATGAGTGCAACTGCACTTGCAAAATGCACAGTCTATTTGCCTTTTAGTAAATCAACTCCATTAGGTCTTTGTTAGAAAAAAAAATCAATTACTTTGGCTGAGCTGGGTAAATTTTTTGAATCAAGGAAAGGAAGTGCTTATGAATACTGTGAGGATAATGAGGTCTGATGAACCCCCAACATGAGTGAGGAGAATAGAGATTCATACTGAGCACAGGACCACCCTAGTTTCTCCAAAATTCACAAGTATGTGGCAAAGCATTTAAACTTGAATTTTATGTTTGTGTTGCTGAAAGGGATGACAACTTTTAAAAGCCACAGATGAGATTGAACACACTAAAGAACAATTATCTTAAAGCGGTAGTAAACTGCAAAAAAGAAAGGAAAAAATCTTCTAGCACATTATTAAAGACTTACCTTAGAACGGAGGCCTCCAGCAGCGTGATGTCACTGCTGACAGGGCTTCCATCTTCACTCGGTCTTCCTTCCGGGTTCACCACTTCGTCTGTTTGACTGTCCGAGCTGTGATGATGTCATTTTGCAGGTGCAGTGCGATGTACTGTCTATTGAGAGCGCAGTGCACATGCGCCAATGACTTCACTGGCTGCTACTATAGTAAATATCTCCTAAAGATGCACAGTTTAGAAGATATTTACTATAGTAGTAAGGCTTATTTTAGGCTTAAGTAAACAATATGGAGTTTACTAGCACTCTAAGGCAGATCAGGCTTGAATGCATAAACAGTACTTAGCAGGTCTGCAAATACCAAAATATCTTTTAATTTAAGCCCCGTCATAAATGGTACTTACTGGAAGTCTAGCGAGCCAGAGCACTAATAGCAGTCATAAACCACCATTAAACAAGTGACTCACAATTGGCTGTCATAAAATCATTTAGAGGCGATACAAATTTGAGGTCTAGCTTTACTTAAAATAAAACTGCTATTTTTATACATCTCAAAGCCTTCAAACTCTACAAATAATCCATAATCCTGATTATGATTATCATTAAATTTCTAACAAGTAGTGATAAGCCAAACATCGTTAGGTGAAAATATCCAATTTATTTACATAATGCCTGGGGGTGTCCTAAAGGCTCATACACACTATAAGAAAATCGGGTGAGAATTTTTGTCCAAAGAACTTTCGTATGATTTTCGTATAATGTGTACACAACTTTCTACAGCCAATTTTGACCTTCTGAACGAAAATTTCCAAAGGGACAAGCTCCAAAATGTTTGCTTAATGTGTACTGTTTTCGTATGATTTTCGTACTAGTAAAATCAGAAACGAAAGACTGAGCATGATCAGAAACAATAAACAACAAAAAAAGAGCCTTTGTCTAATGGGAATTTTCGCACACATTTTCTTCATTGGTTTCCGATTTGCTGTACAACAATGAGGAAAATCAGACGATCCTTTGCCTGTTTTCCTTTAGTGTTTACCCCACTCATAATCCTGCCTGTGAAGGGGCAAATCTCTGTGATATAGAGAAAGTGCAGCAGCAGAACTGACATTTACAAAGGAAATCAGTTTTAAAATAGCTGGCAAATTCCTTTGACTGCTATCAGTAACAGCTTCTTCTTTTTTTGTTGCTTTTTTTAGATTACATAGACACTTCCAAGCATCTTCTAAATATTTTGGGGAACCTTTGGAGGGGGTTGTGTGCAATTTTGTATTTTTTTTTTTTAACAAAAGCAACTGGAAAATAATTTCCGCAAATTTTAAATGCATAATTTTTATTTTCATTGTAAATGTCATTTTTGCTGTAGCAAATTCTACAAAACGAATGAAAACATTTGCATCTGGTATGGATTTTAAGGGACTATCACAGGCAGAAAAAAAAAAAAAAACAATATTCTTGAGGTCCCCAAGGAAATCCATATCAGACCCTTTGGGTCTTTATGGATTTTAAGGTGTACTCCACACAAAAAACGCATGAGTTTCCCCTGAAAATCTAAACCAGATCCTTTATCTGTGCATGCAGCCTGGTTGGCCAGGAAAAGAGGGGGGGGGGGCATAAGTGTGCACCTGATTCATATCAGATCACATGCCCTGACGGGGCGGGCTGCCTCATCCCATGTTGATGAGGAAAAAGGCCTCTTCTTCACAACCCCTGCCTGGTGGTTGTGGGGGGTCTGCAGGTGGGGAACTATCAAAATCTGGACGCTCCCTTTAATAATAAGGAGGCCCCAGATGGAAACCAGTGACAGCAGGAAGATATCACAAATAGAAGTGGTAGTGGCATTTCTATATATAATGCATGACTTCCGCTACACAGGGGGCTGAACGGGCAAATGTACAGGCGTTTATCAGAACAGCCAATGTTCACTCTTGCCCCTCCCCACCTCACTGCTAAAGCAAAGTAGTGAGTAAGGTTTTTCTTTACTTAGCGCATTGAGCTGTGCTGGTCTGAGTTAATCAATTCAATTTAAGGACATAGCAAATCCTATTGACGTATATCTGTCCAGTTCTGAGCCAATTTTTGCATTTTTAATGATCCCACGCAGGGCAGGCAGACTTCCACCAGCCACCAGGGAGCATTGATAAGGCATCTTAGAAAACCTGCAGTATTAGCTCTGGATCGCCCCTTCAATTAAGTGATGTTGGCAGAACCTTTCTGCATTAAATGCTACCTGCTTGTAAGAATTAGTGTACTCTGACAGTGGTCACCCTCTTAAGTACATGGAAAGCCTTACTACTATTTGTTGACTAAGAACTAGCTCTATTAACTTCTTAAAATAGGAAATCTGGGAGTGGAGATATCCTTCTGTTGAGACCATGAGGTTGATTTACTAAAACTGGGGTGCGCAAAATCTGGTGCAGCTCTGCATAAAAAACAAATAAGCTTTCCGTTTTTATTTGCAAATCCTAATTGAACAAGCTGAAGTTAGAAGCTAATTGGCTACCATACACAACTGCACCAGATTCTGTGTGCACCAGTTTTAGTAAATCCCCCCCTTAAAACATCAAAATATTTGCCCTAAAAGTTCTATTTAGCCCCCATTCACATCGGGCCAATTTGACATGCGATTTGACATGTCATATCGCATGCCTAATCGGAGCCTATTGCTGGCAACACATCGTCCGAATCGGTGCGCTGCCAACTTTGCGATGCCACACCGATTTCCAAAAGTAGTTTCTGCACTACTTTTGGTGACGTCAGGGGCAATTTCAATAGACATCTGTGCAGGAACCCTCACAGATGTCTGTCAAGTTGCCCCCGAACTCGCACTGACATGCAGGTTTAAAATTGTGGGAGTTCAGCTGAACTCGCACAATTTCAAACCCACCCTAAGTCTGAATGAGGGCTGACATGGTGAATCACCATAAATGAAATAATAAAAAATAAATAAACAAAAAAACTATAAAAAATGAATGTGAAAGTATTCAGTTCAAAAGAATTCTAAAGTCACAGCGTATACTTTCATTTTATATTATCAGCATTGTAACAGCAATACAAACAAAGGTTATATTTGACAATCCAATATGAGCTTACTTAAAAAAATCGAATTTCATGTTGTAAGTTCTACCTATATGCTAGACATCTCTTTCCACAACTTCCTCGATTCCCAGCATGCTTTGCATCTTCTCCTATGCTGTTTACTTTTAATTTCTAAGGACTAAATAGCTACCTTGCTGCCTGTAAGCAGTGATTCCTGTAATGACGCCGCCACCTGAAACTCGCCTGCTCAGCACCTATGTGGTTCAGAAAGCAAGTTTTATGAAATTTGTAATACAGCAGTGCCTACCCATTGGACATATCGAATACTTGTCACAGAATTCAAAGAAGTAAATCTGTAGGGATCTTTGCTAAGTAATTTTACCAACTCCAAGATCATTCAGATTAATAGCAGTACGCTAATTATAAGCGAAATACAATGTCGAAATTAATATGATTTTATTTTTGACCGTAGATATGCTTTAGGAGTAGATACAATACTATGCATACATTATACAGTGCTCAGCATAAATGCGTACAACCCGACAGATTCGTCAGAAAACCTTTACTCTACTTTCAGAATCAACATTTTCTAGGGGACACTATACTACAAAATTCCCCCACAAATGCGGGCTATTGATTGCAACCAAGATTTATTAATTTGCACACACAAAAAAGTATTTTTAACAAATTCATTGAAGACTATGTTGCAAAATTGAATACACCCCAATGAAAGTCTTAGGAGCAAAGCTAAATGTTAGACAACAAAATCCTAATTAACAAGAATTCAACTACAGGTGAGTCTAATTATTCAGTAAACAGGTGTTCAGCAAACAGTTGACTATAAAAGGGCGTTACTTAACAAAGAAAACCCCTTCCCATTTCATACTGTCAGCAATGGCACCACATGGAAGAGAAATGTCACAGGGCCTGAGAAATCAAATCATTTCTTTACACAAGATAGGTGAAGGCTACAAGATCGGAAAAGCTTTACTTATCATTCAGAATACTGTAGCAAAAGTTATACAAAAAAATTTAACAAAGATGGAACTGCAACCATTTCATAGAGACGTCTAGGTCGTCCATAGCAGTTAACACCTTGACAGGTGCGTCTGAGAAGGGTTGAATAGATTCGCCATGCAGGTTCACTGCAGTTAGCTGAAGAAGTAGAAAGCCAAACTGGGGTGATTTTTTCCCGTGATACAATACAGTGTACACTGCAGAGGAATTGCATGTCTGGGTGTAGTCCAGGTGAAGGAAGCCTCTGCTAAAGTCCATGCACAATAAAGCCTGCCTAGAATTTGCCAGGGCCCATGCTTAAAAATAAGAAGACTCTGTACTCTGGAGTGATGAGACCAAGATAAATGTTTTTGGAACTGATAGCTTCTAAACTGTATGGCGTCACAAAAGTGAGGAGTACAAAGAAAAATGCATGGTGCCTACAGTGAAACATGGTGGTGGCAGTGTCCATCTTTGGGTCTGCATAAGTGCTGCTGGTGCCGGGGAGCTGCATTTCATTAATGGTATCATGAATTCACAGAAGGATTGCTGTTTATTGAAAGAGAAGATGCAACTATCACTCCATGCCCTTGGTCGTTGTGCACTTTTCCAACATGACAATGATCCAAAACACACATCTAAGGCCACTGTTGCATTTTCGAAAAAGAACAGTGATTCAGTGGCCAAGTACTTTATGTCTCCTGATCAGAATCTAATCAAACACCTATGGGGAATTCTAAAGAGACAAGTTGAGCATCACTTTCCATCCAGCATCCAGGCTCTAAAGGAGGTCATTCTTGAAGAATGGAAAAAGATAGATGTTGCAATATGTCGCCAACTTGTTCATTTTATGCCTAGAAGACTTGGTGCTGTACTTTATGTCTCCTGATCAGAATCTAATCAAACACCTATGGGTAATTCTAAACAGACAAGTTGAGCATCACTCTCCATCCAGCATCAAGGCTCTAAAGGAGGTCATTCTTGAAGAAGGGAAAAAGATAGATGTTGCAATATGTCGCCAACTTGTTCATTTCATGCCTAGAAGACTTAGTGCTGTCCTTACAAATCATGGAGGTCCTGCAAAATACTAGATGTAGTAGTTTTTGTTGTGGGGTGTATTCCTTTTTGCATCAACTTATTTGAGTAAAACTGAAGATTTTGTAATCTAAGTTATATCATTAACCTTACTTTCATGTAATGCACTAAAAAGAAATTCTATAAAACTTAGTTTTGTAGAAGTTTTGGAAAATGCTCTTGTGTTAATTGACATATTCATTAAAATCTTAATTTTCAAAAGGGGTGTAATTATTTATGCCGAGCACTGTATGTGTGTGTGTTTATGACAAATGCTAAAACACACTAAAACTTCTCATTTAATAGGTTTAATTTGATATGGAACTGCAAAGATGTTTATCTGGATTGCATGTTACATTTGACAATTCAGTTATAAGCCTCCGCATATCTGTGAAATAATCAATCAATAACCTAGTACAGGTTTCATTTCACACCCACATACAGAAACCATCCCACCAGTGTGTGCTTTTGTGTGCGTGCATATGAACATAATTGAACTTAAACATCACCTCAGAGAGAGTAGCCTGCCCAAACTTGTAAGCAATGTTCACCTTTAGAGTGATGCAAAAATGAGCAGTATAGATTAAGTTTTGTTGATATGGAAAGGGGGACCCCACCTACTCAGCCAAGACTTGTGTAGGTGGTATGTGTGGGAAAATCCTACCCTTTTCCATTGCGCACGCACAATTGCTTCCTCTAGCCGAATGATTTTATTTTATAAATAGATTTAATGAGAGGTCTTTTGCAGTTCAAACTTGTCAAGTTAAAAAGGTAGTACCGTGCTAAATGAACTTAAGTATTGTGCATACATGGCATTTCATGCTTTTTAATGTTCATGATACGGTACAGCTATGTGCATACTAGGATTTCTGTTGGATACATGAAATAGGCAAATTTGTCTCCCATGTAAACATACAGATGCAAGCTATACAACAAGAAATGTTTTTTAAAGCAGTGTTAAACCCAAAAGCAAAAATCATTATTATATTATGTTTCAGCTTACCAAGTCGTAGAAGTAATGGCTTTATTAGTTTCCTTTTTTAGGTTTTCTTTCTTCTATTTTCATCTGGTAATTCAGTCTGCAAGTCTGTTGTCTTTCAACAGAGCAAGCTCTCTTGCAGCGGCAGAGATGAGACAAACCATTTAACACTGGCAGGGGTGCTCAATATGATTAGCTTTTTTTAATAACGTAAAACTTTTTTATCCCAAAAGCAAATAAAACGTTTGCTGTAACTGATTTTAAAGCTTTTTTTTTGTATTTATTAGCTGGAGTTTGGCTTCAATTTGTTGCTGCATTTAAATCTGCTAGCCCATCTAACCCCCCCTCAGACTGACAGCGCTGTGCCCCTGTGCTCCTTCATCCACAGTGGTGTATGTATAATGTGTGTGTACCTGACCAGATCACAAGTCTACTAGTCTATTCTAACTAGTCTACTAATATACCAGAAAATTAATATACCTAATGAAGGAACTGAAACTTGGAAAATAAAAAAATCTATTGCATTTCAATAATACAATATTTTTACTTCAGTGAAGTACTTTATTTTGTTTGTGGAACTTATCATAAGGTCTAGAGCAGGGGTCTTCAAACTATGGCCCTCCAGTTGTTCAGGAACTACAATTCCCATCATGCCTAGTCATGTCTGTGAATCTCAGAGTTTTGCAATGCCTCATGGGATGTGTAGTTCCGCAACAGCTGAAGGGCCGTAGTTTGAGGATCCCTGGTCTAGAGCAACCAGCCCTGTGTTCTGCAAATGTGGTCCAGAGGTTGATCCACAACTGTCTATATTGAGGTGTCATAAAGCAAAGGCTGTTCAATACTTCAAACCAGACATTTTCAACCAAGGTTCCTCCAGAGGTTGCTATGGGTTCCTTGAGCTGAGACTGATTAATCTTACATTTGATGGGGTCTGCATAGTCCCAAGGCAGTTGCCATTGGCTAAGCCAGCAGCATAACACCAATTATTTTTTATGGTAACGGTGGAACACTGAACATCACTATAAGGTTTGCTTCTTCCTACTATCCACCAAGTGCATTTATTGACCACCAATGAATCCAGGAATGCCACAAAGAGAAAGTATTTAACATTATGTTTTTAGGTGCTCTAAAGAGTAACACACAGAAACACATGAATATAAAATTTAACAGGGAGGGCAACTCCCATCTAATATTTATTAATGCAAAAATTAAAAACTAAACAAAGTTCAGTTAAAATGTTTTCAGTGTGCATACATCAAGAGAGTTTTTTTTATATACAGTATATATATATTCAGTAGAGACTGCTATGTACCAGAATAGAATTGAACATTACAACATTATGAAAATAATATATTTTTCCATATGCGCAATTTGACTCCCTGTAATAGGGGTCAATTAAGTCTGGTGAGTGTATAGTGCGTCTGCATGCTGGTGGAGAGGAACCTATGCTCACTGAGGATGTTATTCACGTATGGGATTATATATGGACTTCACAATTTTTATGTATTATTATAATTTAAACGAAGATGTATTTATTTATGTGTCTATTCACTATTGTTTATTCACTTAAAAGTATAAACTCTTAACACACTACAATGTCCATGGGGCTAATGACTGTAGTTCCTCAACATATTTCGCAGGATAATATGCCTGTTTCTTCAGGAGGACAGGTAGTCTCTCTGCTATAAAGAAAAATACATGAATACAGTATCTCATAAAAGTGAGTACACCTCTAACATTTTTGTAAATATTTTATTTTATATGTTTTCATGTGACAACAATGAAGAAATGACACTACAATGTAAAGTAGTGAGTGTACAGCTTGTATAACAGTGTCAATTTGCTGTCCCCTCAAAATAAATCAACACAGCCATTAATGTCTAAACCGCTGGCAACAAAAGTGAGTACACCCCTAAGTAAAAATGTCCAAATTGGGTCTAATTAGCCATTTACCCTCCCCAGTGTCATGTGACTTGTTAGTGTTACAAGGTCTCAGGTGTGAATGGGGAGCAGGTGTGTTAAATTTGGTGTTATCGCTCTAACTCTCTCATACTGGTCACGGGAAGTTCAACATGGCACCTCATAGCAACAAACTCTCTAAGGATCTGAAAAAAGGAATTGTTGTTCTACATAAAGATGGCCTAGGCTATAAGAAGATTGCCAAGACCCTGAAACTGAGCCACAGCACGGTGGCCAAGACCATACAGCGGTTTAACAGGACAGTTTCCACTCAAAACAGGCCTCGCCATAGTCGACCAAAGAAATTGAGTGCACATGCTCAGCGTCATATCCAGAAGTTGTCTTTGGGAAATAGACCTATGAATGCTGCCAGCATTGATGCAGAGGTTAAAGGGGTGGGGGGTCAGCCTGTCAGTGCTTAGACCATACGCCGCACACTGCAGCAAATTGGTCTGCATGGCTGTCTTCCCAGAAGGAAGCCTCTTCTAAAGATGGTGCCCAAGAAAGCCTGCAAACTGTTTGCTGAAGACAAGCAGACTAAGGACATGGATTACTTGAACCATGTCCTGTAGTCTGATGAGACCAAGATAAACCTATTTGGTTCAGATGGTGTCAAGCGTGTGTGTCGGCAACCAGGTGAGAAGTACAAAGACAAGTGTGTCTTGCCTACAGTCAAGCCTAGTGGTGGGAGTGTTATCTCCTGGGGCTGCATGAGTGCTGCCGGCACTGGGGAGCTACAGTTCATTGAGGGAACCATGAATGCCAACAAGTACTGTGACATACTGAAGCAGAGCATGATCCCCTCCCTTCAGAGACTGGGCCACAGGGCAGTATTCCAACATGATAACGACCCTAAATACACCTCCAAGATGACCACTGCCTTGCTAAAGAAGCTGAGGGTAAAGGTGATGGACTGGCCAAGCATGTCTGCAGACCTAAACCCTATTAAGCATCTGTGGGGCATTCTTAAAACGGAAGGTCGAGAAACGCAAGGTCTCTAACATCCACCAGCTCCGTGATGTCATCATGAAGGAATGAAAGAGGACAGTGGCAACCTGTGAAGCTCTGGTGAACTCCATGCCCAAGAGGGTTAAGGCAGTGCTGGAAAATAATGATTGCCAAACAAAATATTGACATTTTGGGCCCAACTTGGACATTTTCACTTAGGGGTGTACTCACTTTTGTTGCCAGCGGTTTAGACATTAATGGCTGTGTTAAGTTATTTTGAGGGAACAGCCTTATTACACTGTTATACAAGCTGAACACTCACTACTTTACATTGCAGCAAAAAGACATTTCTTCAGTATTGTCAGCAGTAATCAGCACGGGTTTACAAACGGGCGTTCTTGTCAAACCAATCTCTTAACATTCTACGAGGAGGTGAGCTGTGAGCTAGATAGGGGGGGACCAGTGGATATGGTGTACCTGGATTTCGCTAAGGCGTTTGATACAGTTCCCCACAAGCGCCTAATTTCTAAAATAAGGTCTGCAGGCATCGACCGCAAGGTTTGCTCTTGGATACGGAACTGGCTAAAAGGGCGTGTCCAAAGGGTGGTAATAAATAGCGCATACTCAGACTGGTCTGAGGTGGTAAGTGGGGTCCCCCAAGGCTCAGTCCTGGGACCAACCTTGTTCAATTTATTCATAAACAGCATTGAGGACGGGATCAGTAGTTCTATAGCAGTTTTTGCAGATGACACAAAATTGGGCAGGGCAATAACTAAACTAACTAAACCCCTGTTTTGACGCAAACTGTTAGACAGGTTAATTTGGTTGGTAAGCAGACTGGCTAGCAGATTGAACTGGGAATTTTACCTTTGTTTGTTTCAATAACTGCACAGCATGAAGCAGATATCCTACAGAATGACCTGGACAAAATAACAGAGTGGGCAACAACATGGCAAATGAGGTTTAATGTGGAGAAGTGTAAGGTTTTGCACTTGGGGACTAAAAACATAAAAGCACAATACACTTTAGGGGGGGAACCTTTGGGGGAATCAAAAATGGAGAAAGATCTGGGAGTCTTGGTAGAGGATAGACTAAGCAATAGCATGCAATGTCAAAGCCGGCAGAGTATTAGCATGCATAAAGAAAGGGATGTATTCCAGAGATAAAACTATAATCCTTCCACTTTATAAAACTCTGGTCCGACCACATCTGGAGTATTCTGTCCAGTTCTGGTCGCCAGTCCTCAGGAGGGATGTGTTGGAGCTGGAGAGAGTCCAGAGAAGGGCAACTAAACTAATTAGGGAATTGGAGTACCTTAATTACGAAGAGCATCTGCAATCACTTGATTTATTCTCTCTGGAGAAGAGACGCCTGAGAGGGGACATGATAGCAATTTATAAATATCTCAGTGGGGATATCAGCATAGAAAAAAAGCTATTCAGTCGAAAGGATTGCATGAGGACTCAAGGGCATACAATGCGATTAGAGGAGAAGCGTTTTAACCTCAGGCAACATGGGGGGTTCTTTACTGTTAGGGCTACAAGATTGTGGAATTCTCTACCACAAGAGGTGGTTTCTGCAGGAAGTATGGTGGCTTTCAAAAGACTCTTAGACGTACATCTCAAGGATCAGAACATTCAGGGGTATGAGAGATGATTACGGCCACACACACCTACACAGGTTGAACTAGATGGACTATTGTCTTTAGTCAACCTCACCTACTATGTAACTATATGTAACTATGTAAAAGGTATAATAAACAATTTACAAAAATGTGAGAAGTATACTCACTTTTGTGAGATACTGTATGTATATATATATATATATATATATATATATATATATATATATATATATATATATATATGTAGATAAATAGATAGATAGATTAGATAGATAGATAGATAGATAGATAGATAGATAGATAGATAGATAGATAGATAGATAGATAGATAGACAGATAGATAGATAGATAGATAGATAGATAGATAGATAGATAGACAGACAGACAGACAGACAGACAGACAGACAGACAGATAGACAGATAGACAGATAGATAGATAGATAGATAGATAGATAGATAGATAGATAGATAGATAGATAGATAGATAGATAGATAGATAGATTTATATATATATATATAGAGTATAAAATCAAGTCAATGAAACTCCTGGGATATTGATCTGATCAGTTATGTAGCAGGAGGGTTGTTAATCAGTTTCAGCTGTTTTGGTGTCAATGAAATTAATAACAGGTGAACTAGATGGGCAACAATGACACGACCTCCAAAACAGGAATGGTTTTACAGATGGAGGCCACTGACATTTGTTTCCCTACTCATATTTTCTGTTTTTCACTAGATTTGCATTTGGCTAGGGTCAGTACTGGTAGCATAAGGCGATACCTGGACCCTATAGAGGTTGCACAGGCAGTCCAACTCGTGCCATTGCCAGAAAGTTTGCTGTGTCTCCCAGCACAGTCTCAAGAGCATGAAAGAGATTCCAGGAGACAGACTGTTACTCTAGGAGAACTGGACAGGGCCGTAAAAGGTCCTTAATCCATCAGCAGGACTGGTATCTGCTCCTTTGTGCAAGGTGGAACAGGATGAGCACTGCCAGGGCCCTACAACATTACCTCCAGCAGGCCACTGGTGTGAATGTCTCTGACCAAACAATTAGAAACAGACTTCATGAGGGTGGCCTGTGCTAAATGCTCGGCACCGTGTGCCCTGTGCTAACTGCTCGGCACCGTGGAGCTTGATTGGCATTCGCCATTGAACACCAGAATTTGCAGGGCCCCCACTGGCACCCTGTGCTTTTCACAGATGAGAGCAGGTTCACCCTGAGCACATGTGACAGACATGAAAGGGTCTGAAGAAGCTGTGTAGAACGTTATGCTGCCTGTAACATCGTTCGGCATGACTGTTTTGGTGGTGAGTCAGTGATGGTCTGGGGAGGCATATCCATAAAGGGAAGCATAGAACTCTACAGGCTAGACAATGGCACCCTAAATGCCATTAGGTATTGGGATGAAACCCTTGAACCCATTGTTAGACCCTATGCTGGTGCAGTGGGTCCTGGGTTCCTCCTGGTGGATGACAATGCCCTGCCTCATGTGGGGAGAGTATGCAGCCATGAAGGAATTGAATGGCCCCCACATTTGCCTGACCTAAATCCAATAGTAAAAACCTCTGGGACATTATTTTTTGGTCAATCCGACGCCGCCAGGTTGCTCCTCAGTCTGCTCAGGAGCTCAGTGCTATCCTTGTCCAGATCTGGGAGGAAACCAAGGACACCCAAGGACACCATCCGTCATCTCATTAGGAGCATGCCCTGACATTGTCAGGCATGCATACAAGCACGTGGGTCCATACAAACTACTAAGTACCATTTTGAGTTCCTGCAATAAAATTTCAGCAAAATGGACTAGCCTGCTGCATAATGTTATCACTTTGATTTTTGGGGTGTCTTTGAATTCAACCCTCTGTAGGTTGATAATTTTCATTTCCATCAAACAATGTGTCATCCTTTCTTTCCTAACACATTACCCAGTACATATCTGTATAGATATCCAGCATGATATTTTTCCCCATTGAGATCTGATGTGTTTTCAAAGTGTTCCTTCAATTTTTTGAGCAGTGTATATACCTTTACAGTATAATTGTAATTTTGAAAAATTACTTGAAGTGTGTTCAGACTGCATTTATTTACAGTGTAAAGGCAGACTCTTTTGACTTTTTTGCTTGTCTATACCTGCACTCCAGGTACATGGTGTTTATACATTAACTAGAACTTTAGAAACCGGAACAAACTATTTTCGTGCCTTATGCTTTTGAAAGCATTTCAATAGCTTAAAACTGGTCTCAGTGTATTTTAACCTATGGCCGACGCCAAAGTCATTCAGCAGCCACGATGGGATATGCATTATTGAGTTTACTAGCAGCTGGTATTATTCATGCTATACTGTGAAGACACATAGGCATCAAAGGAGGATTGCTAAATGGAGCATGGTGTGAAAACTTAAGTGTAAAGGGGAAGGCCTATATATCTTTTAATATAGTACTGTGCAAGTTGTAAAAAAAAAAAGTAAAGGCTTTACATGTGTAGCAATTACATGCCCACTCAGCATTTAACTAAATGTGTTACCAGCAACCAGATATTCCTTTTTACTCTAAATCGGTTTCCTTAACATCTATAGGCTCTCGCTGCAATTTAGTAAACTATAGATGAGATCTCCCAAGACATACCAATAATATGGAATTATTTATATCTTACTTTCATTACTGCTTCAAAAAAGGTGTTAATTGTAGTATTTATTTATATTTACTCCAAGGATGATGTAATATTTTGAATTGTAAATTGATGATTTAGGTCAAATGGTACTCTATGTTGCCTATATATATATATATATAATAATTGCAGTATGTTTTTCTGGTGCTTATGGGTATGGTTTTAGATATAGGGTATAAACTTAAATGGACTCTGGCCTGATGGAACTTACCCTACAATTCTTCCACGGCAGAAGCCACTGTCCACCCCATAGGGTGCATATTACCTCTGGTGGAGTTAAGTAACAGAGGATCAGAAATGGTTCAACCTTACTTCCCAAACATTTGGCAATTGTAAGACCATACAAGAGTATAAGTATAGAAAACTTAAATTTTTCTTGTGTGACTAACAGTAATCCTGTGTATTTCTCAAGTGCGTCAGTACAAACTGAAACTTCACATTTGGTTAACAGTGGGAGTACTTACAGTGAGGATCGAAAGTTTGGGCACCCCAGGTAAAAATTTGTATTAATGTGCAAAAAGAAGCCAAGGAAAGATGGAAAAATCTCCAAAAGGCATCACATTACAGATTAGACATTCTTATAATATGTCAACAAAAGTTAGATTTTTTTTCCATCATTGACACTTTCAAAATTACAGAAAACAAAAAAATGGCATCTGCAAAAGTTTGGGTACCCTGCAGAATTTATAGCATGCACTGCCCCCTTTGCAAGGCTGAGACCTGCTAGTGTCATGGATTGTTCTCAATCATCGTCTGGGAATACCAGGTGATGTCAATCTCAAAGGTTTTAAATTCCCAGACTCATCTGACCTTGCCCCAACAATCAGCATCATGGGATCTTCTAAGCAGTTGCCTCGAAAACTGAAAATAGTTGACGCTCACAAAGCTGGAGAAGGCTATAAGAAGATAGCAAAGCGTTTTCAGATGTCAATATCCTCGGTTCTTAATGTAATTAAGAAATTACAGTCATCAGGAACAGTGGAAGGTAAAGCAAGATCTGGAAGACCAAGAAAAATATCAGACAGAACAGCTCGCAGGATTGTGAGAAAAACAATTCAAAACCCACGTTTGACTGCACGATCCCTCCAGAAAGATCTGGCAGACACTGGAGTTGTCGTACACTATTCCACTAAAAAGAGATACTTGTACAAATATGGTCTTCATACAAGAGTCATCAGAAGAAAACCTCTTCTACATCCTCACCACAAAAATCAGCGTTTGAAATTTGCAAATGAACATATAGACAAGCCTGATGCATTTTGGAAACAAGTTCTGTGGACCGTTGAGGTTAAAATTGAACTTTTTGGCCGGAATGAGCAAAGGTATGTTTGGAGAAGAAGGGGCACAGAATTTAATGAAAAGAACCTCTGTCCAACTGTTAAGCATGGGGGTGGATCAATCATGCTTTGGGGTTGTGTTGCAGGCAGTGGCACAGGGAACATCTCACGGGTAGAAGGAAAAATGGATTCAATAAAATTTCAGCAAATTTTGGATGGTAACTTGATGCCATCTGTGAAAAAGCTGAAGTTAAAGAGAGGATGGCTTCTACAAATGGATAATGATCCTAAACACACCTCAAAATTCAGGGGGATTACATCAAGAGACATAAACTGAAGGTTTTGCCATGGCCTTCACAATCTCCTGACCTCAACATAATTGAAAATCTATGGATAGACCTTAAAAGAGCAGTGAGTGACAGACAGCCCAGAAATCTCAAAGAACTGGAAGACTTTTGTGAGGAAGAATGGGCAAAGATACCTCAAACAAGAATTCAAAGACTCTTGGCTGGCTACAAAAAGCATTTACAAGCTGATACTTGCCAAAGGGGGCAGTACAAGATATTAACTCTGCAGGGTGCCCAAACTTTTGCAGACACCATTTTTTTGGTTTTCTGTTATTTTGAAAGTGTAAATGATGGAAATAAAATCTAACTTTTGTTGACATATTATAAGAATTGTCTAATCTGTAATTTGATGCCTTTTGGAGATTTTTCCATCTTTCCTTGGCTTCTTTATGCACATTAATACACATTTTTAGCTGGGATGCCAAAATTTTCAATCCCCACTGTATCTACACAGTGTTGTGTTTCATCTATTTTATTAGTAACATAGGCGTTTAGGAAGCATATAGAGCAAAGGAAGATTTAAGACTTATTTTTTTGATTAGACCCCATAGGTGAATATTAAAGGTTCAGAAAGCGAGCATTGGCTGTGGAATAAGAAAAAAAATAAATAATTTTTGGTAATGGCAATTAGCCCTATTTGAAAAAGTGGCGAAGGGAGAGGTAGAGGAAGATAGAGGCAAAGCCAGGCAAAAAAAAACTTTTATGTTTTTTTCTCCACCAAACAGCCCATTTGTTTCTTAGTACAGCTTCCCCTCTGTCCCTTTCCCTTGCCTTCAAGAATCTGTACTTGCAGCTCTCTGCCCCTTGCAAGATCTGGGTCCTCAAATGAGTTCATGATTTTACATGAGTTTGGCGGGCCTGGTGCAACTACCTTTTTTGTGTTTTAAATTAAAATACAGATATTTTAAATTACAGATGTCATAGGTGCTTGTTACTGCCTTTACATGTATATGAACTTTAATGGCATGCCAGTCTTAGTCTGTAGGGTTTGAGTTGGCCCACCCTTTGCAGCTATAACAGCTTCAACTCTTCTGGGAAGGTTATCCACAAGGTTTAGGACTGTATCTATGTTAATTTTTGACCATTCTTCCAAAAGCGCATTTGTGAGGTCAGGCACTAATGTTGGACAAGAAGGCCTGGCTCGCAGTCTCCACTCCTATTCATCCCAAAGGTGTTCTATCGGGGTAAGGTAAGGACTCTGGGCAGGCCATTTAAGTTCCTCCACCCCAAACTGGCTCATCCGAGTCTTTATGGACCTTGCTTTGTGCACTGGTCAAAATCATTTGGTGGAGAGGAGATTATGGTGTGGGGTTGTTTTTCAGGGGTTGGGCTTGGCCCCTTAGTTCCAGTGAAGGGAACTCTTAAGGCGTCAGCATACCAGGACATTTTTGGCAATGTCCTGCTCCCAACTTTGTGGAAACAGTTTGGGGATGGCCCCTCCCTGTTCCAACATGACTGCTCACCAGTGCACAGATCAAGGTCCATAAAGACATGGATGAGCAAGTTTGGGGTTGAAGAATTTGACTGGCCTGCACAGAGTCCTGATCTCAACCCAATAGAACATCTTTGGGAGGATTTAGAGTGGAGACTGTAAGCCAGGCCTTCTCACAAATGCGCTTCTGGAAGAATGGTCAAACATTCCCATATACACACTCCTAAACCTTGTGGACAGCCTTCCCAGAAGAGCTGAAGCAAAGGGTGGGCCAACTCAATATTAAACCTGGGATGTCATTAAAGTTAAAGACTGGGATGCTATTAAAGTTCATGTCTGTGTATAAAGGCAGGTGTCCCAATACTTTTGATATTATAGTGTATATTTAATAACATATTGAAAACTGTGTGACTGTTTAGCAATAACTTCCTTTCCCCTTTAAAAAGATGGTGATCTGGACACATATGGGCCAATTATCTATTGTCTGTCATTTTCAATCAAATATCTACCTATGCATGGGTAGCCTAAGTAATGATGACGTTCAGTATTGGTTTGCAGATTCCTTAGGTATGAAAGTAAAATAATCTTATTTCTCCTGTCTTGACAGGCAGACAAGTGGAAATCTCCAGGCAATATTCCAACCCTCTGTAGTAGGATTAGATACAAATATTTTCGATTGCTGACAATTTTCCCACCCTGAGATGATCATGGCATACAAGTGCCCTGGGCTCTGCTAGTGTGCTTTATGTGGAAATAAGATCTAATCCACATTTATAACAATATCACACGCAAGTACATACAAATAAAACCTTCTTTTCCTTTATACTTTTAACTTTCACATTGTAGTTCCACCGCCAAAGGAAAGATATGCTTGACCTTCAATACTTTGTGTGTTTCTTTATTCAGAATCTTAGTAGGAACATAACACATGCAATCTGTCATGTAGTTAACTTTTCTTGTAGTCCCAGATACAGTGAGAATGAGGAAAACCACTTTCAGGTTTTAACATGTCTTGAAATAAGAAAAGTGAAAAGCAAGCAGCAACAAACTAATAAGGTGGATTCTAGTTCCGTGCACAATATTTTACCCTTTGTAGTGCTAGCAGTATAAATATAAAGAACCATGGAATTTTGAGGAAAATAAATGCAAAATAGTAATTCAGTGCAAGCCACGAACAGTCACTAGAGACAAGTCTCTGAAAGGATTAGCATATTCAAAGAACTCAAGTTAAGAGCTCACTGCATGTCAGCATGCGTTTGTAAGCATTCAGTTAAGAGTTGCCTTAATCTTTAAATATTATGCTGCACATACATGTATTGAATGAATTTCTTAAATATCCGCTAAGCAGAATCTGAGGTTATTGGATTGAAATCATGTATGTCAGATAACTCTGTCCTAGCAGAATTTGCATTCCATGGTTATACCAGTACCCAGAAGACATTTGTGTGGGTAGCGATGCTTTATTCTGACTGTACTATCTGCTTCAAACAGCTTAATGACTTAGGAACCTCATTCTCTACTCTAGACTACTTTGCTAAGCCCCCCCCCCCCCCCACACACACACACACCCCCATTTCTTTCCAGTTGCCAGTCTTGCCAAGTAGCTGAGTATAAAAGATTTTTATTTTGTGATTTACCTAAAATTGCTTTTGGTGGCCATTTCAGAGGATGTATACCCCCTCCTGTTGACCCCACTGGTTCCACTTAGCAGATGACCGTAAATAGGAAATCAATGCTGTTGGCCCACCAGGGCAGATAAGAAGAACTTACTATGTAACAAGATGTCAGTATTGAAGTAGTGTGCATGGTTTTCCAGGTATAAAATGCTAGGCAAGCCTTAAGCTACTTACCACTAAAAAAATTATTCAAGATAATTCCTTATTTATAGTGTATATAAACTCAAGAATTAAAATATAATGTACTACAGGTTACCAGTCTTTTGATTAAGTAGCTGTTTTAGTTTTCTATTTTTAGTCTATTTCTATTTTTAGTAAGGCCTGGTTCACACCTATGCATTTTTTGGTTCCAGAGTAAACCAGAAGTGATGACATGAAGTCGCTTCTGGGTTACCATATCCGAGACCCATTTAAAGCCAATTCTGGCTTTGTGCAGGTGTCTGGCCAGCCATCAGACGTGCCGGCTGCTCACTTGTGTCTTCCGGTGGAACTGGAGAGCCTGTGCAAGATGCGGAAGGGGTTGGGAGGGTGGTGTCCCCTCCCACTGCTCGTGATAACAGCTGAGCGACTGCTTAGCCCCATGGGTTGTCATTACAAAAGAGCCAACCGTCGGCTCTAAAAAACGGAAACAAAATGATGGCTGCTGTTGCAGGCATCCCTCTGGTACAACCACTTGGAGTCAAATGACGTACAGGTACATGATTTAGCAGCATACTAGTACAGCAAAAGCTTTTTTCAATTTGTAAGTATTTCATGGGATAAAGGAATACACCTGCAGATCTGGAGGATCTTCAGAGAAGTCTACTATGCTGACGGAATGTCTAGAAGAATTTGGGGGAAACTGTTTCTGGGTGGACATTGTATGGAGACCTCATTACTCAGCTCTTAAGGCTACCTGTGTCCATTCTCATAGAGTCAGAGGATTAATTCCTAACAGTAGACATGATACTACAGAATCTTTAGCCACCAAAAATCAAGAACAAAGATTTATTTCTTTTGCTGTTTTAGGGTAACCTGCACCCCAATTGTACCTTATCTCTCATCTTTAAAACAAAAATTGACTGAAGGCTGATTGTTGCCATTGGTGAGTTGGTTTATTGTTGGTTGCAGCTACAGAACAGATACCATTAGGAAAGGCAAGAGAGACAGTTGAATTTTGATAGCACATTATAATAAAATGTACTCTACAAGCAGACTGTCAAGATAGTGGTGGCACAAGCATCAATGAGTAGATCCTACTGATACTGGACCCAACCCATAGCTAATGACCATAGTACAGTGAGTAGAAACATGAGACGACAAAGCATGCTTATGATAAATATGATAAAGCAAAACTTCTGAGAGGCTCCCTTGAGGCTAGAAGCATGAAGGGTGCCAAGGCACCATCACCTGTGTAAAGTGCTGTCTTACTTCTAGTAGACAAATATAAAGTTTATCGAAAACCAAAATTTATTTTTTAGACTTCAATATAGCGGTGAGAGAATAACTCTCTCAATTTGCTTTGAAACTAGAAATGAAAGAGAAACCAAAATGTTAGGTTGTCACTAAAACAGGAATGGAGGAAAATCTTCCAATAAAAACATTATTTTCCAGTGACAACTGGCTAAGATGGCTATTTCCTCACATTAGAGAGATTTTCTCTCACTTCCTGCTATGTCTACGGAACATGCAGTGGGAAAATAAAACTTACCATTTTCACCATTACCCATTCTATTCATAATTAAAAGAAATGTTTTCTCCCCAATGGGACACAGATGTAAAAAAAAAAAACTTACAGTGGTTACACTCTATCCAAGATTTTATGTATAGGTTAGTATAAATAGACCTTGGTGTCAGTATGGAACAGTAGCTACAGTAATACCTCAACAAGAGTTCCTATTAAGACTGCTTTTTTACAGTAGTTTTATTCTGCTCATCATTCAAACTCTCTATTGTGAAAACACACTTGAAATGTCATATACCATCAAAAAGTTGGCATATCATTCCAATTTTTATGTAATACATGGAGTTCAGCATTGTGTAGGTGTCTGTCTGATATATGACTGAACATCTGGCTTCTAAAAAGTAATTTTGCAATACAATATATAAATATTGTACCAGTTTCTCTACTTGGTCAGTGAAATCGAAATTCTCAGTGTGAAGCATATCAGAATGGTGACATAAAGTATTTCCTTTGCCTATGATTTGGTCACTTGCTAGTTTAGAGTCCCATAAAATATTATATGCACACATCGACTAGACTGTTCCTAAATTACAAACGTTGTAGGCTTAAAGAATACCACACATGGCTCAAATTGCCTGCTCAATCAAGGCATGGGTGACCCTGTTGGCACCATCTGGCTTGACAAATTTCCAGTGAAAAATTGAAGGAGATGGTGAAATATTGTTGGCCAAACAGTGGCTGCAACCAGTCAGATACAGTCACCGATTGAGTATTCAGACAGTCACGGCTGACAACTGTCTGAATACATAAATGTTATGTTATAAGGCAATTTAATTGAAAATCATATCAGTGCAGAATAGGGATGGGCAAATGGTTCAGCCTGAGCATGAGTTCAGGCTGAACATTTGCCTGTTTGGCCATTCCCCGAACACCCGAATTTGCAGGGTGTTCACCCCGACAAACACCCTGCAATGCTCTGAGCACTGCACAGTGCATTCTGTGCCCTGATTGCTCAATCAGGGCGCAGTGTAAGCTGGTTGTTAAGGAGCAGGGCCAGGAAGCCGGCCGCGGCGTCCTGAACAACCGATGAGCCATCAGCTGTCAATGGGTTTCCCTGCTGACAACTGAAAAAAGTATTAATACATGTCCCCGAGGGCAGTACCCAGACCCCTATACCCCTTTTGTGGGTAATTACTTGCATAAGTAAGCCTTCAAAATGGGTACTTTTGATTTTTCCTGTTTGGCTCTCATAGACTTCAATGGGGTTCTATGTTCGGGGTTCGAACTTTCCCCCTGTTCGGGAGTTCTGCTGCGATCCGAACAGTGGGGGTGTTCGGCCCATGTCTAGTGTAGAAAGACAGTATGACATTACAAGAAGTTAACCACTTGCCGATCGTATACTGTATATATACGTCGGCAGAGTGGCTCTCCCAGGCAAAACCACGTCATTTGCCTTGGAGGAGCTAGGGGGCGAACGCATGCCGCCAGCGCGTGTGTCAGATGGCTCCGATTGCCGCCTATCACTCTCATTCTCTCCCCGCTGAGAAAGAGAAGGACGGTCGGCTGATGTAAACACAGCCGTCCGTCCTTCTTCCTGCAATGATCACAGAGCTCATGTGATCCTGCTATGTAGGATCGCATGTCTCTGTGATCATTTCACAAGCCCAACCCCCCCCCCCCCCACAGTTAGAATCACTCCCCTAGGCTTACATTTAACCCCTTAATCACCAACAGTATTAACCCCTTCCCTGCCAGTGTCATTATTACAGTAACAGTGCATATTTTTAGCACTGATTACTGTAGTAATGTCACTGGTACCGACAAAAGTGTCAAAAATGTCAGTCAGGGGTCCGATCTGTCCACCGCAATGTTGCAGTCCCTCAAAAAATCACAGATCGCCGCCATTACTAGTAAAAAAAACAATAAAAATGACATAAATCTTTCCCGCAGTTAGTAGACGCAATAACTTTTGCGCAAAACGCAAAACCAATCAAAATGCGCTTATTGCAATTTTAAAAAAAAATATGTAGCAGAAAACAAATTGGCCTAAAATGTTAAAAAATTTAGAATTTAGAAATTTTTTTGGAGAATGTTATATAGTAGAATGTGAAAAATATTGTTTTTTTTTTAAAAATTGACGCTCTTTTTTTTGTTTAAAGCGCAAAAAATAAAAATCACACAGGTGATCAAATACCACCAAAAGAAAGCTCTATTTGTGGGAAAAAAAGGATGTCAATTTTATTTGGGTACAGCGTCGCACTACCACGCAATTGTCCGTTAAATGAACGCAGTGCCGAATGGCAAAATAGGGCCTGGTCATTAAGGGGGAAAATCTTCCGGTCCAGAACTGGTTAAACAAGAACCTCATATGTGATTTATTACCAGTCTATCTTTACAAAAATAGGTTTAAACATATTTGATGGGGGTGCACAAGCAAGAATTATTTTGCCACTAAAGGAAAAGAAAGGCTTAAACAGTGCTCTTAGTAGTGTTATTCTAAAAGTTCCCTTTCCCACCATCACCCCCACCAAATCTTACACTTTGAGACTCACCCCTAACACTCCCAGCCAGGTTCCTCTTCTTTTATACATGTGTGCAGCAATCTCCATTCAGCTGATTCTGCTAATTTTGTCCTTAGCATCTAAGCTTCAATGACCTCTGATTATGAAGAAGTTGAAGGACAAGTAGTGGGCCGTCTTTCCATAGTGATTAAACTAGATTGTGATGCACAGTGTAAGAAGAAGCTCAGCTGGGGGAATTCTGTAGTGGTAGTTTTGTGACTCCCAGCAGCAAAGATCCTGTTTTGTTCTTTTGTGTTGATTCGCAATTGCCAGAGAGCACTGGATACCAAGAATAACACCAAAAAAATAAGAAAACTAGTACTTTATAATATTCTACTCAAAGAAGACTTTTCCATTGTAATATTTACAACAAACACTTCCTACTGTAAATATATACCATGTTACTTTATACATAAAAGGCAATTAAACCAAAATTACTTTTTCCTTACTGGGCCACAATCCAAGCATAGATGTAAGAGGGTTTCCAAAGAACTAATTATTCCTGCTAAATTCTTAATGTAAGAAAGCTCGCCTATGGCAATTTCTTTAAGGCTGCCACCAGACATTTCAAAATAGGGTAGTGATAGATGTGATGGATGTTGTGTTCTAGAGTGCCATTTTAAAATGGGCACTAAAACTGGCACTATGTGTACAATGTGTGCACACCTGGCGCAGGCACATTACCTATAATTGTACTGTCATTAGACAGTGCAGATCATACAAAAAATGCACAGAGCCAATCAGTGTGGCTCGGTGTCTTATAGATCACTGTGATAGCCAACCACAATGATCCCAAATATAATTAGCACCACTGTTTACATTCGGAGGAAAGATGATCTTATCAATGAGGATTTGATTGCTGAAGGGTAGATTTCATTAACCTGATTTGTTTTTTCGTTTTGTTTTAGCATGGCACTGTTTTTATTCCTGTACACCTCATTTTCATCCTTTCTCTGTAGTGCCTGTATAATAAGGCCTTTACCTTCTCCTCCCTCCATGTATGATCCATACATTAATGATGTGATGGATTTAGTGCACCACTATCAAGTTTCATGTTTGAGCCCCCTCCAAACTAGCATGTTTACTATTTTGAGATCACCATGGGGTGTCTACTTTCCACAAAGCAGCCATTTTGGGGGTGATTGTTCTGTCTTTTTTAAAATATGTTTTATAACATAAATTAACCACTTCCGTACCACCCGCCGAGAGTGGCACAGACAGGCAAAGCGACGTAGGTCTACGTTGCTCTCCTGAAGGCCGCTAGGGGGCGCACGCACTGGTGCTCCCGATCATCAGTGGGGAAGCCGATGCGCTTACAAATACCGCCTTCCGGTACTTAAGTACAGTAGTGAAGTAGTTCTACTTAGTTACTATACATCTCTGCCTACCATATTAATCTGGCTGTTTGCATTGCTGTCACCGGCAGCTTCTCAATGAGCTACGATGGGAAGTGGAATACATCAACTTCAGTCCCCATGACAGCTTCATAAACCTCTGTACAGTGGGGGTAAGTTGTGATAGTTACTATCGCGGCTTATCTCACCTTCATATACGTACACCCAAGTGTCCTGCCAGACATTGGTTTGAAAAGGAGATTTACTTGACAAACAGTTAAGGCATGATGGCAAAGGTCTAAACCATGCGTGAGTGTCAGGACCTCTTTGGACTGAAGAAAATTATCTCATGACTTACAGCTATAGCAAGTAAAACTTGGGTATGCCTAGTGATATCCAGTTACATCCATGCAAATGGTCTTGGTAATTACATTGCTTGATGTCTTAGATATTGTTTCATCAGGTGTTATTTTATGAGGCCTGATAAATGATGTGTTTTAGTATTTTGAGGCTAGAGTTTTTTGTTTGTTTGTTCATTTGGTTTTGTAGATGAACTCTTTTAGTAGAGAAAGGTTTCCAATAGCTTGTGTATACTAAGCACTTAATTTAATCAGTTCTGAGTAGTGTATTATGCACTGTGCAGAAAATATATTTGCATATATTACACCTTGGGGGGAGATTTACTAAATCTGGTGCACACAGCATCTGGTGCAGCTGTGCATATTCATCAATCAGCTTCAGCGTGTTCAATTAAGCTTTGACAGTAACACCTAGAAGCTGATTGGTTACTATGAGTTGCACAGCCAATATTGAAAGGCAGGCGCTAGTTTCTTATTACATATCTATAAGTGAACTTTTGCAATAATATTTAAGGTTTAAAGACAGAGCCTGCAAACTGAGATTGGTTACTATGCACAGCTGCACCAGATTCTGTATACGTTTAGGAGATATTTACAGTACCTATAGGTACAAATTATTCTTTAGGCTTTTCTTCCGCTTTAATGTAGACATTGTTCATCCTTTGCTTCTGTTCTGTGTGTTAGAAAAGCTTATAAAATGCAATGGTTTCAATGTTAGCAAAATGTCCTTTCTATATATTTAAAAAAAAAAAAATTCAGTGACCTAGGTTAGACTCATAAGATTATTTTAACATCATGTAGTGAATATAGTCAATAAATCACACACTACTGAAAGCTGATACAGATCACAAATTATTGTGTCATATGCCAAAATAAATGTACATGGAATATGTCAAATTTAACTTGTTTTTACGCAAAGGCAAAAGGTGAATCCTGAGATTTTATATACACTGTTCCAATTTTTAACATCCAACATGCCCATGCTGCACAGGGTTTGGCAGGTTTTTATTGTCGGTAACACATATAAACTGTAAGATGTTTATGGAGCAACTGCACTTTCTTGACAGAATGTTACAAAATGAAAAGGTACAGTATGTTAGTTCTTATTCCTGGTTCATCCAGGTCCACCAGCTTGCAACCCCTAAATTAAAGAACAAATATAGTGACAGCAGTGGCCTAAAGTATATGAAAATATACATAAGGAAATATTCTGAGAGAAGGAGGAAAGAAAGATAGGTTGTAGTTGTTTAAAGTGACCCTCTGTCTAGAGCAGGGATCCTCAAACTACAGCCCTCCAGCTATGGCAGAACTTGACATCCCATGAGGAATTGCAAAACTCTGACATTCACTGACATGACTAGGCATGATGGGAATTGTAGTTCCTGAACAACTGGAGGGACATAGTTTGAAGACCCCTGGTCTAGAGAAAAAAAATGAATTAAAAGCACTCTGTAAAAGAGAAATAGAATACTTCTCTAGTGGGTCATGACCCCAAACTTCACTATCTTAAAGAGCTGTGGATGCCACTAGTATCTGACTCCTCTGGAAGTATTGGATGCTGTGTCCCGTTGCAGGTGACACAGGTTCACCCAAAACTCGGAAATTAAATGGCAATTGGAATTTACTAGAGCGTCTGATGGTGGGGAAGGGCTGGGAAACTTCATAGTCCTGATTCTCTTTGTTGCAAATTGGCACCAGGTCACAGCCCCCAGGAACACCCCACCAAGGAGAGGGCTGGTACAAAAAGGCTATGCTGCAGGGACGAGAGAGTGGTCAGGTAAGGCAGAAGGGTGGGAGCTCTCAGGTCCAGGCAGGGGTTCATGCATACAGCAAATAAGAAAGTAGCCAGGTCCATGCAGGGGTTGAAGTAGGCAGCAGACTAGAGAGCACTCAGAACCAGACAGGGGTCATGGTGGGTAGCAGGCAGAAAGTGGTCAGGTGCAGGGAGAGGTCAAAAAAGCCAGCAGGTGAGAGAGCAATTAGGACATTCTTTATTGGTAAGCAGGAGGCTACTAATGGACAAGTATTTCATGATTTAGCTCTGGGATAAATTGAGAAGATGATAGGACATAGCATGAGTTGCTTCAAAGGCTGGTGCTTAAAGCTGAAGTCTAGGTATGCATATTTGTCCATAGTTACATGCATCCTTATATAGTTCCGAGCAGGAACAGTGTAAGTATGCATGAGGCATACCTGGCCAATCCACGTGGAGCTAAATATATAAAAAAAAGTCGGCATTGCTACTACAGTGATCTTTCCTTGCTTCTAGGTCCCATGCATGGTGTCTGCCCTCTTGATTTTTTTTTTTTTTTCCTCTTGTATATTTTTGTCATTCGATTGTATCAAAAACACAATACTTTTTTTAAAGACAATGTTGCCAAAAAAAAACTTAATTCTATTTTAAAAAACAAATATATGTTACAGTGCAAAATCATAAGTAGCAATAATGTTATTTGCCAGAAAATAGCAGAATTGTAAAAATTGCTCTGACTCATAGGAGGAACATAGATTAGAGAGCTGAAGTGGTTAAAAATGTGCTTACATTTTAACATGGTCTGACACATGGGAAAAAGCAGAAGAATACAGTATTTGCTAATTAACAAAATCCTATAGCAAAGAAAAATGTAGAAAGTGTAGGAAAGAGATTATATTAATCAGAAATGTATTTATTTATTTTTTTTGTTTTTTAAGTTTACCTCCTTTATTTTTTTAATGCATGTTTCCTTAAAATCTAAACTAAAATGTTTTATTATGTTCTATTGAGAACCCTTCTGCTTTTCAATAACCATTTCCAGTGACTAACCAAATACACCCAAAAGTGGAAAAGGAAGAGTTAATAGTTTATGCAATTTTAAAAGACAAATATGCATTGACTGTATTTTAGGTTATATATACAAATGATCAGGGCTATGAACTTGGGTTCATTGTGAAATTTATGTGAAATTTGAAAAAGATTTTTTTTCCACTAATGGCTCGGCCTTTGTAATCTTTCAGATTGGATCTAAGGTGACTTTTCCAATGCGTCTTAAAACCTATGAAACCTATGAAAAACCATGAAAGGATTCATGGCACATTTAGGAAGTATCTTCGTTCAAACTTGTCCTAGCATTCCGCACATATTTTAACGCTTCCTTAAACAAATAAAACTAAGCTTTTAAAATTGGAGCTGTATTGTCATATCACATCAGTCCGTGCCTTGGAAATATATTTTAGTGTACATGTCCTTGTGGGAATTTTAAAGATAGTCACAAAAGTTATATATGGTCTATTATTTTCTTACACTTTTATATTTTAGACTTACTTCGACTTTCTGAAGTTTCTTAGATATTCTGTTATCAATTTTTACGACTGTTTTTTTTTCTATGCAGAATCAACATATTTATTTAGGTAGGACAGGTGAGACAATAATGTGGCCTTTAGATCGACTAAAAAGCAATTTATATTGCAGCTGAAAAATGCATAGCTGTCATAAATATTAACCATTCAGTTCTGAAGCATGGGATTCTTGGAGGTTGCCACACTCAAACTTTTCCTCTGAGATTTGACCAATTCAATTGTGGGAATTCTTTGCTTTGGACTTTGTGGTGAATCACAGAGATTCGTCCCTCTTTCTGATATAGTTTATCCCTGGATGCATGACAGGGACTCTTTTTAAGATTGTAATATATGGAGTATAAGTATTTTACATGCTTTTTACTTTTTATTTATAGTGAATAGGTAGAAAAAGCTAAGTATAGTAAACCTAGAGTACCTTCTAGAGTTTCCGGGCTTATGTCACATTTTATTGTACACAGGCATCCACTTACATTGTTGTACTTGGGGGGCACTGGAGGTGTAACAGGGCTTAAAACTTTTTAAAATTAATTAAAATATTAATATAATTATAAACTATGAATTATATAATATAATTATAAACTAATTTTAGACAGAGGAAACCCAAGCTTTCTCCTCTTGAGACACCAGAGCAATGATGAAAGTAAGGGAGTGCACATTTGCTAGGAATACTAGTATATATGCCCGGTGTACCTCAATAGTATCCCTGGGAAGGAGGTATACTTTTTTTATTTTAAAAGAGGTTTTTGAAAAGAAAATAGACCATAGCAGAGAATCCTATTTCTGCCCAAGTCAATTGGTTTGCTTATCTTAAACTGTAATAGTTTGGACATGTTATAGTAGATGACATTTTTCATGAAAGATTTCCTTCTATAAGAGTACACAAATTGGTATTTCCTGTTATGCCTTATGGCTTCTGTCATTGCCAAATGAATCATGCAGCTACATAGCAAGTTTAATGATTAATATTTTAAAACCCGTTATGAAGACATACATCTATAAAAGCTTTTAATCACATATTTGGATCCATGGTACCATTAAATATAATATTCAGGGGCAGTTCACACTATATAAATCCAGTACAGGAGCGTTCCTGGATGCTTTTCTGCATGCCCTTTTTTACTCGTTTTTGATGCATTTTTGGTGTGCTTTTGATGCAGTCCAGTGCATTTCCCCTCTGTTTTTTCTTAAACTTAAAAAAGGACATGTTCCAGTGTGTTTTTGGTGCATTTAGGTGCTTTCCTGTGCATTTTTGATGCATTTTACAGCGTTTCAGTACAGTCCAGTGCAGAAAAAAGGCAGCATGTTCTACTTTTTTTTTCTGGAACTGGAACGCACTGGAACTGCAAGCACTGGTGTGAACTATGCCATTTTAAAACCATATAACCTACTTTCCATGTGTTTTTGATGCAGAAAATAAGGCACTGGATTGCATGTGGTTTGAACTGGCCCTAAAAGTATTGAATACAATATTTTTTTAAAGCTCATAGTAGGATGCACAGTATTTCCTAACCACGACTGTGATACCAAAAACATGCAGGACAATTCTAATAAAGTGGGTCACCTGACTTTGTCAGGCTGATATCACTGATAAAGAAGATCTTAAAGCTCAGCTTTGTGCCCCCCCCAATCCCCTTAACCCCCCCAATGTTCCATAACCTAGAGGTCTCCTGGCAGTATTACATTTTATGTTAACCATAACGACATCTAGTGGTGAAAAGCCATTACTATGGGAGACAACTCTTAAGATGAAGTGAGTATTGCAGCCAGAGCTGCACTTTTATTTGTTTTATTCACCTCCTGGGGTGCTGTTTTTTTTAATTAAATTAGGCCTTAAGACTTTTTCTCAAGTATTTGAAAAACATTCTCTTTTTAAAGCCAAGCACTCCAGCATTAAAGAGAACCGCAGTTTCCAATCATTGATATATTACGAGCAACACTAATAATTGCTATATTATGAGCCACACTGATTGATCACAGTAGATAATGCTATCTCAGTTATATTCCATTTCACTTCACACATTGCCCCCAGAATTTTTTAAAGTGTGCACCATTGTGTAAAGCCAGTGACGCCATAGGAAATTCTCTGCTTTTTGCAGGAGAAAGAGATCTGTGAAGGAGGAGCCAGTCATGTGATGTTCATTTTTATTGTGCTCTGTTCAGAATTCTAAAGCCACAGAGCGCATCTGTAACACTATTGCTGTGCTTTATTATTTTATTTTTTTTAGCATGAGCAGGATAGTTATAGTTCTGCTTTTGAAACGGGTCTATTAGATAAAATAAACGTTACTCAAAAACCTTTGTAAAGGAATTTTAATTCATACTACACTGGTCTACAAGGAGAAAGCCTTGGAAATGAAAGTAGCTAAATTTGACCAGAATTGAGTCACTAATAAAGGAAAATTAAGTCTTGAGTATAAATTGGCTCCAGTTTCCAAGATACAGCTTCAGGTCAAAATAATTCAATATGAGGGGGGTGTGCAGTTATGCTTCTTAGCTTTTCTACAGAATGTGATATAGCATTGAGAATGATGTCACACCAATCATTATACATGTATCTTTTTATTGATACCAATAACATAACTTTCCATTCACTTATTAGTTTTTCATGTAACATTTTCATGCTCCCTCCACCACATTGGGACTGCGAAAGGCATGGACTTTTTGTTCTTGTTTAGCCAATGACGCAGATAAGTTGCACATGTAATGCAATAATAATGAAGGGCCCAACTTTTTTCCTGATCCCCTATTTTGCATCCAAAATATAGGTGGTATGCCTATTTACCACTGCCCTCATACTGCACTTTTGAGATGCAAATGTAACCTTGCCACAAATGTTGCAGAGGTTATCTGCATTGTTTACACAGTCTTGAGGCATCTTGGCTTCTGATGGAAAATATCATGCAACTGTTCCTTGGAAATGTTAGGCAATGACTCTTTCACTAGCCACCAGATAGAACTGTATGATGCATAGATCTGACCAAGACAAATGCACCTCGCAATAAAAGAACAATAAATTACAGTTAGGTAATACTCTAGTCTCAAAGTGGAGATAAATTTATACACTTCCATGTGGTACCATTTTCATTGTTCTACTGTACCTTGTTGAGAAGTTACGAGTCATCATGATCATCAGACACCTTGCTCCCTTGTAGGCTAATAAATTTGTGTATAAATCTTTATTGTGAAATATCTTGAAAACTTTAGCCAACCACCATCTTTATCACCTGTTTTCTAATGCATCTTTTCAAAATATGTAAGAATTAGCACATTTTATCTCGGAGGTCAATAATTTTCCAAATGTTGTAGATAAAGGAAATACTTGTACATTAGACAACCTCTGTTAATCCTTATACTGTATTGTAGGAACTAAAGACCTAATTAAGTCCTGTTTAGATAAAAGTGTTCATTGGTTTAGTCAATCAGTTATACTATTTTTTAATTATTGTTCTAGGTATTATTTACAGTCTATTTATTATTTCCTCTCTGGTTCTAGGGTGCGCAATTCTACTTCTGCTAACAGTAATAAAAATAATTAGTGCAGCAATAAGAACAACAACAATAATAATAATGATAATAACTACATTATTATCATGCAAGACTTTAGTCACATTTTTATCCATTGCATTAACAATAACTATTGCAGGTTACAAATTGGAAGTGACAAGATCGTAGTCTGTTTTCTTCTGTAGGTTTTGAAATCACTGAGACTAGAACTGAATTGCCCTACAGCAAAATGTCTATCACTTTGAAGACTGATTTTTTTCCAGAGGCTAGAGAGTTGCATGGCATTCTGCAAGGAATCTTGTTCTTACAAAGGCCACACACATACCACTTCTGCAGTGTTCCTCAAGTGACAATAGCAATGTCCATAGCAAGAACCCAAATACCTTGTCTGGATCACAATTGGCACTTCTGGAACCTGCCAATGTTTATAAGATTGACACAGTTTTTGGTTCAGATAATTATTTGATATATTCCTAATTATTAAATGAAATTTATAGTGAGGTTTTATTGATACATTTTTTTTAAAGATTTAATTTATTTTTAACATTCTTGATATTCTTTTTTTTCTGTAAAGTAAATATAAAATATTGCATATTTCTATATAACAAATTTTTGTTAATATTAAAGTGTTGTATTTTTTTATTTTTTGGCCAGCAGGTGAACCTTTTGTTTGCAATCCACCTACTGTTCAGAAGTCTGTTGTAAACACTTTGAGGTTTACAAAGCTGCATGGCTCTCAAACTGCAATTTACACACACACTGAATGACTTATCCCAGTAACAGCTCAGTCTGAAATTTCAATCAGACAAACTAAATAAAAACCGCTTTTGCTGTGTTGTCTTATTAGCTAATCCAGAGTGCTCTGGGAATCCTTTGCAATTTATTTAATGCGTAAACAGCATACATATAATACAAACATACATAAAATAGTTTATAAGCTTATTAAATAAACAAAATCAACTCAAAAGCATTATAATATTTCTTTAAGAGGAGCATGTTTTTTTTTTCCTAGAAAGAAAAATGTGCATATCTAAAATAGCTGATGTAAAGTATACCCATCAAATAATCCCAAGAAAGCAATTCTCCAGATGGACTTGTAGCCACCCCACCAGCCACAAAAAGGCTCAGCTGGATCTGTCTACTTTCCTCAATACTGTATATATAGCAAAAGAGTTTAAAACACCCTACTGCCAGATCCTCTTTTTTCCTTCTCTGATGTGCTTGAGAGATGCGTCATAGTAGAAGTATGGTTTGATGGTTTGTGTAATGCTCAGGGAACAATAAAAATGTATCAAATAGTGCCTCACAACTTAAAATTAAATTACAGTCTCATCTACATCAATCCATGAAAAAAATACAATGTAGTAAAAATAAAATTATCATGAAACAATAAAATGATGTTTCTTCTATTAATGGCTTCTTAATATGATAAATACAATCAATACCAATGGGTACAGTGATTATATTGAACAAAAAATATCAATAAATAACATTTCTTTATATAAACTAATATGTGTAACACAGTCTTGTATTTCTTCTGTTAAATGAATGAGTGAGTTCCAACACCACTAACATTCTTCACTTCCAACAACTCCTTGTTATCTGCAAAGGCTTTATATCATGTCCTTCCACACTCCTCATGTAGTGAGTACCACCACCATTAACACTCTGTGCTCACCTCAATATATTGACCTATTGTGTATGAATAGATCACTATGTGCTTTCCCCTTTAGGGGTCTCATCCATCTTCTCAGGATGCTCCTAGGATTACCACCTGGACACCTCCTCCTCACACGCTGATATGGACCACAAAAATCCAAGTACTTCCACTGAGTTCTCTGCTCAATGGGTATAAGAGCTCAGCATGATGTTTTAATACTTTTTAAACCAAATGGCACTTTATTAAATATCATATGCAATCCACTCACATATTGCTTGCACTAAAACCAACAGGGCACAACCCGTAAAGCACTTGTATACATCCAGATACATGCCCCCTTTAAGACAGACCTCACCATCACCAGTCAGAGTAATCCAGCGACTACTTCTGAATAATGTGATGACATCACTTTAAAGATAATTTGGATGGCAGGGCTAAGTCACGAGGACAGTGACGAAACATTTCAGGGTGGGGCCTAGTGACATCTTCATGTTACCCGGAAGTAGCTGCTGGATTAAACTGATTGGTGATGCTGAGGTCTCTATCTTAAAGGGGGAATGTACCTGAATGTATACTATTGCTTTTAAGGTGGTGCACTGCTGGTTTTATTGCACTTATTATGTGAGTGAATTGTTATGTGAGTGAATTGCATATGAATTTTAATAAAGTACCATTTGTTTTTAAATGTTAAAAAACCATGCTGAGCTCTTATTCCCTTTGAGCAGAGAACTCAGTGGAAGTACTTTAATTGCCGTGGTCCATATCAGCTTGAGAAAAGGAGGTGTCCAGGTGGTAATCGTAGGAGCATCCAGATCAATATATTGAGGTGAAAGCAGTGTTTTAATGGTGGTAGTACACACTGGGAGTTATGGATAAGTATAAGTGTGGGAAGACACGATATAAAGCCTTTTCGGATCTCAAGGATATTATCTGTTGGATATAATTTTTTTATGTACAACATAAGTGCAGCAGGTTAGTGGTAGTGGAACACTCTTATTGATTTAAGAAGAGAAAAAACACAAGACTGTATTATACTTATTAGTATACATGAAGGACTTTTATTTATCAATTTTTTTTTTTTGTTGAATATAATCACGGTATCTATTGGTATTGATTGCATCTATCACGTTGAGAGGCCATTCATAGAAGAAGCATGACATTATTGTTTCATGATAATTTTATTTTTGATTTATTGTATTTTATTTCACAGATTGAAACATGAAGTTGTAATTTAGTTTTAAGTTGTGCAGCACTTTTTGATACATTTCTAATTGGTGGATGTGGGAAACACATTACAGTTTGAGCAACAACATGATTTACCTGAGTAAAGAGGATTGCATCATTGGTTTAATTATTGTAAGCACTAATTGGGTTGTGCAGAGAATATTTTGTTTAACTATTCAGCGAACAATAAAGCTTTTTGATGTTTGAAAGAAAGAAGATTCAGCAACTGTGCTGTTGAGCCTTTTTTGCCCAATAATACCTATGGCTTGAATGAATTACTTTCTAAGTATCAACCAAAAATATGCATTATGCTAGATGTAAACTTCAATTTGTCCATATAAAATTTAACTCAATAATAACTCTATAGATAATCAGAGTCAATAATTAATGATCATTAATTGCCTCAATAGATATTTGTTATATTTTTTAAAATTTTTACAGACACATATGGTAAGTCTTTTATTTGATACAGTTTTTAATGGATGTCCTGCCTTGATTTATTAATATAGGTTGACAAATAGACATAAATAGTGAAAAAACATGTTCAATATTTTTTAACGTATATTAATTATTTTTATGTTCATTACTTTTTTAAACATTGTTTGTTCTCATCTTTTATTGGTATTTTTATCAAAGTGTTTTATATGAATAATAAAAAAAACTTACTACAAAAAATTTATTTACTAACCTGTTGCATAATCTGTTTCTTAGATAATACAAAGTTTATTGCTATTTACGTAACACGTATTGCCATATACATATTTTCTTAAATCTACAGCTGTTTTCGTTATGGTGGAAAATATGTTTTCTCGTAAGGCTACTTACATCCTCCCACATTCATACCAAGTCGTGTGTCAGTTTCCTGCCTATTACCGTGACTCCCAGTTGCCTTTTGAGCGACCCAAAAGCTCAAAAATAATAAACATCAGTACTTTACATTCCCACATCTTGACATTTTCTTGGACTTTCCCAGTAGGAGTCCATAAAGTCTGTGACAAATCAAATGTTGTCAGATCCTGTTCACTCGTGTGTATATACAAACACATATATACAAACATTTCCAATGTTGAAGCTTCAGCGGAAAGGAATACAAAAAGTCAAAGCTGTCACTAACCCACACTGTTGTCAAAATCCCCTGTGTGTATGATTTAACCTTAGAATCCCTCTGTTTAGATACTGTGTGTAATCAGGAAGTGTGAATGTCATTGGAAGGAAAGCTGCTTTGGAATACTAATTTCTGAAAGGAAATCAGAAAGTCAAGTTGTTGGTCGTCATAGGTAAGGTCAGTATTTCTTACCCTTTTTTAGGCAAGGCACCTTTTAAATCTTGAGGCACCCCATTCTAAAATGTAAAAAAAAAAAAACAGAAACAAATAGTTTTACGTAGTGCAAGTTCCATTCACGTAGGACACCCAACATTAGAGGTGATTTATGTTGGGTGTCTGACTGGTTCCTTCATCATTTTCTCTCCCGCTCGCAGCTAACGTGACCCCAATGCTGAAAGAGAGGGGCAGAGGGGCTAATGTCCTTATCAACCAATGACATCAGTGATTTTTAGGATGCTAGTGGCTGGCCGGCACAGCGCCCAAGATTGTAATGCTGCACTAAAACCTGTAGCTGGCTTGTACACAATTTTTGGGCAATTTGGGGCAATTTGGGGCAATTTTTAGGCATTTTGCCAAGGCGCCACTGAAGAGCCCAGAAGGCACCCTGGTTAAAAAAAGCTGGGTAAGGTAGCAAAAAGTGTCTCCTTTAGTTGCATTGTTCAGAACAACTTCCACCGAGCATAGGTTTGCATTTCTGTACAACTGAATGGTAATGCAGAAAATGTTCATTCTTACATTTATAGGAAAGATGAAATTTATCCATGAAAAATTACAAAATCTCTGCATATATTATTTATTTTTTTATTTATCCCCCCCCCCCCAAAAAAAAGGGTTTTATTAAAGGAAATAACGCAGATTACAATATCATTTTGTAAAAGATAAGTAAATACTCTACTTAGGTACAGAGCAAAATTTGTAGTAGATGTAACGGTTTGTATAACAGGTAAGGCAAAATGAAGAAAAAAAAAACTCATCTGTAACTGAGTTTGTATTGTAATATTTATAATATAAATGATTTGACAATTGACATTTTTGACTGGCTTTTAAATCCAAATCCAAAGATCCAAATCCAAATCCAAGATTACCATAGTGTTAATGACCTTAATATTATTACATTGCTTTCTGTATTTCCAAGCTTGAGATAAACAGTTGAAAGATTTATGGATTGAATTACAAGTTGGAATTTCTGCATAATGTTAGCAGTGATAATTTATAATAGGAAATTTATATATATTTTTTTTTTAGGAAGGACTCTGTCCTAAATGATCTGTCCTTAAGTTGGAAATCTAGCCTTTTTTTCCCTTTATTTTTGCAGTAACATTTAAGTGCTATGGCGCATTTTTTCCCCTTGTGGGGGTTTTCAATCTATTTCTGACCAGTGATACCTAAGGCATTGCTGTGATTTAAGAACAAACATACATTAAAGTGTAACTAAACTGTATCCGAGCACCACAAACTGAAAATCTATTTGAATCATTTTTATTTTTATAACTCACCCATCCATCCACGTCTCCATGCTTTTTTTTTTTTTTGAGAAATCACTTTAACCACTTACCGACCGCTCACATTGATACTACTGCGGCAAAGTGGTTAGTTATCGTCCAGCGACGTAGACCTACGTCGCTGGACTCCTGCCCTCGTGGGCGGCGCGCGCGCGCCGCCGGAGGCTCGCTCCCGCTGTATTCAGTCACAGCGGGAGTCGGGCCAGGGGAGGAGCGGCGGTGATCACCACCGCTCTTCCCCAATCGCCGGGGATCGAGTGTGGAGATCCGCCCGCTTGTGTAAACAAAGCGGGCGGATCTCCTAAGTGACAAACAGTGACAGATTGCAGGATTCAGCATAGCTGAACCTGCGATCTGTGCCTGTGTCACACAGTCCCCTCCCCCCACACACGTTAGTAAGCACCAGGCATACATTAACCCCTTGATCTCCAATAAAAGTTAACCCCTTCCCTGCCAGTGTAATTTTTACAGCAACAGTGCATATTTATAGCACTGATTACTGTAGTAATGTCACTGGTACCCCCAAAAGTGTAAAAAATATCAGTCAAGGGTCCGATCTGTCTGCCGCAATGTTGCAGTCCCGCAAAAAAAAATTGCAGATCGCCGCCATTACTAGTTAAAAAAAAACAATAAAAATGACATAAATTTTCCGTAGTTAGTAGCTGCAATAACGTTTGCGCAAACCAATCAAAATACGCTTATTGCGTTTTTTTTTACCAAAAATATGTAGCAGAAAACAAATTGGCCTAAAATATTAAAAAAATTGATTTTTACATTTTTGGGGGGGGGGGGGGGAATTTCATATAAAAAATGTGAAAAATATTATTTTTTCAAAATTGTCGCGCTTTTTTGTATATAGCGCAAAAAGTACAAATCGCACAGTTGATCAAATACCACCAAAAGAAAGCTCTATTTGTGGGAAAAAAAGGACATAAATGTAATTCTGGTACAGCATCGCACGACCACGCAATTTTCCGTTAAAATAACGCAGTGCCGAATCGCAAAATATGGCCTGGTCAGGAATGGGGTAAAATCTTCTGGTCTTAAAGCGGTTAAAAATACGCTCATTGAGAATTTTTTTGTCAAAGACATGTAGCTAAATACATTTTGGCCTAAATATATGACAAAAATTGAATATATTGGATATTTTTTAACTGTCAAATACCACCAAAAGAAAGCTTTGTTTGGGGGAAAAAAAAAGGACGTAAATTTTGTTTGGGTACGACATTGCATGACCGCGCAATTGTCAGTTAAAATCGCACATAATTTGCATAGTTGTGGACTATATGTTTTTTAAAAAAAGCATTTGATTATATCATTTCAAGTATTATTATATATATATTAGTATCAAGTATTATTAATTGACATGTTACCTCTAGTATAGCACAGTTGTCACGACTGAGGTTCTAACAGTTGTTCTCATTTATTTATTTATATATTTCTTTGATTGTTTTATATGATATTATTTGGCGCAGCACTAAGGTTTATTTTATTATGGCACTATACACTTCAGAATGAGATGGTGATCAGTGCTTGCAGCTGGCTTGATTGAAGTAGTATTGGTCGTAGTAGCTCGTAGGAACCTTTGATATTTACTGTCTACTTGTGTCTTTTGAGATACTTCCTAGTAGTTAATGCACTTGGCTGTCCTTGCGTTGTAGTGAATCCCTTTTCACAGTTGTGAATCGAAATAGCTGTATCCCAGGTCCTGCTCCCACTGCAACAAGGAGGAAGGCTTAAAGGGTAACTCCATTTTGGTGGGGAAAAAAAATATCAAATAAAGAAAAAACAATATATTGTATACAATTGCGACACAAATTACATTGTAATTGAATGTTAATAAAAATGACCTTTCCTTTTCAATCTGCAGCCACTGTAATGTTCTGAAAATGCAATACAATATGGCTACCTGGAGTTGTTCTGTACACAGAATGTATACAGACCACACCCCAGAAACATAATTTCCTGCTTGTGTGATTGGCTTACCAATTTTCCCAGAAGTCTGCCTAAGATACAAGTCAGATTTCAGGCATCCCCTGCAACAAAAATGTCATTTTTGGTGAGATACCTCCAATAGGAACACGTCTAAAGGGATGCAGGCCCAGCAGCATTCCTCATTAGAGCCCTGCAGCTGCACAGCTGATAGATAATTATATAACCACTCCCATTAAACTCACTCAGCACAGAGGTACAGAGGAACAAACAATGATTACTTCAGAATAACAAAAGGTAGGAATCTGCAACAAAGTTTGTTATAATCCTTGCAATGTACACAGATCACCCAGTGGGGAATGTTTTTTTCTCAACAAAAGTGGAGTTACGCTTTAAGTAGATTTGGCTTGAAAAATATTATAGAAAGTAGACATTTCTTCGGGAGCTTTTAACACTTTTAAAAAAAGGAACTTCTATGTAGAATTTTTAAATGGATTTGGAGACATTTCTTTCAGTTCATGTCAAGTATATTTCTTTTAATTTGTAGTGGTGTAGTCCTATTTGCATGCTAACTCAGAATTGCTAATATGCCTCACATTATTTTGCTTTTTTTGATATCTGTGAGTACACATATTATACATCTCAGCAGGAACACTTTACAAAAATGTATTGATCAGTTCCCAGTTTTTAAAATGATCTTTTTCCTTTTGTGATTTTTTAAATTATTAAGAAGATGTGGAAAAAGGAGAAAACGTTGGTTTACTAAAGTAGTCTAATTAGGTAATCTTCTCTTCAACCTCCCCATCTGCTTAAAGGAAAGCTGTCGGGAGGATGCATAGAGATTAGTTTTTTTTTTTTTTTTTACTTAGTTTTCAGATCTGTGTGCTTGAAAGTATAGAGACAGCAAGGCAAATAGCCTTTTCAGAAAAAAAGATAGGCAATGGCAGCCTTTCTAGTTCTCTCATTTCCTTTAAAGGGACACTGTCATGAAAGATTAAGCTGTCATTACTGAACGCTTCTTTCAGATTGTTAGTTTCCTGGCTGTCATTCTGATGCTTTGACTCCAATGCTAAGTACAGAGATAAGTAGTTCTGACAGTTTTCTGACACTCATTTACAGCTTACTTGTTCCGGGACAGAGACCAAAACATACTTAAATCAGACACAACCAAAAATCTAGTATTTTTAGAAGGAGGCCTGCAAGATTTATTTATGATGGCGCCAACGTAAAATGCATCTTTATAAAGGCCTGTCATTAACATACTGTAAATTGACTGGGTGAATGTAAAATCAACTTTACTAATCTCTACAGTAAATACACATTTCAAACATGTTCAATTGAACTTTATTGCCTGTCTAAAGGATCTGTAGTCTTGTGCTGCCAGTTTGGTTATCTACAAACTACTGCCTGAGAGTTTAGCCCGGTCCTTGGCGTCTACTACAGGGGAAGTACAACTTGGTCATTAACATACCCCTAGTGGGCTGAATGGACAATGATAGAGAAACGGTACTCTAACCAAGTCATCCGTTTGCTAACTCTGTTCTTTCCTTTTGTTAGCACAGACAGATTTTTCATTTATTTGTTATTTTATATTTGCATAGAGCTCAGCTTTAAAGAAGCACAGCTAGGAAACGTGGAAACGCCAGGTTTCCTACCTAACGCTTAGGGTTATGGAATTTTCTTTACTAACAAGACACATTATTTTTTATGCTGCTCTGTACCTATTTCTATATTTTTGATATCCATGTCCTTATTTTCATATCAAATTTCCATATTGAACAGAGATGACTTGAAAATACTTAAGAATGTTATATTTCTGTTTACTCTACGTGATACCATTATTTGTCATGTTAATGTACCAATTCTCTTTGTACCACCATTTTCTGTTTCCTTTCAATAAAAGTTTGTATACAAAAAAAATAAAGAAGCACATAGAAGACCCCGTTCACAGAGGGGCGACACGACTTGGTGGGGCGACCTCGGCGCGACTTGCACGGACTTCATATCATTGAAGTCAATGCAAGTCGCCTCCAGGTCGCCCCAAAGTAGTACAGGACCCTTTTTCTAAGTCGGAGCGACTTGTGTTGCTCCTATTAGAACGGGTCCTGTACTATTCAATGGCGATCGACCCACCACGACTTGTCAGGCGACCAAGTCGCCTGACAAGTCACGCTAGTGTGAATGGGGTCTAAAGCTCATTTGGCTGTACTTCTCCTGTTGATCACAGAAGTGCAGTTGGCTCTGCACTCCTGTGAGCTGTTTCCAGCAGACAGTGGGCTGAAGCCCACTGTGAGCTAACGTCACAGAGCCGTTCCAGACTGGGGAAAGATCACAAGCATATGGTCGAGATATACCCAGATCCCCTGACTGGCTCAGCCTGTCAGCAAACTGCTGAGAGCCTGATCTGGCAGCTCCCGTTGCCCATCGCTCTAGGGGGGGACAGAGCAGAGAGCCGGTGACTGACAGCCACCAGCTCTATGCTCACGGAGCACTGAGAACCGAGCGATCCGCAGTGTTTGATCACTCAGTTCTTGTTCTTAGAGCTGGTGGGGGACAGATGCTGCCTCAACCCAGTTAAATATGATTTAAAAAAAAAAAAATCCTCAACTTCTCTTTTAATAATACAGAAAAAAGACTTATAGTCTATCTAAAATACACATATATCACTTTTTATTTAATATGCTGGCTGCATTTGTTTTTTTTTTGTTTTTTTTTCACCAGTTGAAACTGACAGTAACACACTTCCTGTCCTAGCTTGACAATGTTCTCTTATTGTACTGTAGCTATAGAAGAGCAGCATTACCACCCTAGGACACAATGTGTGTTAGGATTACATAACATCTTCCTCTCTCTTAAACATATACAGTAAGGTGTTGTGCATTTCATAGACTGAAGTGTGCAGGGTCATTGACACTTGGGAGAACACTGCAGAATACATAGGACAGTACTGAATTTCTGGTAGGAACGATTGGCATTTGTTGCACTTTTAGAATAACAAAATGCTTTTGGCTTTTACCTTTCATCAGTGTAGAATAGTTAGATGAATGAAAATACATTCTCATTGAGTCTTTTTGAGCTGTCTACTTAGTAATAGTATAGGCACAAACATGTTTCTGAAGTGTCCAATTGTAGCCATTTGAAGTTAAAACAATAAAGTGGTTGCAAAGCCTCAAGGTTTTCTATGCATGAAGGTAAAAAACCTTCTGTGTGCAGCAAAGTCCTAAACCCCCCCCCCCTAAAACATACCTGAGCCCTATCTTGATCCAGCTCCCGCTGCTGTCAGTCATACCCAGTCAACCAATGAAGAGAGAGTAGGAATGGACACACGGAGCAGCTAGGCACTCAGCTGGAGGGAAAGGCCTGGAGCACCAGTGGGGTACACATGAAGAGGAGGACCGGGGCTGCTCTGTGCAAAACCATTGCACAGAGCAGGTAAGTATAACATGTTTGGTATTATTTAAAAAAACAAAACAAAAACAAAAAACTTTAATGAGAAATAAAAGTACCAAGACAAAGAAAGCTTGTATATTCATAGAGATTTAATGAGTGGTGCTCATCATTATGGTAGGGGTTGCATCTCTTCAGCACACCTTGCATGTCTCTTCAGCACACCTGGCAGTATTAAACTGTTCTAGTCTCACCTAGAAAATGTCAGCACACTTGTACCATATCAGTATTATAAATACATAATGTATCAGCATTTGATGGCATACCAATACTTATAACTAGGAATAAGGTTTGGGTTTGCAGCTATTAGGGTCCTACAGGTTTGAGATTTTCAGTCCTGGCAAAATTATGTAATGGTTCGCCAAGGAGAATTTATGAACTATAACCAGCAGGCAAGAAGGGCCAACAGTGGGATTTTTGGATAAGCCAGCCCCACCCTATAAAGGGTGGGGGGAGCACAGGGTAGCCATAGTGTCAGTGTAATGGAAGCTGCTGTAGGGAAAGGATATGAAAAGCTGAAAAACTGCATTAGGACAAGTTAGGAAAATGTACTTTACTTGTTAGCTTTTTGGCCAGTCAATCCCTCTTTTTTGAGGGGGCTTTTATGTCTTTAATTTTATTTTGTGGTTATTTTGAAGTCACGGGTTACATGTTGTCCTATCAATAGCAAACAATGTTTTCTTTTTTTTCTGCTTACCTAAAGTGGGCTTTTACTTCAGGTGTGGTATTTTGGCTGGGGTTTTGATTTCTTTTGGGGTTTTTTTATGTTTCTTTTTTCTCATTTCTTTATGTTGGCAGCTTTTTTTATTGGATCTGCCTGTTGTTTGCAGCACACAACTGAACTATTTGAAAGAAAAAAACAAAGTGCAAGAGCAGTGTGCACCTAAATCAGCTCACATTCACTCCATCCCTCTGGATAAAATAAGAGGCATATACTGGATAGGTCTATCATCCCAGAAACTACTGCTGGCTAATTTTAAACTTCTGTATCATCTGCAATATCCTAATTCTTTTAGTAAAGAGAATTTATTAGAAATTGGCCAGTTGCAGGACAGTTTAACATCAGTGACAGCAGGGATTGCCTCAACAAACTACTGCCCAATGTCTATCTATCTATCAGACAAAGCTGATCTATTACTATCCGATGAACAAGCATGTGTCACCTCTAAAGCTACCTGATCAAGTCAGTTAGTTTCATACTGAAATTAATCAGATTGGGGTTCTACTTCCATTTGTAAGCCAAGCTAATTGTAAAAGGGAAAAAACAATTACACTGCCGTATAACAGAACGACCACCGCTCAGACCTCCCTAATATTCTAACTAGTGAGTGGCTGCCAGCCATGAGAATGTGTCACCACACCCAGTAAAATAACAAACAAATGGAAAAATGCAGTGCTACTCAAGTACAATATAAATAATAGTGACTGTGAAGTGCTGAACAAACCTCACTCATAAATGTCTTCTTAAAGTATGCAAATGAATACACAAATGCAATGTCCGTGTGAATTAAAATAAACCCTTGAGAAAATCACATGACGAAACACGTCCAGGCGGAGCCAATGACATCATTACACCACCAGAAGTGACGTCATCCACAATTAGGAGAGCCAATGTTTTTGCTGCTTAGACGGTCAGAGTCTACCTTTGCATGTTTTTATCTGTGTGCACCAATATGTGCGCACCTTAAAGTGAGTGTTTTTATAGAGCTTTTTAATACATTTTTGTAAGTTTACATGGTATATCTGTACAATGATGGTTCCTATTTTATTCCTTTAAGCATTTTATACTTAACAAATAAGAAGTGGATCCAGAGAGCTAGCTGACCTTCTGAGCCCTATCTCAGTAGAGTATCCAAAGGAAGGCAACCAAGATACAAGTTGGTCCCAACTCCAAAAGGGCGATGTGCATTTATGCTATGGTTTTTAGGTCCAATTATCCAATCAAAAATTGAGGTGAGCTGCTTTCCACATTAGTGAAGGATTCACAGGGTGAAACATATAGTGAATAGTCACTGAAAGCATTGTAAAGTAGAAGTGTAGCTAATCAGCATGAACTTTATTCATATATGAGCTGTTGAACGGATCTAAAGGATATATTTATGGACATGTGCTATGTTGTATTTCGGTTCCTTGACTCTCAGAAGAGTGACACCACCATTGTTTTATATTTCCTCCATCACCAGTGATTGTGATATGTATGAATTTTTTCATGTTTACAAGGAGAGTCACATAATTACTGCATTGCATTTACTTGCATTTGATATTATTTGAGCTATTTTTTCATCTTACCTATATGGCTGGTTTCAGCACACCAAGAGGGTGACACCATTATTGTTATATTTTACTTTGCACTCCATTCAGGGTTGGTGGTTACAGCACTCCCAAGTTGGCCTTTAGTAGCATTCACGGAGGGTGACACCATTATTGTGTAAATCATACATATGGTATCTGTTCGTTTTTACACATTCCTAAGGGGGTGATTTATCCTTTTTTGGATCACACATGGAGGGCAGATGCCACCATTACTGATGGTATTATCTGAGGTCACACATTATTAGGGGGTGGTTATATTAAGGTCATCCATACACTTTGAGGACATGTTTTGGTAAATTTACCATTTGATTTTGTACACATTATAGAGGGTTTTATCTCCCTTGTTTGTTTTTTGTATTTATATATATATTTATTGCATTTTTTTGTTAATCACACTGCCGTATATGCACTGCCAGTGTATGCTGTCCATGAAAATTGTATTGTTCTGTAATACAACGTACAGCCTTTTGGCATTCCTCAAACCTGCTATTTAACCACTTAAGCTGTGGAAGGTTTTCCCCCTTCCCTGCCGGGCACTGCGTTACTTTAACTGACAATTGTGCAGGGTTAGTGCGACACTTTACCCAAATTTTTGTCTTTTTTTTCCCCACAAATAGAGCTTTCTTTTGGTGGTATTTGATCACCTCAGCTATTTTTATTTTTTGTGCTATAAAAAAAAACCAAACATCATTTTTTTAACTTTCTGCTTTAAAACATAACCAATAAAAAAACGTAAAGAATCTAATTTCTTCATCAGTTTAGGCCAAAATGTGTTCTGCTAAATATTTTTGTTACAAAACATCCCAATAAGCGTATATTAATTGGTTTGCGCAAAAGTTATAGCATCTACAAAATATGGGATATTTTTATTTTGTTTATTTATTTTTTAATAGTAATGGTGGCAATCAACAACTTATAGCATAGATATTGGGGCAGACAAATCAGACACCTAACTGACACTTTTGACACTTTTTTGGGACCAGTGACACTAATACAGTGATCAGTGCTAGAAAATATGCACTGTCACTGTACTAATGACACTGGCTGGAAAGGGGTTTACATCAGGAGCGATTGAAGGGTTAAAAGTGTGCCTGACCAGTGCTTTACTACTGTGGGGCATGCACCCCAGATCGGGAAGTGTCAGATCACATACTAGGTACGTGGTCTGGTGCAGAGCTGCCAGCCTACACGGTGGGCAAGTGGTTAAAGGATTTGGGTGTTTTCAATGTTGCCCTCGAAGCCACACAAAAAGACCTCTTTCATGCTGTCATTTTTTTTCAATTGACAGTGCCCAGCTTCCGATGTCTTTTTTGACAAATTTGATTTGTAAGCCCTAAAAAAAACACAGAATTTTTTTTTTTTAAATCAGGAAATGCTTTATTGAAAAGTAAATGTAAAAAGAAAGTAAATGTACAGATATCCATGTTAAAAGCCCAGAAATGTAATCATGCACCCCTCCCCTCGGGGGGGGGGAGGGGTTGTGGGGCCCCACTTGACATCCATAACAGACCCTCATGATAACTATGAAAAGGACAATACCTAAAAGTGACTGCTTACTTCAATTCAGGCAAAAAAAAAAATTTAAGAAAATAACGAAAAAAAAGAAAAAGGGATTCATTGCCTAAAGATTTAGCAATCAGAATTAAGACTCAGAAGATACAAGCAATCAGAAGTACCATTTCCTAACTGACATTAATCTCTCTGCAATTTGCCAGCTTTCCCTATCCTGTACTTATAGTAGCTGACACTGTGCCTTCTTTGTACCCCCTCCCCACGTTTATAGTGAGGGACTGGCTTATACAAAAGCCCCTATTGGTCCTTCTAAACCTGCTGGCCATAGTTCAAAGGCTGTAAAATGCATTATAGATTAAAAGAAAAAAAAAGGGTAAATCTGAACTCACCAGGGCTGTGAATCTTGAACCCAAAGGATTAGCCTCAATCCCATGATGGTGGTATGATCCTACCTAAGGTTCCTTCAGTGTAACCTACAACTCCTTCTTTTATCTATCAGTAGGGGTCTCACAAAGCTCTTTCTAAAGACTCTTCTATTTTTATTTACTCTCCTCTAAAACCAATATCTCCACTCCACAGATTATCTTTTCAGTTTGCTCCCACATTCCTTTAATTTACATCAGTGTAGAATAGTTAGATGAATGAAAATACATTCTCATTGAGTCTTTTTGAGCTGTCTACTTAGTAAATGATATTAACATATCAGTATGGATGTCACACCACTTCCTCAAACTCAGTCTTTCCAAAACTGAGCTCATAGTTTTTCGTTCACCCTCCTGTGTCCCCTCCCCTGACTTTTCCACTATGATCAATAGCACAACCATCGTTCCTTCCCCTCATGTCAGGGTATAGATTTAATCCTGAACTCTATCCTCTCCTTTTGGCCCCACATCCAATACCTATCATGCCACCTTCGCCTCCATTACATTTTTGAATACCTCCCTTCCTAACTAATGACAAAACCAAGCTACTAATTCACTCCCTTATTATCTCTCGCTTCAACTATTGCAACACCCTCCTCCTTTCTGTCTACTATTAGACCCATACATGCTGGTATTGAGGAGGTTAAAAAAATGGAGCTTGGTAATGGTACACTAGATACAGCGCATACAGGTCATACACAGAGGGCACCTCTGTGGTTCAGAAGGCAGGCTCTGTGCAGTGTGTGACACAGCAGTGCCTACAAGGAGTAGTGAAAGTAGGTTATATACTTCAAGATCATTCCAAATAATAACAGTAGGCTACAAATAATGGGAATGTAATGTGGAAATGAATATATGATTTTACATTTTGACAATAAATACACTTTATTATAGAAATCATTAAAGAGACAGTTTGGAGACCAAATCTATAGGAAAAAAAGAGGGGGATGAAAGGATTAAATTTTACTTGAATTTGACAGTGCTGTTACCTTATAACAGAAAGTGCCAGAACAAGGGCATTTATGGCAGTATCACCAGGTAATTTTTTATTGAAAGCTGCAGATTTAAAAAAAAAAAAAAATTTGTAAATTACTTTGAAAATGACATAGTGCAGCTTAGAAAGCCTGGATTTCCTGTGATGCTAATGTATATGAACATGTAGAAAACATTTTTTTGGTGTTGTTTCATTTTAGGTGTTACTTTGTAAACTCATACAATGTAGAGTGAAAAAAACATGGACTTTTTAGGCACCATAAAATAAAATAAAAGTGTTAATTGTATATAGCTTTTTTGTTGTTTTGGTGCCTAAAACGTCCATGGTTTTTTCACTCTACATTGTTTGGATTCATTAGGATGTGTCACTTTGTTAGTGGTTTATACATCCACAGTACCACTCTGTGATGATGTAACAACCCCATTTACATGCTTTGTAAACTCAAACAAAACAAAATATGTTTTATATTCATATTTCATATTTTATTGTATATCATAAGATATTTATACCTAGATGTCTTTTGTCTTCACGTGTATTCTGCTAAACCTCCTATTCAGACTGAGCATGTTTAAAGGAAAAACAGAGTCTTCTAGCATTAACCTCCCTGGCGGTATGATTCTTTCGGATTTTAGGTGCTGAAAGCGGTACCATTATTTTGCATGTAATTCTTAAGAATGAGCAGCCCAAACCAACTATTTACACATGATTTCTTTTTACTGTGCGTTCTTCTTTATAACATCTCGGGTATGATAAAGTTTGAAACACAAAATCATAAATTATAATATAATAAAAAACTATAAATAAGTTAAAGTATGTATGTATGTATACATATATATATATATATATATATATATATATATATATATATATATATATATATATATATATATATACACTGTATATATATGTATACATATTATATATATATATATATATATATATATATATATATATATATATATATATATATATATATATATATACGTAAAAAGTACAGTACAACTGCAGGAAAGGGCACTGGGGGGCAAACTAATGTGATTTTTTTTATTTTGAATTGTATCATTGTGTTTGGTGTGTATTACATTTGAATTTGCCGCCGGTTCCACCCCCCTGAGAACGTCACGTCACAGGAGACGGAAGCCAGGGCACGGAAAGGATCGGGAGGAAGCTCCGCCGCCGCACACCACCCGCATACATCGCTGGATCCCGGTGACAAGGTAAGTAACCCCTCTACCAGGATCCAGCGATCTTCCTAGCGGTATCCCGAGTGTGGCTCGGGGTAACCGCTTTTGGCTCTGAAATTTAACCCCGAGCCACACTCGGGAATACTGCTAGGAAAGTTAATAGCATTACTTCACTTCTACAGAAAATGATATACCTTGCAAGGAAAAAAGGTTATAAAACAAAAGTTCATTCATTAAAGATTTAAAAGAAAACACACGCTATTAAAGAACTGTTAATTTGCAACTAACATTAAAGCGGAGTTCCACCCAAAAGTGGAACTTCCGCTTTAAATACTGCTGACCCCCTAACATGCCATATTGGCATGTTATTTTTTTTTGGGGGGGGGGGAGCAGGTACCTAGATTTGACAGTTACCCGCGTCTCTCTCCCTCCCTCCTTGCAATCTTCTGGGACACTTCACAGGTCCCAGAAGATTGCCCGGACATTCACAACGCGCAGTGCGACTCGCGCATGCACAGTGCGCACCTGGCTGTAAAGCCGCAAGCTGTTACAGACGAGCCGAGCCTATGCTTTGGCTTTGTAGAGATGCCGGTACCGCCGAGAAGAGAGGAAGAGGAGCAAGGCTTCAGGCGGCCGCATCGCTGGAAAGTATGTGTTTATTAAAAGTCAGCAGATAGACATTTTGTAGCTGCTGACTTTTAATAAACACAAAAATGAGTGGAACTCCACTTTAAGGGCCCATTTGCACTGTTAGGTTAACATGTACATTACTGCAACACGTTATGTACATTGGTGCACTGCTGTTGTATTTACTCTAAATGGCACATGTGTTGCAGCATACCACAGTAAAAAAATGGAGAGTTTTAATGAATCTTCCATTCCTATCTGGCTGCAGTAGCATAGCGATGTATACTGCATGTACCTGTGGCTACATACAGTTTTTACAGCTCATACATCTGCTGCATCTGTTAGTGAAGTAAATAGTTTATTTGGGACATCTTGGGCCAAACAAACTATGTAAAGTTCACTGAAACCTGCAGTTCTTCTTTAAGTCATAAACATATGGTACAATGGTAGATAGCAGATGTACAGTATATGATAATACTGGACAAATGCTATCCTAGTCATCTCTCCATCACACCTAGTTATAAAGTGAAGGAACTAAATTTAGATATGGAACTAAATAACATGATCATGAAAGTCACAATCAAATCAAAGAGATGCCTCGGGCATCATTTTGACTATTTGCCTGCAGTCAAATATGCAGATTTTGTCTCAAAGTGGTTCTAAAATCTAAAAGTGTTTAGAATGTGCCCGCACATGTGCCCCTGTAGCACACACCTTGCTATGGGGGCACACAAATGAAGAAATGAGCCAAGAGCGCCGGCGGGGGACTCCGGAACACGTAAGGGACTGTTCTGTGTAAAACCATTGCATAGAGCAGGTAAGTATAGCATTCTTTTTAATTTTAATTAAAAAATTTGGCTTTACAACCACTTTAATTTACCTAAAATATATTTTTTAAAATGTAACATTTCCTATGCTCAGCTAGCATTGCTAGCCAGTAAGAGACTCTTGTTAACAGAGCACTTACAGGTTGCCTGAGTTTGGCTTTGAAAGAGTGACAGCGGTGGACATAGTTACCAAAGGGCTCTTGGGTTAGAAAAAAAAATGTTCCCACTTTCCTTGGGAAGCAAAATGAGCATACAGATAATACCACCAGTTTGCTGCTGCTCCTTCATTGGCCAATAAGCAGGCTGGGGGGTGAAAAAAGAGAACTGAAAATCATTTAGCAGGTAAAACAGTTCCCTTATATATGTTTTATCTGTTTAGATGTTTGTCCAGATTTCAGCCAACCAATTAATAAATGCACTATGTTAACCACTTGCCGACCAGTCATGTTGACTGTGCTGCGGCAAAGTGGCTCGTTCCCATCCAGCGACGTAGACCTACGTCGCTGGACTCCTCCCCTTGTGGGTGGCGCGCCGCCGGAGGCTCGCTCCCGCTGTTTTCAGGCCCAAGCGGGAGTCGGGCCAGGGGAGGAGCGGCGGTGAGCACGGCCGCTCTTCCCCGATCATCGGGGGAATCGAGTCTGGAGTTCCGCCCGCTTGTGTAAACAAAGCGGGCGGATCTCCTAAGTGACAGGCAGGGTCAGATTGCAGGACTCAGCATAGCTGAACCTGCGATCTGTCCCTGTGTCACTCAGTCACCTCCCCCCATACACGTTAGCAAGCACCAGGCATACATTAACCCCTCCCTCTCCAATAAAATTAACCCCTTCCCTGCCAGTGTCATTTTTACAGTAACAGTGCATATGTATAGCACTGATTACTGTAGTAATGTCACTGGTACCCCCAAAAGTGTCAAAAATGTCAGTCAAGGGTCCGATCTGTCCGCCGCAATGTCGCAGTCCCGCAAAAAAAATTGCAGATCGCCGCCATTACTCGTTAAATAAAAACACCAAAAATTACAGAAATCTTTCCCTTAGTTAGTAAACGCAATAACTTTTGCGCAAACCAATCAAAATACGCTTATTGTGATTTTTTTACCAAACATAGGTAGCAGAAAACAAATTGGCCAAAAATTTAAAAAAATTTTGATTTTTACATTTTTCTTTGGGGGAATTTCATATAAAAAAATGTGAAAAATATTGTTATTTTTTCAAAATTTACGCTCTTTTTTTGTTTATAGTGCAAAAAGTAAAAATCGCACAGGTGATCAAATACCAGCAAAAGAAAGCTCTGTTTGTGGGAAAAAAAGGACGTCAACTTTGTTTGGGTACAGCATCGCACGACCGCGCAATTGTCAGTTAAATTCGCACAGTGCCGAATCGCAAAAAGTGGGCTGGACGTAAGACAGCAAAATCCTCCGGTGGTAAAGTGGTTAAAGTGGATGCAAACCCCATTCATGAAATTTGACCTGTAGTGTTTACTTATTTCTATTCAAAGCCCTAAGTCCCGTATATATTTCCCCTGCTCTGTTCTTCTGTTATCAGCATGATAACTTCTGACAAGTTCTCAGTAAACTGAGATAAAACCAGGCTGAATTTTTGTGTCGGGGTGGGTGCTATAAATAGATTAGCCGAGAGCTGGTCTAGTCACAGAACAGCTCTTCGTGTTTCTGCCTATGTGGAGAGGGGGTGTGTGCCTTTCTTCTTATCAGCTATCTAACTGTGTATGGAAAGAATCCACACCCGCCGGTGAATCAGGAAGAGAAACAGGAGGCGCACTTTCTAAACAGTATAGAAAGCTGAAGACAGCACATATACAAGTAAAACTTATTTAGGGGGATTTGTTTCATCTCTGTGTATCATCTGAGGCTGTTCACTTCATTGGGTAAAAAAAAAATATATAGTAATACAATGCAATAAATACTAATGATAAGAAAAGTACAGCTTGATAAAAGAATATCACACTGTGTGGTTTAGTAGTTGATTTAAGATGTTTCATTAAGTGTAGTTAAAATGCTTAAAGGTAAAATTAAAAGAATGTAGCTTAAATATTTGAACAATTTTATTCTGAACCATACTCCTTTTAGTTTAAATGAAATACTTACATAAAGCTTTATTTCATGCGCTTGTAGCAGTTTTACTATCGTTTATACCATGTGATGATTATGATAAACTTGATAAGCAGACATATAAAAGTGAATGTTATGAAAATATATCATTTTAAATTATAACAAATATTACAGCTTTGCGTCATTAAAACCATTTACTTTTGTTAAGCGCTGGCTGATCATCATCTGAGTTGTAAAATGTATCTGCTTTTTAACAAAAGTGAAGAAAAACCTGTTATTTATGTATATTTAGATAGTACAAGACTAATAGTGATAATATTGATTTAATCCAGTCCAATTACCATGAAAACTATGTTTATAGATTTAGGGCAGTTTATTATGGTAATATTTATTTTCTCGTTCTTAGTCTTTCAGCAATTAAAGGACAAGTTTGGATGTAATTGTTATGAGAAAGAAGGCCATTTGGCTATATGCAGGTAGTTTGTTTAGACGTTTCTGAAAGTGCTTTTCTATATATAGTTTTGGGGTCTTCAAGCAGTCATAGACTTGAGACAGTGAGAAATTGCTTCAACAATAACCAGAGGACCATTTTACTCTGACCTGCCAAGCACGTAGGTATGCATACCCTTATCAAACAGACATTGATCTTTTGTTTGTACACAATTAGGCCCACTAGATTCTTTGTTTAACAGACAGAAACATTAACCATTCAGTGCATAACAAACAGTTGCCTGCAACCTGAAGGCCCTAAAGAAGTCACACCAGAAGACTAAAAGTTTATTAAACCCCCTGGGGGAAGCACTTGTCCCCATTTAAGCCCATGCAGGGGTTGCTGAGCAACATTGTTGTATCCAAGCACCGTTATCTGACAACAAAGGAAGCAAGAATTCTGACTGATGGTGCAGGAGAGGGGGCATGTTAGTCAGTGTACACAGAGCCTGCACAAATCCAGTCCCCCCTCCTCCTAACCTGCCAGATATAACATGCAGCTCTACTATGAAGCCCTCTGCGTCCTCATCTCTCAGTGCTTCCTAATGCAGACATGTTACCCATAGCAGATGCTATTTAAAACACGGAGAAAGTGAAAACCATCAGTATTTTCATTCGCAAAAAAACAAGCTGACAAGAGTGCACACAAGCTTCTACATTAGTCTCTCTCAAACAAGTGTAGTACCTTTGTGATGTTATCAGCTTGTATTTTTGTGAATCCCTAACAAGACAGGCTGCCAGTTGGAGAGGTGAGGAGAAGCAGTACTGATGGAGAGGTGGCAGGGCTCAGTGCTGGCTGTACCTCCCCCAAAAGGAACCCCCATGTTTTGGGCTTTGGAGTTACAGCCAGCATTGGCTGTTAAAAAATAATCATTTTATTTAAAATCCACAGCATGGATGGAGTTAAAAAGGTCTTCTGACAATACCTCTTCTTTAAAGTGTATTTACACTTTTGAAACCAAATGGAGTAACAACTACTTCAAATTTGTTATATGTGAAGAAAATGTAGCGCTAATAGTAGTCCATTAATAAGAGTCCACAATTCCCAAGGAGCATCTAAGGTGTGCAACGGAGGTAACTTAAAGACAGACAGAGGCGCCTCTAAGTGTAGACTTTATGCAACAGGTTTAATGAATAAAATTATGCACTCACGTTAGTAAGCATATATTCATGCCCATAAAACAAGGTTCCAGTGTGGAGAAGTGTACATCATCCGGTCATGGACATCCGTCCTGCTGGAGCCGAAATCCTTTCGCCATGGCCTGGCTTGTACGGCAAGGTTAGAACCAGGAAGAAGGCTCAGTGTGTTTGCTTGACAGCGAGGCTTGGTGGATAGTCGAACCTGGATGATGTCATCTGCATGCAACGCGTTTCTGAGCGTGCTTGCTGCCTGGGGGAGGGCAACCGCACTCCTTCTTCATGGCAAGTATCGTGAAGAAGGAGCGCGGCTGCCCTCCCCCAGGCAGAAAGCACGCTCGGAAACGCATCGCATGTAGATGATATAATCCAGGTTCGACTATCCACCAGGCCTCGCTGTCGAGCAAATACACTGAGCCTACTTCCTGGTTCTAACCTTGCCGTACAAGCCGGCCACGGCGAAAGGATTTCGGCTCCAGAAGGATGGATGTCCATGACCGGATGATGTACACTTCTCCACACTGGAACCTTGTTTTATGGGCATGAATATATGTTTACTAACGTGAGTGCATAATTTTATTCATTAAACCTGTTGCATAAAGTCTACACTTAGAGGCGCCTCTGTCTGTCTTTGTTTTAGCCCTGTGGAACCCCTGGCTTTTGGTTTCTGGATGGCTGCCCTACATGGACATGGTGGACTTTCTCTCCCCCTGTGCCTTTAATGACTTTTAACTCCATGGACTTTTGGTTCGATATGTGATCAAGCGCCTGTTAACATTGTGTATAACGGAGGTAACTTGCAGGTGAGATATTGATCCTCCACCAACACCAAATCAAACCAAGCCTCTTACCCTTGGGAGTGGACCACTAGATCATAGATGGTCTAAAATGCTCACACATCAGCAATACTCCTGTTCACCATACACTGTACACAAACAATTGCAATCCTGTTGTCCCCTACCGAGTATATCTCTCCACAGTTTAGGTGTACAAAAATAAAAACAGAGACCGCTTCATAGTGTAATGTATCTCTGGTGGTTTCCAACTGACAAAATGGCCACAGTCGGGTGGAGTTTGGATACGTGACATCGCTACACACGTGGACCGTGGCCATTTTGTCCATTGGAAACCACCAGAGATTTTTACACTTGACATGCCTGTTTATCACTGCTGAGTTGTGAATATAACTTACACAATTTTACCTAAATATCTAAGGACTTTTATAAATTACACCATGAAGCGGTCTCTGTTCTTTTTTTCCGTACACCTAACCTGTGGAGAGATATACTCCAAAGGGGACAACAGGATTGGAATTGTTTGTGTACAGTCTATGGTGAACAGGAGTATTGCTGATGTGTGTTTGAGTGTTTTAGACCTCATATGATCTAGTGGTCCACTCCCAAGGGTAAGAGGCTAGGTTTGCCGTGGTGTTGGTGGAGGATCATTATCTTACCTGCAAGTTGTCTACGTTGCACATCTTAGGTGCTCCTTAGGAATTGTGGACTCTTACTAATGGACTTCAATTAGTGCCTCATTTTCTTCTATATATTTTTGTGATTGTTACCCACAATATATGCTAGCTTCTGTCCTTTGTTACTAAAACCTAAGCGCAGTGATTTTTTGTCCTTATATTTATTATATGCCCCGATTCACATAGCATAACTTATAAAATATTTTAAAAATTGCTGATTAGATTTATATTTGTTTTTTTTTTTTTTACTTTACTTTTAAGTAAATCAACCCCAGAAGTGGAATCCAATGCAATTTTACTTCAGATAACTGAAGTTTTTTTTCCAGTCTTTTAGAAGACAATTACTTTTCTAAGCCATATCTGCGTGGAACTAACACTGGCTGAGGGAACATGGAAGGAACAGGTAAGGTCTAGCTAGGACTGAACTAATTTAACAAGAGGGAAGGACAGAGGGAGAAACCAAATCAGATAAGTAAACAGATTGTAGTGTTCCTAAACCACCATTAGATATCAGCATACATCAATCAAAGACAACCTAATACAGTTCAATACAACATAGAAAGATACAAAGCGATGAAACAGAGCACAGCCTATCTGAAATATTTATACTTTGATATAACCCAGTACCCAAGTCCATAAAAGATGACTTATCCTTGAACCTAAAACATAAAAATCATATATACACAAAAGTCACAAAAACTTCATACTTCATTGCATTAGGCAATGTGCATCTTCCAGTGTAGGACTTTCGTATATTTTATTAGGTTTGATTGCAATTGATAAGTGTAGACAGATGCATTTCTTCAGTTTCCTTCATATCTAAAAAACCTGAATTCTCCAGCTGGGGCAATGCTTCCTGTAGTTCCACTGGGCCAGCACATGTGTGCAGGGTGTAGAACAGTCCTGACATTGAGCATGTCAAAGAACTCTGAAATGACAAATGAATGACTGGTTTGGCCATCTAAAATAGCATACATTCTGGCAGCTTTCTCTGGTTGTTCCTGAGAAAAGACTTTCTCAATACATATTTTAGCAATGACTGTCGGTAAAATTTATTTGTGACGTAACTATATTTAGATATGATCATTGGAGGAATACTGCTCATGGCTTTCTCAGCCATGATCTGACACAGATGTAAGATCTTCGGTGGATATAGAAAAGGGCCTCTGTGTAAGGCCAATACATGCCAGTCGATGTCACATACTGGGCACTTAACTGTAGCCTTGCAGCCTCTGGCAAAGTGCCCTGTGGATGAGCAACATCTGAATGTCATGATTCTTTAGAAACTCTTTGTGTTCTTAACAGGGCTTTCCTTTGAATACCCAACACTTTCTGAAAGGATGTGGTTTGTCGTGAATGAGACAGTAGGGGTTGGACCTTTTCCCCTTTCTTCACAGTGCTACTGGTAGTGGGTGTAACTCGTGTCTTTCTCATGGAGACAATGGGAGTGATTTACTAAAACTGGTAAGTGTAAAACCTGGTGGAGCTCTGCATAGAAACAAGTCAGCTTCTATTTTTTTTGTCAAAGCTTACTTGAATAAGCTGAAGTTAGAAGCTGATTGGTTAAATGCACAGATTTTGTGCTCTCCCGTTTTAGTAAATCAACCCCAATGTTTTTGGAGTTTCTGTATTTAATAGTGAAGTTTTCTCTTCTTGTAGTTGGAGGGTTAAGGAGGTTCAAGTTGATAACTGGGCTCACGCCATGTGCGGTTAATAGGTAGCCAAGTTGATAACTGAGAAGCTTCCATCATTCTTGGCTCTGGCTAAAACTTTGATGAACTTCGTAAAGAAGGAGAAACATGGAAAGGAGACTTGATGTTTCCCCTTTACTTTAAACTCTCTCTTGGATATTATAGGGCATGGGTTCACACCATGTGCAGGTACTAGATAGCTAAGATGTGGTAGATGTGGGTCTTCCTTGAAGATAAATGCCTTTATCTAACTACAAAGAAAAAAAAGGGTGCAAATGCCTAGTGCATTACCTCCAATGCTTTATTAAAGGATTACATAATAAAAATTATACTCACAAACCAAATAGGATGAATAGCGTATAAAATGGCAGAATCCAGGAGTAAGCCTTCTGACCTCATGGAGTAGTGCAGATGTCTAACCAGCTGACGTTTTTCAGGGACTGGCCCCCTCAGAGCAATGACTGGTGCATCCTTTACCTAAACCTCCTTTTATGTAGAACCATTACTAAACCCACACTCACCGCTTATTGGGAGGAGGAGGAGAAAGAGGCTTCCTTATAGGATATCAATATCTGAGCGCTTAAGTTCCAAGTTTACATTGTTCCTGGGTTTAATGCCTTTATCTGGTTTGTGAATGTAAACATTTGTAGGTCTCCTGTCCTAATACAGCACAATTTCTGAAAATCTAAACATCCGAAAAACAAAACATGTTCTTTTATAGGTAGGATACTGATATTCTGGACTATTGACTTTAAAGAGAAATGTGGGGTACATAAAAAAATAAGCATCCATACTTACCTCAATGCTGCACCAATATCACTGGAGTCGCTCTGTTTTGTCAGCTGACAGCCTGCTTTAAACCATTGTTGGCTAATTCTGGATTACAGGAGAGCAATTACTTTTGCACTTTTTGCACCCAGAAGAGAATTATTACCAGAAAGATTTTACCGTCCTGCGTTCTGGTGTGAACAGGGCCTGAAAGTTTTGGATGTTTTTTATGTTTGATTATCTATCTATCTATCTATCTATCTATCTATCTATCTATCTATCTATCTATCTATCTATCTATCTATCTATCTATCTATCTATCTATCTATCTATCTATCTATCAAAGTGAGTACACCCCTCACATTTTTGTAAATATTTTATTAAGAAATGGCACTTTGCTACTAATGTCTAAACCGCTGGCAATAAAAGTGAGTGCACCCCTAAGTGAAAATGTCCAAATTGGGTCCAATTAGCCATTTTCTCTCCCCAGTGTCATGTGGCTCGTTAGTGTTACAAGTTCCCAGGTGTGAATGGGAAGCAGGTCTGTTAAATTTGGTGTTATCACTCTCACTCTTTCATACTGGTCACTGGAAGTTCAACATGGAACCTCATGCCAAAGAACTCTGCAAGGATCTGAAAAAAAGAATTGTTGCTCCACATAAAGATGGCCTAGGCCTAGGCTATAAGAAGATTGCCAAGACCTTGAAGCTGCAGCATGGTGGCAAAGACCATAAAGTGGTTTAACAGGACAGTTTCCACTCAGAACAGTCCTCGCCATGGTCGACCAAAGAAGTTGAGTGCACGTGCTCAGCATCATATCCAGAGGTTGTCTTTGGGAAATAGATGTTTGAGTGCTGCCAGCATTGCTGAAGAGGTTGAAGGGGTAAGGGGTAAGCCTGTCAGTTGTCAAACCATACGTCGCACACTGCTTTAAATTGGTCAGCATGGCTGTCGTCCCAGAAGGAAGCCTCTTCTAAAGATTATGCACAAGAAAGCCTGCAAGCAGTTTGCCGAAGACAAGCAGATAAAGGACATGGATTACTGGAACCATGTCCTGTGGTCTGATGAGACCAAGATAAAGGTATTTGGTTCAGATGGTATCAAGCGTGTGTCGCAGCAACCAGGTCAGGAGTACAAAGACAAGTGTGTCTTGCCTACAGTGAAGCATGGTGGTGGGAGTGTCATGGTCTGGGGCTGCATAAGTGCTGCCATCCCTGGGGAGCTACAGTTCATTGAGGGAAACATGAATGCCAAACATGTACTGTGAAATACTGAAGCAGAGCATGGCCCCCTCCCTTCGGAGACTGGGCTGCAGGGCAGTATTCCAACATGATAACGACCCCAAACACCACTCCAAGATGACCACTGCATTGCTAAAGAAGCTGAAGGTAAAGGTGATGGACTGGCCAAGCATGTCTCCAGACCTAAACCCTATTGAGCATCTGTGGGGCATCCTCAAACAGAAGGTGGAGGAACACAAGGTCTCTAACATCCACCAGCTCCATGATGTCATCATAGAGGAGTGGAAGAGGACTCCAGTGGCAACCTGTGAAGCTCTGGTCAACTCCATGCCCAAGTGCGTTAAGGCAGTGCTGGAAAATAATGGTGGCCACACAAAATATTGACACTTTTCGCCCAATTTGGACATTTTCACTTAGGGGTGTACGCAATTTTGTTGCCAGCGGTTTAGACATTAATAGCTGTGTGTTGAGTTATTTTGAGTGGAATTCCCACTGTTATACAATATGTACACTCACTACTTTACATTGTAGCTAAGTGTAATTTCTTCAGTTTTGTCCCATGTAAAGATATAGTAAAATATTTACAAAAATGTGAGGGGTGTACTCACTTTTGTGAGATATTGTGTGTGTATATATATATATATATATATATATATATATATATATATATACATACACATACATGTGAAACTTAACTTTTGTGTGTGGGTTCTTGTCTTGATTGTTGGTTTCACCAGTGGATGAGATACTGAGTATTTTATATAGGTGTTTCTTACAGTGGTGGTTGAGACTGCTATGAGTAAGCGCTAGTGTAGCGGGAAATATGTCAGTGGGCCATTCTGCTCTTCTGCTATTAATTCCTTGATGTTTTTTCCCTGTTTAGCGATTTTCTAAATAACGGTGATTTTTACAGTAGTGCGGCCGTCCAAACCAAAAAAACCTTGGCCATAATTTTCTTTTAAAGATAGACCTCCAGTCTGAATATTATAATCAGGGGATCAGCAAAGTTTGAGAGGTGTTAATAAGTTCTCTTTGAGTCATTTAATGTACTTAGCAAGGTTTGATGTATCAGACCCTTCATTCCCTGTCCGTGCAGGTATTCCTTCACTGTTGCTGGAGGTGGTGGTACCTATTACCAGATGTTGGATACTGGAGAAGAGAATTGAGTAGCAAATGGGTTCAGGATAATACCCATGTGGAAAGGTTTAAAGGTTGAACCTACAAGACTGATCCTACATCAATAGGTCAAACAGAGGACCGTAAAAAGTCCATGTATGTTATAATTAATAGGAAACAGCTACAACCTAGTGCATTGATTAGCGTATCAAAAGCTAATTCACAGAGGTGCCAATTAGCCACTTACAACTGGGAGAGAGTCAGAGGAGGCGTCAATCCATGCTTTAAATCTTGCCTCTCCAAAGCTGCAGACAGAGTATAGACTGGGGAGGGATCACTGATAAAAAACCCTGCAGGAAAAAGTATGCCAGCACTGAAACTGTGGTCACATGATCATTAATTTTGGGTTTCATGACTAGTTTTGTTGGTGCTTAAAATTACTAATAATTTGTGTGCATATTTTTTGTACAATATATTTTATTTCATGTAGAGGGTATTTCTGGCATTAACTTTATACTTTAACAATTTCTCACCACTAGAGGTCACCAATGGGAGAATTAAACATGTCCAGATTATTATGTTTAACATGTTACATTTTTACTTGAGTACCTTATAAGGTTACATTGTTCAACATTGCAGTGTTTTTACATTCACAGTGTTATTATCTATAATAATTTTGACCTCAGGGGTTAACTATGAAAATACTATTATTTTAAATTATATATTTATTAATAAATATCTCTTACTGTTCTGTTACTTAATGGTCTTTTTAGTAAATATTGATTAAATTATGTTTTCTGTTTGTTTTAACAAATAATCACTATTCCCCATTTCATAATTCCTTGTCAATCTGTGGCTAATTAGCATGTTTATATATTCCTGTTCTCTGAAATCACTTTCAGGGTTGACAAAGAAACTGCATTCTAAAAAGCTTCACCTTGTTACCAATTATGCTACCCTGCTACTTAGAAGGATCCCTCTTCAGCTGCACTTCATGCACAGCATGGATGCAGAAGTCCCAGAAATTGTTTTTTTTAGGGGTACTTGGCAGGGGGGAGGAACCAGGAGCAACAGCAGGGGTACTAAAGAAGAGGAGGATTTGGGCTGTTATGTGTAACCATTGTATGGAGAAGGTAAGTATGGCATATTTGTTATTTAAAAAAATTATGTTTACAATCATTTTAAGAAAGTTTTGAAGAGCTAACACTAACTGAGTGAGCATCGGAGAAACGGGAAGCATCAAACAAAGGCAACCTAATATAGTTAAATACAACAGAGAATAATACAAATAGGTGGGCTGGAACATTTAGATATCACTTTTTATCCTTTTCGTTTATTTTATTTTTATGTCTGTTGTTTTATTTGTTTTTTGTTTTTCTTTTTATAACTGTGGAGACAAGGGCTCTGACTTTAAAATTATTTGCATTGCTACCAAACTGTGCTGCTTCTGGCCTTTTTTTACCCTAACAAACCATGATGCTGGTAGTTGTCCTTTTTATAGTAAAATAGCTGGTTGCGTCTTCTGTCTCTCACTTAGTCTTGGTGGTGCTGCCATTCAACTGTACTGCTACAAGACAGTTTTTATTTACTCATACCTGAGGGCTTTAGCTCTAATGTTTTTTTTTTTTTTCTTAAAGTTTAAAAGTTTATTGCGTACAAAATCTACATAAAATGCATTAACTGGACTTCCACCATCCAATTTCTCACTTATTTCCTCATATAACAAAGCAGGATGGTCTGACAAGAACAGTATTTTATAAATCCATGCTGGTTGTCACACCTTTGTCACAAATTTCTGTATAGAGTTCCTTACCATTCCCTCAAATACCTTACATACTATTGATGTTAGGCTGACTAGTTTGTAGTTTCTTGGCATACATCTAAATAGGTTTTTTTTTTTTTTTAAGACAAATAAATGTTCTGTTGCATGCGCATCAGTCGCTTAGAAATGAAGAAGGTCTGCATTTCTTTTCATTTGGGAGTGCACTTGTATATGATCTAGAACATGCTGTTTTAGTTGGAGCTTGTGCAAAAGATCAATAATCCTATACTGTATTCCACTTTACATGTAGGAGTGTTGGGGAATTCTGGCCTAAGCTGGTATAGCACCACTTGATGAAAACACACATATTGCTGTATTGCTGCTAAATCAACCTGCAAAAAAAGCCTTTTTTTTTTAAATTGAGATGAATCAAATGATAGTAGATCACGGTGCTGCTTCTATCTGTAAGCAAAGTTTTCGTACAGACATATCCATTCCACAGCCAAATATGTGTTTCCAAAGCATGCTATCACTAAGGCTGCCCCTAAAAATTGTGCTTTTAAAGCCATGTACAGTTACAGAGTATTATAATAACAAAATACAAATGCTTGCGCTATGTACCGAGCTAAGTACCTTTAATAATCTCCTGCAGCTGCTGCTTATCAAGTGCTATACCACCTAAAAAAAAAAATTAAAAAAACTCTCAAATAATACCACAACACATACAGTGTATATCACACCAAATATATACAGTATAGATTTTATATATATATATATATATATATATATATATATATATATATATATATATATATATATGCAGTAAACTAATTAGTCCAACAACAAAATGTGATGAAATTCAAAGGTAATCTATTTCATAACCATCCATCCTCCAATAAAGTGCTTTGTGCTCAAAAGTTAGTGATCAGAGTGTGGAAGTGCACCAGGAAAACATGCCGTGAAGTGTAGCACACACCAATCTTGTACCCCTACTCACCAGAAAAAATTAACCTTCAGCTTTTCAGTCTGGGGGCCTCCAATTTACTGATTCTATATATAGCTATTTTTACCACCAGGCTCAAAAAAACGAGAGAGTTGTCATAGGGTAGTACTTTAAAATGTATTAAAACGCAACATATAAAATCACACTTACAGAGTCTCCAACATAATCATGCTTTGCGAGGTAACAAGGCTTTGCCGCGGCTTGGCGTGCATTTCACAGGTGGCGGAAGTGATGCAATTGCTTAGGGAGCTAGAGATTGTGTCAAGGCGTTTCACCCCTCCCACAGGACGGCATCAATGTCATCATGTTTTCCTGGAACACCTCGGCACATTGATCATGAACTTTTGAGCACAGGGCACTTTATTGGAGGATGGATTAATGGTTACCTTTGAATTTGGAACATTTCATCACAATTTTTTTTGGACTAGTTAGTTTACTGCACATATTTATATATCTATTTTGGTGTAATATACACTGTATGTGCTGTGGTATTATTTGAGAGTTACAGAGTATTACCTTAAAGAAGAAATATGGGATGGCAAAAACACTCACACTTACCTATAGGGCTGCAGCATACGTCCAATGCTGCTGCTGTCCCCCAGCTAACTCTGGCTTATGGCCAAAAAGCTTTGGTCATAATTCTCTTTTAAACTAGTAGTTTCAGACATTTGAAGCTTTATGAAAAGGACCCTCTCCTTGCTGTACTTTTTTTTACCATTAGCATAGGCTACCTTGGCTGTGCCTTACTTACCATGACTTTTTCTTTGTACAATAGCTTGCCTAGTAGCTCTACCAATGGCCAGAATTAATCAAAGTGTGCCTCTTATTGACTCCATTCACATTCAATACATAGTTTGGATTCACTTAACTTTCTGCTGGATTTGATGAGCACTGGGTGAGTTGAATCTTGCTCAATTCCCTCATCGCTATTACTGATTAATTGTACTTGCTATCTGGGATTCCTCTTTTTTTACTCACATTGTTTATCTCAAATGAAACTTCAAAGAACATAAGTAATTTGCAATAAATAGCATCCTATAACAACCTAAAAGAGATCTTATATTTAATAAATTAATGTTTTGTTTTTTTCGGTTGCCAGTACAGTAAACTGAAACCTGATTGGCAGGTCTGTTTTTTAAGAAATATGCTTAGCCAGCTTTTAAACATTTTACTTTTGGTTCTCTAAAAGCTTTTATGAAGAAGGTCAGTAGTGGCAGCCTCTGTATTTTTCGTTTGGCAGGTTTAATTTATTATGGGCAGCACAGTGGCTGAGTGGTTAGCATTTCTGTCTAGCAGCACTAGGGATGCCATTTAAAATCGCAACCATGGCACTAACTGCATGGGGTTTGCATGTTCTAAGAAAAATGGAGGGTTTTTTATCACTGGGTAAATACAGCCCACCCTTGAAAAATTGTTCATGTACCACCTATATAAAGGTTTGCATGTTCTCCCTGTGCCTGCTTGGGTTTCTTCTGGGAACTCCAGTTTCCTCATCCAAAGACATGCTGGTAGGTTAATTGCCTCCTGTCTACATTGTCCCTAGTATGTGTATATACTGTATGAAAGCAAGTTAGGGACCTTAGATTGTAAGCTCCTTGAGGGCATGGACTTATGTGCATATATAATAAATATGTAAATTGACAGCGCTGTGGAAGTAACTGTAATAAATAACTAATATGGCTTGAAAGTAATATGTGTTCTCTCTACATAACTCTATCTAAATCAACCATAGGCGTACACACAGAGTATGCCGGGCACACCTTAATCACCCCGTGCAGGACAGATTCCCACTGCCTGACACAAAACCCTGCCCCACTGACACCATTCACTGCTCTACTGACACCATACTCTGCCCTACTGACAAAGTCCACTTCCCTTTTGACACCATCCACTGCTCTACTAACTGACATCATCCACTGTCCTACTAACACCAATCTCTGTCCTACTGACACCTTCCACTGCTCTATTGTTTGACACCATCCACTGTCCTACTGACACCAACCTCTGTCCTACTGACACATCCACTGCTCCACTGATTGACACCATCCACTGTCCTAGTGACACCAACCTCTGTCCTACTGGCACATCCACTGCTCTACTGACTGACACCATCCACTGTCCTACTGACACCAACCTCTCTCCTACTAACACATCCACTGCTCTACTGACTGACAGACACCATCCACTGTCCTACTGACACCAACCTCTCTCCTACTGACACATGCACTGATCTACTGACTGACACCATCCACTGTCATACTGACACCAACCTCTGTCCTACTGACACCATCCACTGCTCTTCTGACACCATCCATGTTTTAATACATTTTAAAGTAGTAGTTTGTTAACATTTATTTATAGGAGAGTGTGTGTACTCACTTCTGTGAGATACTGTATATATATATATATATATATATATATATATATATATTCAGTATCTCGCAGAACTGAGTACACCCCTCACATTTTTGTAAATATTTTATTATATCTTTTCCTGGGTGAAACACGTAACATATTCCAAAAGGTGAACTTATTCTTTGAGGCCTTAATCACACTGCTCCTTTTTCACAGCATGTTGTGTATATATATATATATATATATATATATATAGTATCTCACAAAAGTGAGTACACCCCTCACATTTTTGTAAATATTTTATTATATCTTCTCATGTGACAACACTGAAGAGATGACACTTTGCTACAATGTAAAGTAGTGAGTGTACAGCTTGTATAACAGTGTAAATTTGCTGACCCCTCAAAATAACTCAACACACAGCCATTAATGTCTAAGCCGCTGGCAACAAAAGTGAGTACACCCCTAAGTTAAAATGTGGTGTACTTACTTTTGTGAGATACTGTGTATATATATATATATATATATATATATATATATATATATATATATATATATATATATATATATATAAAAATATGGTAAATGTGCTGCGCTATGATCAAGGTAGTAACATAAAACATGTATAAAAACCAGTATAGTCAGTACCAGTGAAATCTATTAAAGGAAAGCAGCTGACACAAAAAGATAAGAAAACTATATCTTCAGTAAAATAGTGGACTAGCGCGACACCATCTCTCACAATATATATATATATATATATATATGAATATATATATATATATATATATGCACCCATGTGTGTTTGAGCTTTGGGGTGCACACCCTAATGCATTAGGCTGTGCATACCTATTAAAAACAACATTATTCTGTCTAAAACAACATTATTTTATGGTCATAGAAAATACAAAGACACTTTATAACAAATTCAAAGAGGGGTTAATATGAAAGCACTAAGGATGGTTGAAAGGTTTTACTGCATCAGCTGTACTGAATTCCCTTCTTGCATAGTAGTGACCTCTTCTGGAAAGCAAGCATTTCAAAGCAAAGTGAAAGCCTATCACAGGACAAGTCGACTGAATCTACTGTACATCACATTAGTTCCAACATGTTCGTTCTACTAAAAACATTTCAAGAAAGTGTGTAAAAAAAAAGAATATATGTGTACTTAAGATGTGTGATAAATGTTTTCTCGAAACTGAGACATTGTTATAAGTGAATAATGGCTGAATGCACAGGATATACTGTATGTGAAGTATAAAAATAAAACCAAATCTAAATCTTTTGTTATAAAAATCTATCATGACATGCAACATATGGCAGGTTATGAGGCATATCATGTAACATCATAAAACCCAGCCTTGAACATATGAATGTAATGATGACGTGTAAAAAAAAAATCTCATTTATTTAGTCTAGAGACAATTGTATATTTTATTTACTGAAATATATTACAGATAAAAATATGTTTACACATTACTCAACATGGTACATGATTGTACGGTCAAGAAACGTTCACCCACACAAATGAGAATGCAGAAGGCCTTCCATGGGTCAGTTCTGTGAACTGATGTGTGCATCCTATCTAAGAATTGCATAAGCATATACTTGTGAGTCAAGCTTTTGATAGATTTTAGATTTTGTTGCAGGCATTCTATATTTTAGGATATAAAGTAAGGACATGCAATGTAACTGAGTATATTTTTATAGCTAGGTACACAGTAATCATCCTGTATTTTGCATTAAAGAGAACATAAAAAGTGAAAAGACTATAACCTGTGTTTATTAACAAAATACAACAATGTTTTATTGTAGATAGAACAGCTAAACTCCAGGCAAACCGTTAAGTATGTAAATTGGGCTTGTTTTACCTGCCAAATAATTTGAAAGTTTTTTTTTTTTTTGCCAGTCCTGAGATTTTGGCAGCAAGGTAGACAGCAAGGTCAGGTTGCCAATCTTACTTATGCCTCCTACACACGCAACGATTATCGGCCAACCGATCGGCCGTCTTTTGTCCAGTGTTGTTGTGTTGGTTGAAATGTGCTCTAGACTGCACACAAATTTTCTCGGCCAACAAAAACCAACTTCAGAAGTGATGTCATGTGCTGGTTTACTTTCCGTGTGTTTTTTCTTCTCTGAGCATGCCCAGTCTTGTTCATCTGATTTTTGTCTGCCGAAATCTGTACTGACTGACGGAAAATCGGCCGTTGTGTTGACGGCCAACAAAAATTTTGTAGCATGCACACCAGATTTTGTTCGGCCGAAAAGTCGGAGTCGGTTGTCGAAAGCATCATACTAACAAGCCGAAAATCGGCCTATCGGACGTTGGCCGAAAATTCACGGCCAACTATCGATGCGTGTGTACGAGGCATTACCTTTACTACAGTTAAAGAGTAACTCCACTTTCCCCTCTGGGTGATCTACAGTATGTGCATTGCAAGGATTTTAACAAACTTTGTTGCAGATTCCTACCTTTTGTTATACTGAAGAAATCCCTGTGTGTCTGTCTGTGTCAATGTGGTAAAGTGAATCTAATGGGAGTGGTTTCATAATTATCAATCAGCTGTGCATCTGCAGGGCACTAATGAGGAATGTTGCTGGGCCTGCATCCTTTTAGACATGTTCCTATTGGGAGTATCTCACCAAAAATGACATTTTTGTTGCAAGGGATGTCAGAAATCTGACTTATATCTTAGTGCAGACTTCTGGGAAAATTAGCCAATCACACAAGCAGGAAATTATGTTTCTAGGGTGTGGTCAGTACACATTATGTGTATAGAACACCTCCAGGTAGCCATATTGCATTGCATTTTCAGAAAATTAAAGTGGCTGCAGATTGAAAATGAAAGGTCATTTTTAATAACATTCATTGTATATGCTATACTATTTTTTCTTTATTTGCTATTTTTCCCCACGAGTTAGCCTTTAAACTTGAATATTAGCATTTCAGCAGTCCGTAATAGCCTCCACTTCTCTCTGTTACACTTGCATGAACTTGGCATGGTAAAGCTGAATTCCAGTTTTTGATAAGCAACCATGGCCAAAGGTTTTGAGAATGACACAAATAATAATTTTCACAAAGTCTGGTGCTTTAGTGTTTTTAGATCTTTTTGTCAGATGTTACTATGGTATACTAAAGTAAAATTACAAGCATTCATAAATGTCAAAGGCTTTTATTGACAATTACATGACATTTTTGCAAAGAGTTAATACTTGCAGTGTTGACCCTTCTTTTTCAAGACCTCTGCAATTCACCCTGACATGCTGTCAATCAACTTCTGAGTCACATCTTGACTGATGGCAGCTCATTCTTGCATAATCAATGCTTGGAGTTTGTCAGAATATGTGGGGTTTTTTTTTTTGTTCACCTGCCTCTTGAGGATTGACCACAAGTTCTCAATGGGACAAAGGTCTGGGGAGTTTCTGGCCATGGACCCAAAATTTCAATGTTTTCTTTCTCTAGCCACTTAGGCTACATTCACACCTGAGCGTAGCGTTTTCGCGCGTTTTTTACCACTATTTTTACTGCGATTTTTACCGCGATTTACAGGAGTTTTTACAGGCGTTTTTTGTGCAGATGTTTTTAGATTGAATAGAGACCAATGGAAAACGCCTGTAATCTGCCCAAAAAGAAGCTCATGTACTTTTTTGAGCTTTGGGCATTTTGCTCACAGCGTCAAAACGCTCAGATGTTAACAGGGGCCATCGAAATGAATAGGATTTGTCTTGTTGGGCGTTTTGAGAGCTGATCCTAGAGCAGAAAAACTCCCCAAAAACGCCCCAAAACGCCTGCATGTGAACGGAGCCTAAGTTATCACTTTTGCTTTATTGGCAATGTGCTCTGTCACGCTGGAAAAGGCATTGTTTGTAAACAAACTTCTTGGATGGTTGGGAGAAGTTGCCCTCGGAGGATGTCTTTGTACCATTCTTTATTCATGGCTGTGTTCTTAGGCAAAATTGTGAGTGAGCCCACACCCTTGGCTGAGAAGCAACCCCACACATGAATAGTCTTAGGATGCTTTTTTTGTTGGCATGATACAGGACTAATGGTAGCGCTCACCTTTTCTTCTCTGGACAAGGTTTTTTCCAGATGTCCCAAACAATCAGAAAGGCGATTCATCAAAGAAAATTACTTTACCCCAGTCCTCAGCAGTCAAATCCCTGTACCTTTTGCAGAATATCAGTCTGTCCCTGATGTTTTTCCTGAAAACAAAGTGGCTTCTTTGCTGCCCTTCTTTACACCGGGCCATCTTTCAAAAGTCTTCACCTCACAGTGCATGCAGATGCACTCACACCCGCCTGCTACCATTCCTGAGCAATCTCTGCACTGGTGGTGTCCCAATCCCGCAGCTAAATCAACTGTAGGAGATGGTCCTGGCACTTACTGGGCTTTCTTGGGTGCCCTGAAGCCTTATTCACAAATGCAGTGGAAATATTTTTTTATGGAATTAAGATTATTTTCATGGCAAAGAGGGACTTTCCAACTAGTTGCAATTCATCTGATCACTCTTCATAACATTCTGGAGTATCTGCAAATTGCCATCATAAAAACTCTGAGGCAGCAGACTTTGTGAAAATGTGTGTAATTCCCAAAACCTTTGGCCACAGCTGTACTTTACATAATTTGTTTGGGTCAGCCTAGGCCAAACTAACTATGTCCCTCACTAATGGGAGGCTGCTTGATGTGCAGTCTAAACTGTATGTAGCTGGGGCTAAATACAGCATACTGCACTGTGTCCTGCTTTGGAATCGGGACTTTCTCTCTCATACCCAGAACACAGTAGAGTGTATCTGATCAGCACTCAGCCTTTCAGAGAAAGAATTGTAATCTAGCAATGTATACAAGGCTTCTTCTGATTGGCTAAGTCAGAGAGGCGGGCTGATGATGTCCCAACTTCTGACAACCTTCTCTGAATGGCTGAGCGCCCATCAAATAGACTCTACTGTGTGCTGGGTATGAGACAGGAAGTCTCGGCTCGCACCCGGAACAAGATGCGGTATGCTGTATGTATGTGTAGCTATATACAGTTTATACAGCACATCCAGCTGCCTCACAGGACATAGAGAAGGACATAGTTTGTTTGGGGCAAGCTGGCCCAAACAAACTATGTAAAGTAAATCAAAAGATGGACTCCAGCCCTTTCTTTAGCTATACACAGTTGTTCAAGATCCTCTCCTTTCTGTCTTGCACAATTGTACAGGTTCTTCTCTTGTACTGAATTTGCTTACTCTTATCAGATTGGGCCTGCTTAATTTCCTTGCTCTTTCTCCGAAGAGGTTTAATGTGCCTGTACCTTGTAATATATAGCATGCTTGTTGTCTAAGGCTACATTCACACCTGAGCGTAGCGTTTTCGCGCGTTATTTTACCGCGATTTACAGGCATTTTTACAGGCGTTTTTTGTGCAGGCGTTTTTAGATTGAATAGAGACCAATGGAAAACGCCTGTAATCTGCCCAAAAAGAAGCTAATGTACTTTTTTGAGCGTTGTCCGTTTTGCTCACAGCGTCAAAATGCTCAGATGTGAACAGGGGCCATTGAAATGAATAGGATTTTTCTTGTTGGGAGTTTTGAGAGCTGATCCTAGAGCAGAAAAACTCCCCAAAAATGCCCCAAGAACGGAGTCTAAGTGTTATCTTCTTCTACATTAGTGTAGTGACTTTTAGGAAGGTAATTTCACTACGGTAAAAATTATAAAATAGGTATGAGACCTGAGAGTTTGGGATTTATGAGATTTCAGCTATTGGTCAATATCCTGGCCTAACAGGGTTGCACTACTTTAACTGGTAATTGCTGGGTCACGCAACGCTGTACCCCAATTAAATTGTATGCATTTTTAGGCCAAAATCTATTATGCTACATGTTGTTGGTAATAATAATAAAAAAAATCCCAATAAGTGTATATTGATTGGTTTGTGTGAATGTTATAGTGACTACAAACTATGGTATATATAATGGAATTTTTTTTTTTAAGTAGTAGTAAAGGCAATGATCAGTGACTAATAGTGGAACTGTGATAGTGTGTCAGCCAATCTAACACTAGCTGACACTTGGTGGGAACTGACTAACTGACACTGACATCACCAGTGATACTAATACAGTAATCAGTGATAATACTATACACTGTTGCTGTACTAATGACTCTGGCTGGGAAGGGTGTTAACATATTGAGGTAATCAAGGTTTTAAGTGTGTGCCTAACAAGTCTTAATGCATATGTATGTATTATGTGCTGCTTTTTACTAAAAATCTATTTGTTCCTTCTTCCTGCTTTGCAGGGAGAAGAAACAAAGAGATTGGTCCCTCTGTACAAAGCCCTGTACCCAGAAGAGGCCAGCAATATACAGGTATGTTGCTATGCATGTAGGAGCCGCTCGTACGCAGTACAATACGGTGTGAGTGATCCTAAAGAGGTTAAATTGTACTACAGACTATAATTTTATCTCAGTGTAGTGCTGTCTTATAATATGTGAATAAACGTGCCCAAAATATGACAAAAAACAAATATTGCCTTCAATAAAACATGTCTTTAACAACGTGCATAGTGACCTTCTTTGTAAAGAAATGTCGTTTTACTAATCAGTCAATTAGTGTAATATAGTCCACTTATATAACCAATACATGCCAAAAATGAATACTAAGTTCTTCAAGTGATAAATAAACATGCCAATAATGATATGAATGTCCCAATTAATTAATGTTGATCAATCGATTAATGTGCAATCCACATATTCCACTCGACTTCCCTTCACCAACAAAAATATGTACAGTATATATTTAACTCAAAAGAAAATTAAGTCAAATAGCACTTGTACCTTTAAACCGGGTAGGATTTGCTTCAAATATAGCTCCAGACTCCAATCTCCCAGGCATTCAATCTATTTTCATCCTCCTTGATCATACCCTATTTCTACCACCAAAGCTCAAATAAAGATAGACCATCATAATGTAAAACAGTTTTCCCCAGTATTTATTTAAAAATAATTTTAAAAACTCACATTTAAAAGTGCAAATCTGATGCACTACTGAAAACAAGCCTCTTTCCCCTTAACGGTCCTGGTCTCCAGACACTCACAAGATGGCGGATCGCAAACTTCCGAGAGTGTGGTTTGACGTCACTACACATTATGTCACTGGATACATGACTTTATCAGGGGATGGCCATTGGGATGTTGTAGATGCCTTATATCCAATGCTTCAATTACTTCTCCAAAGTTACATGCTAATGGAAATGTGATCACCGCAAATCCATCAATGGCTTTAAAAAAAAAAAAACGAATAGAGTGTATTATCTGGGAGACAACAGCCTAAAAATTTTTACAGTTGCTGGACAGCATGCAAGCAGCTTAATCAAGAGGGATTACGAGGGATAAACAGAAGAGGGAGAGATCAGACAGGTTACATATTGGAAAAACACAGTGTACTTTCTGACACAATAGCCACAGATATTTTTAAGTAGGCCACAAACTCTGAGGCACAATGCAGCATTTATCCTTCAGTAAACATTTGACATTTTGTAGCTGTGGTAGAGCTACAGAAACATTTTGCAGCACTGTTACAGTGCCAGAACACCAGAAAAGGCCACAATCTCTTAAAGTGCAATGTTGGATTAGCAGCAAGCAATAAAAATTTTGCAGTTGCGGTTGAGCTTTGAAAACATTGTGTTGCACCTTTACAATACCAGAACATTGGAATAGACTATGAGCTCGGAGGCAACTAACAGGATGTACCCTGCAGCAAACATTAGATATTTTTGTGGTCCAGCTGCAGAGACATGGTGTGGCAGCTTTACAGAACCAGAATCAAAATAAGCTGCAAAGAGGTATACTGAAAGATTTACTCTGCAGAAAACATTCAGCTACGCTGGTTCGCGGGAGCGCTCCTGTGGATGCGTGTGCTGCCGGAGACGCGCTTCCCCCCCCCCCCACTAGCCAGCGGGGGCAACTGTGATCGCTCCCCGTGGAGAGAGACTGACGGTCTGTTGTTGTAAACACAGCAGACCGTTGTTCTCTCAGGAATCAGCACAGAGCACCTGTGATCCTCCTATTTAGGATGTCTCTGTGTTGATTCCACAAGCCCATCCCCCTCATAGTTAGAAAAAAACCCTAGGCATTCACTTAATCCTTTGATCGCCCCTGAGTTAAAGCGGAGTTCCGGGCACAAAATCAATCTTATTTTTTTGTGCCCGTCCGCTAGTTCTCCTTCACCTGAAAAGGAATTGGATAGTTAGGTTTTTTTTTTTTTTTTTTTTTTTTTTTACTCACCTTGTAATTGAAGTTCCAAAATACTCACCTCAGTGTACTTCCTCCCTCTGAGCCGCGGCTCCGCCGTCACTTCCTGTCTTGCGATGATTCCTGGGAGCTGAACTTCATCGCTCCCAGGAATCAATGCGACGGCACCGGCCCCGCTCGTCACTTCCGGGGCGACGCCGCATTCCCCTGCTAAACAGCTTCTGGGCATGCCCAGAAGCTGTGGAGGATTGCGGCGCCGCACCGGAAGTGACGAGAGGGGCCGGTGCAGGCGCATTCTGGGAGAAGAGGACGCGGAAGAAGACGCAGAAGAGGACCGCCCCGGCTTCAGCTGCCCACAAGAGAGATGGAAACGCTGTGGAAGAAATTTTATAAGTGAGTATTTCTTCTTGCAGGTAAGTGCGAACCGGGACAGATCAGAGGCTAGCCATTGTGGAATGTACTAGCCCTGACTGTCCCGGGGGTATGTTCACTGAAAAATGTTTTCTGTGCCCGGAACTCCGCTTTAACCCCTTCCCTGCCAGTGTCATTATTACAGTAACAGTGCATATTTTTAGCAGTGATTACTGTAGTAATGTTACTGGTCCCCCCAAAAATGTCAGTTAGGGGTCCGATCTGTCCGCCGCCGTCTGTCGTAGTCCCGCTAAAAATCCCAGATCGCCACCATTACTAGTAAAAAAAAAAATGACATAAACCTTTCCCCTAACTTTTGCGCAAACCAATCAAAATACACTTATTGGCATTTTTTTTACCAAAAATATGTAGCAGAATACAAATTGGCCTAAAAGGATGAAAAAATTAGATTTTTACTTTTTTTTTTGGGAATGTTATATAGCATGTGAAAAATATTGTTTTTTTCCAGAATTGTCACTCCTTTGTAGTTTATAGCGCAAAAAATAAAAATCGCACAGGTGATCAAATACCACCAAAAGAAAACTCTATTTGTGGGAAAAAAGGACATCAAGTTTATTTGGGTACAGCGTCACATGACTGCGCAATTGTCTGTCAAAATAACACAGTGCCGAATCGCAAAAAATGGCCTGGTCATTAAGGGGATAAAACCTTCTGGGGCTGAAGTGGTTAACACTTCATCTGTCAACAGGGAAGCCCCACTGATAGCTGAATGAGTCATCGGTTGTTAAGGATGCCGCAGCTTGCTTCTTAACAACTGATAATTGGCATTTATATTTTTTTAATACATGTCAGCTGTCAGTGGGGGAATCCCGCTGACGGTTTAAAGAACAGAGACTGGAAGTATTGGTTTCAGGTATCGGTGCATTTGCACAAGTACCGACACTCGTGCAAATGCTTAGTATCGGCACCTATAACTATACCGGTATCAGTGCAATCCTAATTAATTTCTTAAAGAGAAGTCAATGCAAGTCGTGTTGAAGTTGCACCAAAGTAGTGCTGGAAACTTTTTCTAAGTCGGAGCGACTTTGAGACGCACCAATCAGAATGGTTCCATTACCGTTAATGGGGCGCGACTAGGCATGTGACTTTGAATTCTCAGGTCACATGACTAGTCACCACAGTGTGAACCAGGGCTTTATTCTAGTCTTCTTTTTCTTATTATTTTTTTTTTTTTTTTTTTCAAATAGTTGTCTATTTTTAACTTGTGTAGGTATGCTTTGTCACAAATCATGGTATAAGTTTCAGGTTAACATAGCAGCGCATATTTCAGACACCATTGTCGCTACCTACAAATACTTACATACCGGTACTGTGTTTTGTTATGCTTACATACATACACAAGCATATTTAACATTTTTCATAGATTTCCTAAGAGGAAAACCATACTCAAGAATATTTTTAAGAACAAAAAACAAATAGACATTCATGTACTTAATGTATTAAGTTCCTTTTCTGTCAATGCTGAAACCTGGCTTTTTGCCAGGGACTGAACTTTCTCATGAAAACAGGTGTCACATTACATAAAAAGAATGGCATCACATTTATACTTACTGTTATTTTACATTCCTTTTGTGTTTGTTGGTGCGCTTTGTAAAGAGAGGGGCTTTCCTGCAATTAGTTTATGTTACAAAAAATTTTATTTGACAGGGCCACTTTAAGACACACGTGAACTCAAAAAAGTGATAAAATCATCGGACCCAGGTGTAAGGAACAACAAATGCTGCAAGTGTTTCTGGGGTTTTTAGAATTTGGGAAGGCAAGATCATATAATTTAATTCAGTTCAACTTGGATAAGCCTTGAAGTGATGGCCTTGTAAGTGCCATTTTTTTTTAGAGATAAAACAAGGAGTTAAAGATAAAGAGATAAAACAAGGAGAAATATGCATGTATTGCAAAGATATACTCCATATGTATTTGTATTTTCCTGGACATAAATTTTAAAGAGATATCAGAGATCTGTTAGATCCCTGTTGCCTCCTCTGTACCCATCATAAACAGATAAGGGAATCTTTGTTTGCTGGCACCAGTGCCCGAAAGCAGATGAGCTGGTACCAGCACACTGAAAGCAGAACTTGGAAGTGCTCAATGCTGACCACTTGTGTATTAATTTGTGTAAAGGAGATCATTGAACAGGAGTTAACAACCCACTCAGCATTCTGGCAGTGGCTGAAGTGCAGGGTTTAATTAGTCCTTTTAGGAGCACAGCAGCCATTGTTTGTTTCCAATTCTAGCTTGCTTCCAGCTTACTTAGAATTTTTTTAGTAACCCCTTATTAACCCCTTAGAGCTGGTACCTGCTGCCCTTTAGGGGGTTTAGAATGCCGGGAGGCGGGGCAGGGCTTATGGTCATGTGAGCGCCGTAATTGGATGTCAAGGCGGTCACATCATTGAAAAGCTCCTGATCGCAAGCAACGAACAGGAGCTTTCCGTTAGTAACTGTGCCAGGAGTGCACAGGGTGTGTGCTCTTGGCACAGATCTATTGGCGTTATTGCACACAAATATGCGGCCCCTTAGTGCCAAGGCTCCTATTTGTGTAAACTCGTGCAAAGAGGTTAAAGGATGGGATATTGTGTAGATATATTTACGTTAAGCGCTTCCCCCAAAGGAGCCGTCTGATATTTTGAGTTCTCTGTTCCACGACTTAACTCCAAGAACAACCTCAGCCCCTCAAGAATGTTTAGTGGTAAATAAACTCAATATATTGGTATGAGTTAGAATTAAGGGTGGTTTGAGCATAAATTAGTACACAGAAGGTAGATTCAAGCATAGTCTGCTACACAGTGCAATATCGATGCCAAAGTAATTTAGAATAGGTTTCTGTACCACTAAACCGGAAACAGCACATGAATCAGCAAATTCAGCAATAAACTGTGCATATAAATGTTAGCTACTATGTGAATAAAGAAACTTCAACTGGCCTAGAGGGCAATCTAAAACAATGACTAAGTCTGGTTCAGTGTCTCTTGAGAGAAGACAAAGGGTAAGGGTTTCTGTGGAGCAGCTGTAATGGGCAATCTTTAGTTCTGAATTTTGCTAATGTTGGGGCCCAATGGTAGCATTGGCGCGCATGAGAGCAGTCATAATAAGGCCTGCAAGCAGTATTAGAGCTACAAGACAATTGCGTAGTCAGTTCTTAGGGTGCAGTCTCTAGTGGCAGCTGCAGTGATCCCTCCGGCGACATGTTCAATCACTCTGGGTGGCCTCGTGTGACTCCTGTCCTTAGCACAGCATGGACGGTATCCTGTTTATAGTTTAGCCCCTCAGCACACAGGATCCGCTGGTTCTCTTCAGATGTAGGCACATCAAAGGGGTTATTTAATGGCCCAGTTCCTCTCTCTTCCTCTCTGGCCTCTAGGGTGGTCCCACAACACAGGGCCACAGGTACTCTCACACTCTGGCCCTGCACTGCATTGCCATTTTCATAGGAGTTTGCCCAGGAACTTTCTCAGTTCTCCCCCCCCCCCCCCCCAGGGCTCTGTGGATGCTGTAGATTAGGCCCAATTACTCTTTCATGTACTGCACTTGAGTGGAACTACATGTCCCATGATAGTCTAAATGACAGCCTGTTGTGATTGGTCCAGGAAGGAGGAGCAGATCACCTCATTCTAGGGATAATCATACAGCCCACTCTGACACATAGCAGACAGCTGCACCTCTCTCCTCTACAGAGGCTGCGGGAGAACAAGGGACCCACACACAGCAGTTTGGGCTGCTGTACTGATTTTTACAGATTTTTCCGCTACACATAAAACATCTCTAAAATATATATATTTTTTTAGAGAACATCTATCCACCCCCGCCCCCCCCCCCCCCCACATTGATTTTCTAATCTATTTTAAGTATCCCCAATGGAAAACATTTTGGTGACCAATTAATCTCAAATTTTAAACCCATTATTACGAATTTCTGTATACATCCTCAAAAGGGGGGTGTTGCTTTTGGATAAGACCCAAAGCTATGTTTCTTTGAATTCAGACCAAAAGTTTATCCAGATTTTTTTTAACTATGTAGACATAGGGGTTGATTTACTAAAGGCATATAGACTGTGCAATTTGCAAGTACAATTTCATTCTAGGGCTTAGTGAATATAGTAAAACTGTGCTAATTTCCAGGATCCAATCACGTGCAAGCAAAAATGCTGTTTTTATTTTTTTTTTATTTTCCCTGAACTTGATTGGATTTTTTTTTTTTTTTAAAAGTGAAGCTTTACCCCATTCATTAGGCTCTAGGAAAAATGAGTGCAACTGTACTTGCAAAGTGCACATTCTATTTGCCTTTAGTAAATCGGCACCATAGTAATCCTGGAAATAGTTAAGTAATGAGAAAATGTATTGTTGAACAATATTCAGACATCTTAATCTCGTGCTTACTTTGAAACAATGACAAGCAGCTGTGCACGCCTCCCATACATATCAGTCCTCATTTCCAAAAATATAAACATTCATAAGCAATGCCTTAAGCAACATTAAGACATTGTGCAGTTAAAAGGTATTAAAGTCATCGGAAGTGAGTAATGTAAAGCTGTATATACTGATGAAAATAAGAATAAAAACAACAATATATATATATATATATATATTTTTTTTTTTTTTGAGACAGCAGAGAAAAACCTTCAATCAGTACCTCACTTTCCATTAATACATATCAATAATACAACTTTCAAATAAACCAATGTATAACTTCCAAAATCATAATCATGTTTCTTTGGAAAGAGTAGAAACAATAAAATAAATCTAATTCTGAACTGGCAAACTGTAAATAGCAATTATCAAATATTATAGTCCTTCTCAACCTTTTCAACACATATATATAAATTTCAGAATACATATTTGGTGCTGATCATTTAGAAAACTGCGAAAAGGAGCCAAACGTTGTATTTACAGTGATAGTATTTTCTCCACTAGTGTCACTGTGATAGTATTTATTGATGCAACCTCATAGTATTTCTTGTTGTAGAAAAAAGAGGGGGGAAGAGAAATATTGGGACTTTACATGAGGATGTGACGTGGTAGGGTCATACACCTCCATCCCTAAAGCAGTTAGATGAACACACAAGGAAGTTGGGACTTTAAATGAAACTGCAGGTGCAATCCTACGAAATTTAGAAAAATTAATATGTAATATATGTATACTGGCATGTATATGTATAGGGTCATAGCACAATAGACATAATGTATAAAAATACAAGAATTATCACAATTTTATTCATGTAAAAGACACATGGCATACAATGCAGTAATAATAGTAATCATGATAAAGACAGCTAATTCCATATAATACATAAATGTCAACATCTCTATTATATTATTATATTATTTATTATTATTTATTATATTATATTATATTATATTATATTATATTATATTATATTATTATATTATAATACATAAATGTCAACATCTCAACAATCTCTAATCAAAGAGAGCTATTTAGGTCAGTATTGATATTTTATGTGCAATCATGTTATGCCCTGTACCAATATGTTGACATTTATGTATTATATGGAATTAGCTGTCTTTATCATGATTACTATTACTGCATTGTATGCCATGTGTCTTTTACATGAATAAAATTGTGATAATTCTTATATTTTTATACATTATGTTTATTGTGCTATGACCCTATACATATACATACCAGCATACATATATTACATATTCATTTTTCTAAATTCCCTAGGATTGCACCTGCGGTTTCATTTAAAGTCCCAACTTCCTTGTGTGTTCATCTATTTCTTGTTGTAAAACATTTCACCTGGTATTTATTGTTAGAATTAAAGGTTAGGTTATGGGTTTTAATTGAAGTCCCAACTCTGGGAACCTATACAATATCCCTTGCAGTCAGGCTGTGCCCACACCCAAAGGGTTAACTGCTTGTTTGAGTCTAGGGGACACAGAAAAATAGGTTCACTTACCCGATCTTCCGTTCTTCACCACTGCTGGACTGGTCCCTGCAGCATCTTCTACCCTGTTCTTCATTGGTCCATAGCTCTGTGTTGGATGTGATGATGCCAAGAGACAGTCCACCGGTTGAGCATTGGGGACCGCCATCTGCTGGCAGTTAAGGATTAGATAAGCAAAGGCACTTCTCCTCTTCCCTTGACAAAATGAACCATTAACCCTTGTAGCCCACTGCAATGGATAATTGTATAGTGTCCCAGAGCTGGGCTTTAATCATTTTGCATTCAGATCTCAATGAATCTCCTGCACAAAAGTTATTATATGTAAAGCTCACAGTACATTAGCATAAATGGTAAGTTGTAGATATAATAAAATAAAAAAAAGAGTGAAATTGACCTGTTTAATGTTAAACTTGTGCTTTTTTTTTTTTTTTTTTGCTGGTTAATGTAATGCTGCTCTTATATTGTAGGCCAGTGGGAAGAATGCCCTGTTACATTGAAGATCAATAGTAAGAATGCCCTGTTACTTTGGAGATCAGTGAGAAAAATGCACCTTAAATTGGAGTACCAACAGTGGGAAAATCCTCCCTAAAGCCTCGTACACACGCATCGATTATTGGCCGGGAATTTTTGGCCAGCGTCCGATCGGCCGATTTTCGGCTTGTTAGTATGATGCTTTCGACAACCGACTCCGACTTTTCGGCCGAATAAAATCTGGTGTGCAGGCTATAAAATTTTTGTTGGCCGTCAACACAACGGCCGATTTTCCGTCAGTCAGTACAGATTTCGGCAGACAAAAATCTGATGAGCAAGACTGGGCATGCTCAGAGAAGAAAAAACACACGGAAAGTAAACCAGCACATGACATCACTTCTGAAGTAGATTTTTGTTGGCCGAGAAAATTTGTGTGCAGTCTAGGCACATTCCAACCAACACAACAACACTGGACAAAAGTCGGACGATTGGTCGGCCGATAATCGTTGCGTGTGCACGAGGCATAACAGACAGCTAAAAAGATAATTGGTGTCAGGGGTTGGTTACTAACCTGAGAGATCAGAGGAGACACTCTGCTGATGAACACCACTGGCTCCACCAAGCAATGTCTGACCAGTTCTATTCAGGCACTTGCAGGTAGAAGATCAATCAGATCGCTGCATTTATCATGTCCTCTTATTGAGAAAGGCTGATTAGGTTTAGGTTTAAGATATAAATTTAGGTTAAATAATATCTTTTTCTAAAGAACACACATTTTATATATTTTAGCACTCCAGTTCTTAGTTGTGATTTCCTTTTCTGATGTCATAACTGAAGTTTGGGTATGATGAGTACATACAAAAATAATAAAAGCTAGTAGTACTAAACATGTGTGTGGCAAAATTCCCAGCATTCCTTTCTTAAAAAATATATATTATTCAAAAGTTGCAAAATTAACTATCATTCTTAGTACACTATTCAAAGAGTAATGTTAATATGTTGTAATTAAACAACAGCAAGGTAAAAATGCACTAAGCCATTTTGGGAAGGACTAAGGACAGGTTTGAGAACTATCATAATAAAGTCAACTAAAATCTGAATACCTTCTCTAAGCACCTTCCATTAACCACTTTAAGACTGGAAGGATTTGCCCCCTTAATGACCAGGCCCTATTTTGCGATTTGGCACTGTGTTACTTTAACAGACAATTGCGCTGTCGTGCGACGCTGTACCCAAATAAAATTGATGTCCTTTTTTTCCCACAAATAGAGCTTTCTTTTGGTGGTATTTGATCACCTGTGCGATTTTTATTTTTGCGCTATAAACAAAAAAAGAGCGACAATTTTGAAAAACAAAAAACAATATTTTTTATATTCTGCTATATGACATCCTCAAAAAAATTAAAAATCGAATTTTTTTAACATTTTAGGCCAATTTGTTTTTTGCTACATATTTTTGGTAAAAAAAATCGCAATAAGCGTATTTTGATTGGTTTGCACAAAAGTTATTGCGTCTACTAACTACGGGAAAGACTAAAATGTCATTTTTATTTATTTATTTTTTTTTCCTAGTAATGGCGGCGATCTGCGTTTTTTTGTGGGACTGTGACTTTGCGGTTGACAGATCAGACCCCTAACTGATATTTTTTAGACTTTTGGGGGTACCAGTGACATTACTACAGTAATCAGTGCTAAAAATATGCACCGTTACTGTAATAATGACACTGGCAGGGAAGAGGTTAACCCTATGGGTGATCAATGGGTTAAATGTGAGCCTGGGGAATGATTCTAACTGTGGGGGGGGGTGTGGCTTGTGAAATGACCATAGAGACATGTGATCCTATATAGAAGGATCACATGAGCTCTGTGATCATTTTCGGGAGAAGTGCGGTCGGCTGTGTTTACAACAGCCGACCGTCCTTCTCACTTAGCAGGTAGCGATCGCAGGTGTCAGGCAGCAATCGGAGCTGCCTGACCCGTGCATCGGCTCCCCCGCTGCTGACCTACGTCAGTTTGGGCAGGAGAGCCACCCTGACGCAGTAAATAGGCGGCGGGTGGTTGGGAAGTGGTTAATGCAGTCAAGGCCTTCTCAACTTCCCTACTTAATAATCCTTCACATCTGTAATTGTACAAGTAATGTTTAAAGTGACATTAAAGGTTCATAAAAAAAAACAAAAAAACAAACATGGCATACTTACCCGCTCTGGTTTTGCACAGAGCAGCCCTGGTCGTACTCTTTTTGGGTCCCCCGCTGGCGCTCCTGGCTCCTCCTCTTTAGCCAGTGCTCCCTGATGAGTGCTTGCTCCCGAGCCCCCCTCTATGCGCCCATAAGACACACAGAACCACTGGTTGGCCCCACCGCCACTCTCTACCCATATGCTCATTAGCTCACTGGATGTGATTGACATTAGTGGGAGCCAATGGCTCCCACTGCTGTCTTAGCCAATGAGGGAGGAGAGACCCGGGAGAAACTCAGTTCTCATGCACATCACTTAATCGTGAGGGAGCCCAAGTAAATATTAAGGGGAGCTGAGGGGGGCCGCTGCACAGAATGCATGAAGGTAAAAAAAAACCTTGAACCTTTAAAACCCCTTTACGTTTTGTGGAGAGGATGATATTGCTGTTCTTTCCAAAACTCTAGAAGGTCATGTCATAAGAAAAAACTTCACCAAAATGGATGGTATGAGTTTATGGATTGGTTCATGGGCTTTTTGAGCTTGCATGGAGTGGGTTAAACATATTACACTTTACTGGTGTGCTTCATTTAAAAATATTGGCCAATGATTCTTAAAGCGTTACGTCCACGTATACAGTAGGTACCACCAGAATGCTTTATATGGTGTACTCTGAAATCCAAACGCAGGCTGAGAAACTATCCAGAGATTTATGAACACTGAATCATTGCTATTAACATAATCTGTTTTTAAAATTCTTTTAAGATATTTTTTCTATTTGAGCTGTTTTCATTTATAATATCTAATCTCATTCTCAACTATTTCTCAACTAAGATTCCAAAATACTGAAATGTTTTATACAAACATTTAGCAGGCTGATTGGATAATCATGATAAAGGACCACATACAGTATCTCACATAAAGTGAGTACACCCCTCACATTTTTATAAATATTTTATTATATCTTTTCATGTGACAACACTGAAGAAATGACACTTTGCTACAATGTAAAGTAGTGAGTGTACAGCTTGTATAACAGTGTAAATTTACTGTCCCCTCAAAATAACTCAACACACAGCCATTAATGTTTAAACCGCTAGCAACAAAAGTGAGTACACCCCTAAGTTAAAATGTCGAAATTGGGCCCAAAGTGTCAATATTTTGTGTGACCACCATTATTTTCCAGCACTGCCTTAACCCTCTTGGTCGTCGAGTGCACCAGAGCTTCACAGATTGCCACTGGAGTCCTCTTCCACTCCTCCATGACAACATCACGGAGCTGGTGGATGTTAGAGACCTTGCGCTCCTCCACCTTCCATTTGAGGATGCCCCACAGATGCTCAATAGGGTTAAGGTCTGGAGACATACTTGGCCAGTCCATCACCTTTACCCTCAGCTTCTTTAGCAAGGCAGTGGTCATTATGGAGATTTGTTTGAGGTTGTTATCATGTTGGAACACTGCCCTGTGGCCCAGTCTCCGAAGAGAGGGGGTCATGCTTTGCTTCAGTATGTCACAGTACATGTTGGCATTCATGGTTCCTCAATGAACTGTAGCTCCCCAGTGCCGGCAGCACTTATGCAGCCCCAGACCATGATACTCCCACCACCATGCTTGACTGTAGACACACTTGTCTTTGTACTCCTCACTAAGTTGCTGCCACACATGCTTGACACCATCTGAACCAAATAAGTTTATCTTGGTCTCATCAGACCACAAGGCATGGTTCCAGTAATCCATGTCCTTGGTCTGCTTGTCTTCAGTAAACTGTTTGTGGCTTTCTTGTGCATCATCTTTAAAAGAGGATTCCTTTTGGGACGACAGCCATGCAGACCAATTTGATGCAGTGTGCGGTGTATGGTCTGAGCACTGACAGGCTGACCCCCACCCCTTCATCCTCTGCAGCAATGATGACAGCACTCATATGTCCATTTCCCAAGACAACCTCTGGATTTGACGGTGAGCAGATGCACTCAACTTCTTTGGTTGACCATGGCAAGGCCTGTTCTGAGTGGAACCTGTCCTGCTAAACCGCTGTATGGTCTTGGCCACCGTGCTGCAGCTCAGGTTCAGGGTATTGGCAATCTTCTTCTAGCCTATGCTATCTTTATTTAGAGCAACAATTCTTTTTTTAAGATCCACAGAGAGTTCTTTTCCATGAGGTGTCATGTTGACTTTCAGTGACCAGTATGAGAGAGTGAGAGCGATAACACCAAATTTAACACACCTGCTCCCCATTCACACCTGAGACCTTGTAACACTAACAAGTCACATGACACCGGGGAGGGAAAATGGCTAATTGGGCCCAATTTGGACATTTTTACTTAGGGGTGTACTCACTATTGTTGCCAGCGGTTTGGACACTAAGGGCTGTGTGTTGAGTTATTTTGAGGGGACAGCAAATTTACACTGTAAGAGCCGGTTCACACTAGAGCGATTTGTCAGATGACTTGTCAGCCTGACAAGTCGCGCTCCCTCGCGGTCCATTGACCGCTACAGGACCCATTCTAATAGGAGCGACACAAGTTGCTCCGACTTAGAAAAAGGGTCCTGTACTACTTCGGGGCGACTTCGGAGCGACTTGCATAGACTTCCAATATGTGAAGTCCCTGCAAGTCGCTCCGAAGTCGTGGTGCAATGTAATGCACAAGTGGCCCCCGAAGTAGTAACATGTCGTGTCGCCTCAGTGTGAACCGGCTCTTATACAAGCTATGCACTCACTAATTTACATTGTAGCAAAGTGTCATTTCTTCAGTGTTGTTGTCACATGAAAAGATATAATAAAATATTTACAAAAATGTGAGGTGTACTCACTTTTGTGAAATACTGTAGTTTTAATGGCTACATAACTAAAATTCTGTCTAAAACATTTACAATCAGACACATTTAATAATTGATTATTTTTCTTATAAAGATAATAGATACCAGAGAAAGACTATTGCAAAAGTTGGAAGTAAAATCAAGGCCATCTCTGAACACCAAGGACACATCATGACAGGGCACATGGCAAATTCACATTTGCAGCTGTTGCCTTATATCTGGATATCAAGATGGGTAATGAAAACATTGTGGGGCACCTAAAATGTTTGTTTTGTGTTTGAAATGTGGAATATAGTGTACATGATAAAAAATTGAATCTCTGCACCCGTTGTAAGAGTGAGAAAGTGAATAGTGATACAAAACATAACTGCTATGTTGAGGAAAATAAATCATAACAGTAGCTGAAAGTATAACATGACGCTTTTTAAGATCCTTCTCTCTTTTTCGATATTTAGAATAGGCAGGATATCTTACTTTTTTCAATTAATCGGTGAAGAGGTTGATAACAAAAACTAGACATGTATAAAAATAGGCCTTATTCTATGTTTGCAAAATTATATATATATTTCATTTCATGACTACTTGTCTTTATGAATTTGCAGTAATAAATGCACACCCACATGAAGTCATAGGCCACCTTCCTTAAAAGCATAGGCGCTCTATGTGTGGTTTGCTTGAGCTGCCAAAATTCATTTTTAAAAATGATACAATCCAGAGTAAAACACTTTAGATTTTTACTTTGAGAGGATGACAGATAAAATAAAAAAATAATACTTCCTTAGATACATTTAATAGAATAAAGGATTTTTTTTATTATTATATACAGTATTTTATATTATTTTACTATTAGTTATTTTTTATTATTTTATATCATTTTTTATATAGAGGGGGCCCCTTCTGTCAGAGTGCCCTAGGCATTTTCCCCCTTATAAATCCAGCATTGCTGTTAACAGTGTGAGAGGGTTTTGAGCAGAATGTCAGGGTCAGCCTTCACAGTGCTTCTCATACCAGCAGATAGAGGTCAACCATAAGCAACAAAATACTTTAATTACCGTAACCACTTGCCAACCACGCACTGTAGTTTTACATATACAGTATCTCACAAAAGTGTGTACACCCCTCACATTTTTGTAAATATTTTATTTTATCTTTTCATGTGACAGTGTTGAAGAAATGACACTTTGCTACAATGTAAAGTAGTGAGTGTACAGCTTGTATAACAGTGTCAATTTGCTGTCCCCTAAAAAAAAACTCAACACACAGCCATTAATGTCTAAACCACTGGCAACAAAAGTGAGTACACCCCTAAGTGAAAATGGCCAAAATGGGCCCAATTAGCTATTTTCCCTCCCCGGTGTCATGTGACTCGTTAGTATTACAAGATCACAGGTGTGAATGGGGAGCAGGTGCGTTAAATTTGGTGTTATCACTCTCACTCTCTCATACTGGTCACTGGAAGTTCAACATGGCACCTCATGGCAAAGAACTCTCAAAGGATCTGAAAAAAAGAATGGTCTACATAAAATGGCCTAGGGTATAAGAAGATTTCCAAGGAGAAAAAGGAACAGAATTGTGTAAACTCTACCATACTCAGTGTGTCTATTACAAGCTCCTCTCCTGTTGGTTCTATATGCACTAGTGGTCAAAAGGGAGAAGGACAAAGACCACTCACATTGTAATGAAGGGAAAGGATCTTAGTGACTGCCAAGTCTAGGTGAACCCCAACCAGTGGCGTACCAATAGGGGGGGCGGGGGGCGGTCCGCCCCGGGTGCCACACATTAGGGGGGTGTCAGGGAAGATCAGGGTGACACACGGGGACGGCCGCCAAACTGCTTCCGCCGCGGAGGAGGAGGAACTGTTTAAAGCAGAGAGGATGAGAGAGACTCACTGTCACTCCCGAGCCCTGAATACACAGCGATCGGCGCCTCGGCGGGAACTGCAGAAGTTACTGTGCTGGTTAATGAGAATGCGATTGGTTGCTAGGACCGCCTATCAACCAGTCACCTGCTCTTTAACTAGCACAGTAACTTCTGCAGTTCCCGCCGAGGCGCCGATCGCTGTGTATTCAGGGCTCGGGAGTGACAGTGAGTCTCTCTCATCCTCTCTGCTTTAAACAGTTCCTCCTCCTCCGCTCTCCTCCTAAAAAGGTAGGGGGGGGCGCTTTGTATTGTAAAGGGTGGAATAAGAGTCTTTAGTGAGCTTCAGGTGAATAGGCTTAGGAGTATGATCCACTTTGGCTGGCTGAGTTGTGCTCTCACCACGAATCTAGCAAGAAATGTTGGTGTAACAGTTGTTGGAAAGAAAGTGTACCGGGCTAGAGGGGCAGAAGCAGGAGATTTATGTAGAAATAGGTAGAGAACCCCACAGATCAGTGAGATGCTCTTTTTGTGTGATTCATCCACTAAATAGTGCAGTAAATGGGAGAGAAAGGTGGTCTGATCTTTTCTAGGAGTGTAGTAGGAATATACAGTGACCTTGCATTCAAACAAATGGCCGATCAAAATAAGGTATTGTCCCTCAGGGTCATTGATCTCTGCCAGGAGGAAAAAATGGATTGATCAGTAAAATGCCACAAGAATACCCCTGTGTTTCGGCTGAGGCCATGTAGGGTTATTTTGAGGTGGGGGTGGCTTTGTATTGTAAAGGGGTTCTTTGCGGGGGGGGCTTTGTATTGTAAAGGGGTTCTTTGCGGGGGGGGGGCTTTGTATTGTAAAGGGGTTATTTGGAGGGGGGGGCTTTGTATTGTAAAGGGGTTCTTTGCAGGGGGGCTTTGTATTGTAAAGGGGTTCTTTGCAGGGGGGCTTTGTATTGTAAAGGGGTTATTTGGAGGGGGGGGCTTTGTATTGTAAAGGGGTTCTTTGCAGGGGGGCTTTGTATTGTAAAGAGGTTCTTTGCGGGGGGGGCTTTGTATTGTAAAGGGGTTATTTGGAGGGGGGGGCTTTGTATTGTAAAGGGGTTCTTTGCGGGGGGGCTTTGTATTGTAAAGGGGTTCTTTGCGGGGGGGGCTTTGTATTGTAACGGGGTTCTTTGCGGGGGGCTTTGTATTGTAAAGGGGTTATTTGGAGGGGGGGCTTTGTATTGTAAAGGGGTTCTTTGCGGGGGGGCTTTGTATTGTAAAGGGGTTATTTGGAGGGGGGGCTTTGTATTGTAAAGGGGTTCTTTGCGGGGGCGCTTTGTATTGTAAAGGGGTTCTTTGCGGGGGGCTTTGTATTGTAAAGGGGTTATTTGGAGGGGGGGGGGCTTTGTATTGTAAAGGGGTTCTTTGCGGGGGGGGGGCTTTGTATTGTAAAGGGGTTATTTGGAGGGGGGGCTTTGTATTGTAAAGGGGTTCTTTGCGGGGGGCTTTGTATTGTAAAGGGGTTCTTTGCGGGGGGGGCTTTGTATTGTAAAGGGGTTCTTTTTTTTGGGGGGGTGGCTTTGTATTGTATAGGGGTTCTATGAGGGGGCTTTTTATTGTATAGGGGTTCTATGAGGGGATTTATTGTAGAGGGGTTCTATTGGTGGGGGCTTTGTATTGTAAAGGGGTTATATTGGGGGACTGTGTAATGTAAAGGGTTGTATGGGGGATGGGACTGTGTAATGTAATGGGTTCTATTGGGGGGCTGTGTAATGTAAAGGGTTCCATGGGGGGGTGGGAGCTGTGTAATGTAAAGGGTTCCAATGGGGGGCTGTGTAATGTAAAGGGGTCCAGGGGTAAGGGGGCTGTGTAATGTAAAGGGGTCCAGGGGTACGGGGGCTGTGTAATGTAAAGGGGTCCAGGGGTAAGGGGGCTGTGTAATGTAAAGGAGTCCAGGGGTACGGGGGCTGTGTAATGTAAAGGGGTCCAGGGGTACGGGGGCTGTGTAATGTAAAGGTGTCCAGGGGTACGGGGGCTGTGTAATGTAAAGGTGTCCAGGGGTAAGGGGGCTGTGTAATGTAAAGGGGTCCAGGGGTACGGGGGCTGTGTAATGTAAAGGGGTACGGGGGCTGTGCAATGTAAAGGTGTCCAGGGGTACGGGGGCTGTGTAATGTAAAGGTGTCCAGGGGTAAGGGGGCTGTGTAATGTAAAAGGGGGTCTCCATACATTTTACACGTGACACGTAAATGGGCAGTTCGTCGCCTGGGGGGGGGGGGTGCCAGATATAGGATCCGCCCCGGGTGCCAAATGCTCTAGGTACGCCCCTGACCCCAACAGTAAGTTGTTTCACACCCAGTGGATTCATTCTTTAAAATTGCAGTGGGGTGTTGTTAAGGGGAGAGTAGTTGTCCTTCTGAAAATGCTGCTTCCCCAGGAATCAAAACTATTGATCTGCGAATCTGTTCTAGATCAGTCACCATGACATCCAGGGAACTAAAAGTATCCAATGGATACAGTGGCATTCCACTGAGGATATGATTCCTTTAAAGTTTTCAACTTTAACCACTTTACCCCCGCTTACTGTGCCTCTACTGCGGCACAGTGGCTCGTTCCCGTCCAGCGACGTAGACCTTGTGAGAGGCGCTCCCGCGCCGCCGGAGGCTCGCTCCCGCTGTATTTAGTCACAGCGGGAGTCGGGCCAGGGGAGGAGCAGCGGCCATCGCCGCTGCTCTTCCCCGATCGTCGGGGAATTGAGTTTGGAGATCCGCCCGCTTGTGTAAACAAAGCGGGCGGATCTCCTAAGTGACAGACAGAGTCAGATTGCAGGGTTCAGCATAGCTGAACTTGCGATCTGTCCCTGTGTCACTCAGTCACCTCCCCCCATACACGTTAGTAAGCACCAGGCATACATTAACCCCTCCCTCTCCAATATAAATTAACCCCTTTCCTGCCAGTGTCATTTTTACAGTAACAGCGCATATTTATAGCACTGATTACTGTAGTAATGTCACTGGTACCCCCAAAAGTGTCAAAAATGTCATTCAAGGGTCCGATCTGTCTGCCGCAATGTCGCAGTCCCGCAAAAAAATCGCAGATTGCCGCTATTACTCGTTTAAAAAAAACACCAAAAATGACAGAAATCTTTCCCTTAGTTAGTACACACAATAACTTTTGCGCAAACCAATCAAAATACGCTTATTGTGATTTTCTTTACTAAACATAGGTAGCAGAAAACAAATTGGCCAAAAATTTAAAAAAAATTTAGATTTTTACATTTTTTTGGGGGGAATTTCATATAAAAAAAAAAAGTGAAAAATATTGTTATTTTTTCAAAATTTACGCTCTTTTTTTGTTTATAGCGCAAAAAGTAAAAATCGCACAGGTGATCAAATACCACCAAAAGAAAGCTCTATTTGTGGGAAAAAAAAGGCCATAAATTTTGTTTGGTTATGGCATCGCACGACCGCGCAATTGTCAGTTAAATTCGCACAGTGCCGAATCGCAAAAAGTGGCCTGGACGTAAGAAAGCAAAATCCTCCGGTGGTAAAGTGGTTAAAACAAGTAAAACTCAGCCCTCTTCCATCATCAGCTCTGTACAGTTAACATCTGGTTAAGCATGCTTTGCTGACTGCCAATTGTGTGGAACAATGTGCCAACATATGTATTTTAGGCTATTCATAGACATATTACAGGAGATTCCAGGAGATTCCCAAGAAAAGAAAAGACAAAAACTTTGTTTAACGGGAGTCACTTTTCATAATACCAAGGATGGGTCCCCATCTCCCACAGAACATATGTAAAACAGATTGCTTACTTATACCTGAATTAACCTCTGCTTTTTTTTCTATTGGGCCCTAGCAGCTTTTTGCCATAATGTGCCATAGACTTACCTGGCAAGCGATCCTTTCTTCTTCCAGTCTCCCTTTCGGTTCTGGCGTTTTAGCCAATTGGTTGGCCAGGCCGTGAAAATATCACTCCTGTGCATACTAATGGGAGTCGCATCTTCATCTTCAAGTGATGACTTAAATGCACGATACACTGCACATGTGCAACATGCAGAGATCAATAGGATCTCTTCTGTCATAAATATCCTACCTGTCAGCATTTTTTTTAATTGAATTACAGTTTTACCTGGTAGAATGTTGTTTGCAAGGGGAGAACAGCTGTGATTAATGTTCATAATGCAATATTAATATACACTGCAATAAAAGTATATCTAAAGTCCAAGCCCAAGTCCATGTGCCACTGGGGTAATTAACCTTCATTGCTTGTCATGTGGATACAATAGGAAATGAAAGAAAATATCAACCGGAGAAGAATCCTCTTTTCGGTAGTTGTCACCTGGACAAGTTTCCCCATTGGAACATTTACCTTCGAATCCTGTTCAGGAGACAACTCAAACTTTTCAATTTTTACCTCAATTCTGTCCTGTTGACAGTGGTCATGTAATGGAGTTTTAATGAATTATTCTAAAAAATAAAAATAATTTATAGATTTTTTTTTTTCAGCCAGAAGCATACTCCTAGCACTAGGTCTTAGAGTGGTTTAATCTCTTGCCCCTATGAGTTCTGCAACTGTTCCTCACATAAAGAGAGATTTAATTAAAATTATCAATATTAAAATCTTCAAACTGAAATTCAACAGCACACAGGCCAACATTGACCAGAGCATATCAATTCAAATATATGGCATAAATGTAAAAATATGACATTTTCTGGTTTGACATTTTTTTTTATTATTGTAATGGTGAATAGGTGCTCTGTCATTCATGTCCACATGGTGCTTCTACTTCTGCAATATCCCTTGAGACAGTGTAGGGATCTGCGGGAAAAAAACATGATTTAATGATTAAACTTAAATAAGTAATGCTTTGGCTAGAATTCTGACAAACAAGAACATGCCACAGTAATGTGAAACTAGAGCCAAATTGTTTCAAGTGGGAAAAGTTTGAAGCCACGTCTGTTTTTTCATTCATATCTGTGCCCATGCTTGGTAGAATTTTTATCGACTTCCCTAATCTGCTGAGCATACGGGAATTGAAGGAAAATTTCTCCAGCAATGACATAGGCAATAAATAATTAAAAAAAAAAAAAAAAAACTTGATAAAGATTCTTTTTTTTTCAAATTCTTTATTGAAATATTCAAAAGCAACAGAAACAAGAGTCACATATGATAACATTAGAAAGTGCAGTATGACAGAAACATAACAGACTGCAGGTCAGTGAGAAAAGCATTATCGAACAAAAAAACTTAGACGATCAACATTTCAAAAGGAGAAACAGTAAAAGGAGGACTTGCGTAATCATCACTTAAGCGTGAAGACCAACAAAGTGCGGTCACCATGCACAGCAGCACAGGCACAGAGTTGTGGGTCAAAACATCCACATAAAGATGGGCATCGAGGTATATATGCCTCAGTATTCAGTGCGTGAGGTAAATACACAGAAAAAATCTTTTCTCACCGGGAAAACAAAATGATGGGTAAAAGTCACACATGGGAAAAAGGAAGTTATATAGCGTATGTGAAGGGGAGAGAGGGGGAACATAGGAGGGGGGGCAGGAAGGGTGGGGACGGGGGTGAAAGTGGCGGGAAATAAGACAGCAGTTAAGCGGGTAAGGGGGACAGAAAAAAGGAGGGGAGCATGAGGGGGTTCCGGGTGAATCCCGTGCGGTCTTCCGAGTTCGCAGTGTTCAAGGCTCAGACGGCATCCTGTAGGGCTCTGCCTTCATCCGAAAGGATAAACATATTCCAACATCCCCAAGTCGCCGAGTATTGTTCCCTCCTGCCCTGCGAGGTCATCACCAGGTCCTCAAAATCATTAATTTGTTTAACTCTGGACAGCCAAAGCGGTATCGAAGGAGGGGTCGTGGACTTCCAACACAAGCCGATGCACCCCTTAGCTGCGTTGAGGAGGTGGCGCAGGACCGATTTCTTATAGCGTTGCGGGGGGATGGTCGTACAGTGCAGCAAGAAGAAGGCAGGGTCGTCCTGGAGGACAACATCAGTCACATTCTGGGATATTTTCCGTACGTCAGACCAGAAACTCCGTAGCCGGGGACAACTCCAAAATATATGGAGCATGGTACCTCGCTCTCCCAGGCAATGCCAGCATCTGTCCGATGCCTCGGGAAAGAAGCCGGCTATCCGAGCCAGAGTGTAGTACCAATGCGTCAACAATTTGTAGTTGGTCTCCTGGAGGCGCGTGCAGATCGAGGAGCTCAAAGAAAACCGAATAATATTTTGATAAAGATTCTAACCCTTTCTCATTTTAACCATTTGACCTCTAAAATGTTTTACCCTATTCATGACCATGGGCATTTTTTGCTTTTCAGCACTGCACTACTTTAACTGGCGTCATGCAAAACTGTACACAAACTAAATTTATATATTTTTTAATATATTTTTTTCACACAAATAGAGCTTTCTTTAGTTGGTATTTGGTCATCGCTGGTTTTTTTTTTTATTATATAAAAGAAAAAAGACCAAAAAGTTTAGAAAAAAAACACAATATATACAGTTTTATACAGTAAAACCTTGAATTGCGAGCATAATTTGTTCTGGAAACATGCTTGTAATCTAAGCACTTGTGTATCAAAGCGAATTTCCTTTGAAATATATATATATATGTATACATATACACACATATAGTATATACAGTATTTTAGCTATGTATTTCACTTTTGCCTGAAATTCCACCTTAAGGAAAATGTTCATTTTTACTGAAATGGTTTGTTAATACGTTTTTATTATCGCTTCCTGGTGACTTTATAATATCAGTCTCTGAATGTCATGTTGATCCTACTGCAGTTTGGTTAAAATGAAAATTCACTTGTCAGACAAATTAAATATGACACCTTATTCCCAAGACTCATACTGTATTTCCAGTGTTGTTTCTTAGTAAAGTAAACTGATGTTGTACCTTGAGCTTTAACAGTATGTAGCAAACATTGCAGAATTACATTACATGTCTAATGCTTATATTAAACCCTTTCCCACTGGCAATATATACATTAATGTCCCACTGCATGATGCCCCCTGCTGGGGATATGTTAACATCTTCCCCCTTGATAGCCACCACCTGACACTTTGCATAGCTGGTGGTTCTCAATTCAGGTTGTCATAGACATCTCCTTACTAATGACCAGGAACCAATCAGGGTAGGCCTCAATCATGTGATCACTATGTTATCTATGATCACTTCCAGGCTATAGGCTTATTGACAAAATAAGCCTGCAGAAGAACATTGCCGCATTCAGATTACAGTAGGATTGGGATGTTGTCACATTAAAGTGTTTTTAAACCGTAATAATGAACTCCTCTTGTTTACTTCTTTTGGTCTGTATGATATACAGTATCATTTGAAGCATTTTGTTTTGTCTGCTTGATAAGTGCCGAGATGAATTGCTTAAAGCGTATGTATAGCAAAACCTTTTTTTTTTGTTCTTGATTGAGTAAGAAAGGGTTTAGAACACCTGTCAAGTTTTGCTATTGCTCACTGTGTCTCTCCTAGGTAGTTGCCCTTTCTTTATTTGTCCTGGTGACCATTGTCACTCAGATAGAAAGTAATGATAAATTGAACATGGGCACTGATGAGGCTGCACTGATGTGCACTGGTAAGGCTACACTGATGGGCACTAATGAGGCTGCACTTATGTCCACTGATAAGGCTGTAGTGATGTGCACTGATGAAGCTGCACTGCTGAGGCAGCACTGATGAGGTGGCAATGATATCTGCACTGATGGGCACTGATGCACTTATGTGAACTGCTGAGGCTGCACTGATTAGGCGGCAATGATGGGCATTGATGAGGCGGAAACGATAAGCTGCACTGATGGGCACTGATGCACTTATGTGCACTGATGAGGCTGCATTAATAGGTGGCACTGATGGGCACTAATAAGCTGCACTGAAAAACTGCACTGACGGGCACTGACAAACTGTACTGATAATGATGATCAGTGTCCTGATTATCAGTGTAAACAATGTATCCACAGTGCTCTGTCAAATGGGCTCTCCTTTTCTCACATGCTGTCTCTGTGTGAAGGAAGTCTGTTTACATGTGACCAGCTGTGATTGGACACAGCTAATCGCATGGTAAAGGGCTGTTGTGATTGGCCCTTCACCCTGGTCTCTGATCAGTTGTGCCCAAAGGTCACAGCGGTCACAGAGCGTGCCCAGTGTGCGAGAGGCACATACATGGGAGGACATCCATGGATGTCCTCCCAGAACTGGAGGCCCATACTGTAGCCATCCTTCGGCTATAGCGCAGGCAAAAAGAGGTTAACGAGCATTTGTGACTGGTGAATAGGCAATCTCATTACTGCCTTAAAGCGGAGTTCCAGCCTAAACACACACTCACCTGTCCAACGGTCCAGCGATGCGGCCGCCCGAAGCCTCGCTCTTCTGTCTGTCTGTCTGCGGCGCCGGCATCACTGGTGTGGGCACCCGGCTGTGACAGTTTTCGGCTTCACAGCCGGGTACGCACTGCACATGCGCGAGTTGCGCTACGCTTCGTGATTGGCTGGCAATCTTCTGGGACCTCTGACATGTCCCAGAAGATTGCAGGGAGGGAGGGGGAGAGGAGAACTTCCGCTCAGGGCGCCGCTGCGCTCCGAGTGGAAGTGGGAGCGGGTACCTGTCAAAACTAGGTACCCCCTACCCCCCCAAAAAAATGACATGCCAAATGTGGCATGTCAGGGGGTTAGAACTGCCTAAAGCGGAAGTTCCACTTTTGGGTGGTACTCCGCTTTATGTACTAATCAATACAGTAAACTTTTTTATATAAAATTATGCAACAATAGACCATTTTTAAATTGTAACTTTCTCAAAATTGTTAACGACTAACATTATTTTTATAAAAATACTAAGACTCTGCAGTGAAAATTATGACAAAAAAGTATGATTATAATAATTATAATTTTAATTTAGCTAATTCAAACCAAAATTTAACTCTTTTAGGTATATACTACCTATATTGGAGATCACTGTACTCCTCCTGTCCCTGCAGTTTACCCATTAAAGCCTATCTCCAGGAATATTATGACTTTAGTTTTTTGGACCAAGCTCACCCACCTAATTAAAGTTTGTACAGCAATGACAGACACTGCATTCATTAGTAAAGGAAATAATTCATTTGGGCCAGCTTGGTCCGAATAAACTGTATAAAGCCATAGTATTCCTGGAGTTAGGCTTTAAGGATCAGCAACTACAGTATTTCCTGTACCGAGACTGTGACTTTGAGATGACACAATCATGTAAATTTTGATGTCTTTTTGCAAAATGTTATTGTTTCTGGATATTGTGACCCGCCATGAATTTATTCATGCAGACTTGTAAAGTTGCTGAAAGGTCCACTTTATGAGCCTGTTCATACCAGTGTGAGCTTTTGAGTACACAGTGGCGGTGCGCTGATAACGGCGCATTGCACAGTTTACTTTTTTTAACTTTATTGGAAAATCATAAAAGAACATTCCATTCATGTTTATACACCGCAGCGCATTGTGATGCCTGGTAGTGCGTCGCCACATGCCGCTGTGACTAAAAATACAGCATGTTCGAATTTTTTTTTTTTTTTAAGCGCACACCACTGCAGTGCAGCGACGTGAACCAAACACATGGGACACAAGGAAATGTTTCTTGTGTAAGCATTGGGCCTGTACTGGGAAGCCCATTGTACTTGGTGTGAATAGGCCCTTAAGGAAAGGTGTATTGAGAGAAATCCAGGAACTGTCATGCTAAGCAACTTCTAAGGCCACACTTTTCGACTTTATCAGATGACATCAAGGAACTCCTTTTAGCATAAAATGTTTTAACAAAGGACTCACCCTTGCCACTCCCCTGATCACATTGAACCATAAAGATTTCACACATTACAATCAGTTAAACCCGTTGGTGCGTCTTTTTCTTTAGAGTAGTCTTTGAAAATAACCAGTTGGATCATCCTAAAGTAGAATGAAAACTTTTGGAGAGTTAAGGGCCGTACACACTTGACGAAAATTGGATGAAATATCCTCAGATTTTTCTCTGTCTTCTCAGCGTTCATTACCGTTTTTAGTCGACAGTGCATAAATGTTCACGAAATTTCTCGTCCGATTTTTCTTTTTTTTTGGCACATTTGTTCCTAGACTTCCGGGTTGTCAGCAACTTCAGATCATGCACAGTCTTTCGTATCCGATTTTTCACGGACGTACTGCATACACATTAAACGAAAATCGGTCGTCCGGGGACGGACGAAAAAAATTTTGGCGTTTTTCCCTCCGTTTTTTTTCGTTGAAAATGTCGGCATCGGCTGCTTAAAGTTGTGTACACACTAGGCGAAAATCTGACGATTTCACATCGGGCGGGAATTTTCGGCAGATTTTCTACTAGTGTGTACCCTGCTTAACAGTACATTTTATTTTCACAGATATGTGAATCATATGTAAAAAGGGGCATTCTCAATACAGGTTTCCTATAAAGTGAAGCTTTACCCACCTATTAACCACTTCTGGACCAAGCCCAATTATGACACTTGTTGTTTACAAGTTAAAATCTGTATTTTTAGCTAGAAAATTACTTAGAACCACCAAACATTATATATATATACTCTGGAGAATAAAATGGCGGTCGTTGCAATATTTTTTGTCACGCGGTATTTGCACAGAGGTCTTTCAAACGCCATTTTTTTTTGGGGAAAAAATAAATTTCACTGCATTTAAAAAAAAATAAACAGTAAAGTTAGCCCATTTTTTTGTATATTGTAAAAGATGATGTCACACCGAGTAAATACATACCTAACATGTTACGGTTTAAAATTGCGCACCCCCGCGGAATGGCGACAAGCTACGGTCAATAAAAAACTCCATAGGCGAAGCTTTAACATTTTTTTACAGTTACCAGTTTAGAGTTACAGTGTAGCTCTTTTTTTAGAATTATTGCTCACGCTCTGGCGATCGTGGCGAGACCTCATATGTGTGGTTTGAGCAGTGCTTTCATTTGCGGGCGTGACTTCCCTATGCGTTTTCTCACGTCGACGGGGACGCTTTAAAAAAATGTTTTTCCTATTTATTTTATTTAATTTTTTAATTTTAGCACAGTTTAAAAAAAAAAATCTGATCACTTTTATTGCTGTCACAACAAGCAATGTAAACATCACTTGTGACAGTAATATGCAGTGACAGGTACTCTTTATGGAGGGATCAAGGGTCTAAAAGACCCCAGACCCCTCCACTGCACTTCCATGTATTCAAAAAGCCAAAATCACCATTTTTGAATACTGTCACTTTTTTAAATTTGGCGCCTTTAGCCGCCGAGTATTTCGGACGTGACGTCATCACACCACTTCCGAGTTACTACATCGGAGATCTGATCAAAGCCGAATCCAGGACTCCAACCAGCTGGTGGACGTGCCGGCTGGTTGCTCAAATCTCCTGGTAGGACAGGAGACCCGGGCAGAGCCGTGGAAGGCAGTGGGAGAGGGGGGGCCCTCCCACGCTGGGGTAATGGCCGAGTGGTTCCCGAGCCGCATTTGCAATTACCATCTGAAAGCCGTACCACCTTTCGCCACCCACAGGAGTGATCGAGTGGCTAATTAGCCACTCAGATCACTTCTGTCTGAAAGGGGATCTCCTGCTGCAAACAATGGTACCGGGATGATGTCTCTAGCTGCAGGCATCACCCTGGTACAGCCACTTCTCCGAGCCGACGTAGAGCTACGTCGGTTTACAGGAAGTGGTTAAAATAACAGCAGGTAAAACCCCCAAACCAAAGAAATAATAATGCCTCCTTTAACCACTTCCCACCCAAGGACATACCCGTACGTCCTTGGGTTTCAGTGGGTATACCGGGATGATGCCTGCACCTACAGGCATCATCCGGGTATCATTGTTTGCAGCCGGCAATCCCCTTTCAGACAGAAGTGATCTGAGTGGCTAATTAGCCACTCAATCACTCCTGCGGGTGGCGGAAGGTGGTTCCACCCCCCGTCCCAGAGCGCCACATCCCCCGTGCTCACGCGCAAATGCAAACGCGCACGTAGGTCCTGCACGTATATGTAAACGATGATCGCACCACACATGTGAGGTATCACCACAAACGTAAGAGTGAGAGCAATAATTCTAGTAGCAGACCTCCAGTGTAGCTCTAAACTGGTAATCTGTAAAGGCTTTTAAAATGTCATGTATGGAGATTTTTAGGCACCATAGTTTGGCGCCGCTCCATGGGAGTATGTAATTTTAGAGCGTGACAGTGACATGTTAGGTATCTATTTACTCGGCATAACATCATCTATTATGTTTTACCAAAAATTACATTGTTTGTATTAACTAAAACTCATTAAAGGTGACAACCCATTTGATTGATATGACACACATGGGAAAGTGGATTTCACTGGATAGTGAAAATACAATCGAAAATGATTGATCGTATCACTGTTTTCACTGTGTGATCCCATAATCTGATAAAGACAGGATCGAATTAATGAACAAGCATCAGTGCTGCTAATCTTGGCAATACGAGTGATATACCCTGCCTAAAACGACTCAGTTTGATCAAATCCAATCTAGGTTGAGTCCTATGGTAGCCATACACGCTTGATTTATTTTCTGATCAATCCCTTCAGATAGGAATAATCAATCAATAGGTGACAACCATGTGATTGACTCAGTTTGATCAAATCCACTTTAAGTTGAGTCTTATGGTAGCCATATACGCTTGATTTATTTTCCGATCGATCTCTTCTGGAATAATCAATCTATAGGTGACAACCCATTTGATCAACACCCGGGGAAGTGGATTTTGGTCAATAGTTATCGATCGCATCTCTTTCTCCAAAATGTAATCTCATGACCTGATTAAAATATGATTGCATTCAAAGTGACTGCCAACTGATGCAAAACGATTGATCCTGGCTGATTGACCTAGTTGATCGCAATATAGTCTAAACCTGGCCATACATTATACAATTTTCTTATCCAATTACCTTTAGATTTACCTTCAACTATAGTAAAAGGGCCTGCCTGATTTCATATGAATCGAAAGTGTTTAGGTTTGACCTCATATTGTATGGTTTTAGTAAATCAAAACAATAGGCTGGCCATACATTATACGATTCTCTTGTACAATTTTCCTTTAGGCTCCATTCACACCTGAGCGTATCGTATTCAGACATTTTTTGGGCACTTTTCAAACGTTTTTTTTTTCAGGTGTTTGGAGGCAGGTATTGCCGTCTAACAAAAAACGCTTGTAATCTGCAAAAAAAAAAAGCTCATGTACTTTTTTGAGCAGTAGGCATTTTGCTGCAGGCGACAAAACGTTAGTATGTGAACAGGGGCCTTGAAATGAATGGGATTTTGCTTGTTGGGCGTTTTGAGACTTCAGAGATGAGTGTTTTACGAGCTAAAAAACGTTTAGGTGTGAACAGTGCCTTAAGTTTACCATAACTGTATAATATGAGGTCAAACCTAAACACTTGCAATCCAGCAGGCCCTTTCACTACATGACTGAAGGTGAATTTAACCGCTTGCCGACCGCCGCACGACTATTTACTGCAGCGGTGAGCCCCGCGGCCACGGACCCCCCCGTGCGTGTGTCACTCGTGATCGTCCGTTAGAGCGGGAGAAAGGCAGGCGGCTAATGTAAACAAGCCGCCTGTCATTCTCCCCTGTATATGAATAGTGATCATACGGTTCTACTATGTAGGACCGTTGATCACTGTTCATACACCTCAAGCCACAGCCAATCACAGTTACAAGCACGCCCCTAGGGGCACACACCTCCCCTCCCTCTCAAAAAAAAGTTAACCCCTTCACTGCCAGTGTCATTTTGCAGTAACAGTGCATATATATAGCACTGCTTACTGTAGTAATGTCACTGGTAACCCCAAAAGTGTCAAAAATGTCAGTCAAGGGTCCGATCTGTCCGCCGCAATGTCGCAGCCCTGCAAAAAAAATTGCAGATCGCCGCCATTACTCGTTAAAAAAAAAACAACAAAAATGACAAAAATCTTTCCCTTAGTTAGTAAACGCAATAACTTTTGCGCAAACCAATCAAAATACGATTTTTGCGATTTTTTTTACCAAACCTATGTAGCAGAAAACAAATTGGCCTAAAATGTTAAAAAAATTTTGATTTTTACATTTTTTTTGGGGGGATTTCATGTAAAAAAATGTGAAAAATATTATTTTTGCAAAATCAACGCTATTTTTTCGTTTATAGCGCATGATCAAAAAATCGCACAGGTGATCAAATACCACCAAAAAGAAAACTGTTTGTGGGAATGTGAAAAATATTATTTTTGCAAAATCGACGCACTTTTTTCGTTTATAGCGCATGATCAAAAAATCGCACAGGTGATCAAATACCACCAAAAAGAAAACTCTGTTTGTGGGAATGTGAAAAATATTATTTTTGCAAAATCGACGCACTTTTTTCGTTTATAGCGCATGATCAAAAAATTGGCGATCAAATACCACCAAAAGAAAGCTCTGATTGTGGGAAAAAAAGGACGTCAAATTCGTTTGGGTACAGCGTCGCACGACTGCGCAATTGTCCGTTAAAGTCACGCAGTGCCGAATCGCAAAATAGGCCCTGGTCAGGAAGGGGGTAAAATCTTCCGGGGCTTAAGTGGGTTAAAGGAAATTGAATAAGAAAATTGTATAATGTATGGCCAGCTTAAACCGTCCGGAAGAAGGTGATGGCTGTTCGCAGCTTGGATCGTTTTGATCAAATCACGCATCGACTGGATAAAAAAAAAGGAAATAAATCAAAGTGTGTTTGGCCACCATGACTTGATGGATTTGATTGCATTGCATAGGTATGGGATAATAAAGTAATGTATGATCACCATGGGAAAGCAGTGATCATGTGAAGTAAGCCCCCCTTCCTCCTCCTCCTCCTCTGTGCAGAGGTTGTCAGCACAGTGGTCTGGTGTGAAGCTGGAGCTGAGGCCAGCACTCAGCAGACTTGTCAGTACATGTATGAGCTCAGAGCTGTGCTCTGATCAAGAGGCACTAGGTGTCCCCAGCTGTGAATTTGCATAGCTCCACCTAGGGGCCGTCCTGTGACATATGTTCAGTGTAGGTGGGTGCTGACTACTAAAACTCCTGCAAACTCCCAGGAATGGGAGAGAGAAAGTTTTCTCCACTCTGACTGAGAACCTTCCAAACGTGGGACCTGCAAGGGAACTACACATTGCCTACAAGAGGATTTTTTACTACTATTATATTTTTTTTATTATTTTACCTTTAATACACTTTTTGTTTTATTATTATTTTTTAATTTTTTTTTTTTTTTTATTAACCTGATCATCTGCTTTTCACACGATCTGGATGACTTTGGCTCTGTCCCCATAACTTGTCATTGGTGGATCTCAGGACTGATCCTCTAGGCAGGCGATCTGGATTGGATACATCACATCTTACCACTAAGAAGGATCCGATCTCTGGCCATGGCTGAGAAAAAAAAGGAGGCAAAGGGGAAAAAGGGCAAAGGGAAAAAGGAGAAGAAAGACAAGAAGGATCCCCCACGTACTGACGTTCCAAGTGAGTGACCTCCTCTTTTATCAGCGGCTGGGCTGCACGTGTAGTGTCAGGGATCGGGGCTCTCATTCACTGATTACACCGGGCACTTCGCCCTCTCCATGCTCTGCTCTGCTCCGGGATCATTGCACTCATTATTCTGACAGCTCCTCGCTTTCCATACACCGGCTAGCTACGGTCACCGGGCTTCATCTGCTTTCCTAATCTGCCCTCCAGTGGTCAAATAGGAGTATAGGCGGAGGGGATTCCCTGCTCCGAGCCGCCGCTGCCGTGTATTCGGCATTTCTAAGCAGCGCTCGGTCTACGGAAAGACCCAGTTAGTGTGCCGCTGACGTCACGAGTCTTTACCTGGCTGCTGTCACTCTATGACACTAGACGCTGCCTGGAGTCATATGCTAGGCAAGGGTATTGCTAGACAGGTCTTTTACTAGTTGCTGCAGATATCCCACCCCTAGGTCTTCTACTGATTGCCGCATCTATCCTACCCCTAGGTCTTCTACTGATTGCCCCAGGTATCCCACCCAAGGTCTTCTACTGATTGCCCCAGGTATCCCACCCCTAGGTCTTCTACTGATTGCCCCAGGTATCCCACCCCAGGGTCTTCTACTGATTGCCCCAGGTATCCCACCCCTAGGTCTTCTACTGATTGCCCCAGGTATCCCACCCCAGGTCTTCTACTGATTGCCCCAGGTATCCCACCCAAGGTCTTCTACTGATTGCCCCAGGTATCCCACCCAAGGTCTTCTACTGATTGCCCCAGGTATCCCACCCCTAGGTCTTCTACTGATTGCCCCAGGTATCCCACCCCTAGGTCTTCTACTGATTGCCCCAGGTATCCCACCCCTAGGTCTTCTACTGATTGCCCCAGGTATCCCACCCCAGGTCTTCTACTAATTGCCCCAGGTATCCCACCCCTAGGTCTTCTACTGATTGCCCCAGGTATCCCACCCCTAGGTCTTCTACTGATTGCCCCAGGTATACCACCCCAGGTCTTCTACTGATTGCCCCAGGTATACCACCCCAGGTCTTCTACTGATTGCCCCAGGTATCCCACCCCAGGTCTTCTACTGATTGCCCCAGGTATCCCACCCCTAGGTCTTCTACTGATTGCCCCAGGTATCCCACCCCTAGGTCTTCTACTGATTGCCCCAGGTATCCCACCCTCTGTCTTCTACTGATTGCCCCAGGTATCCCACCCCAGGGTCTTCTACTGATTGCCCCAGGTATCCCACCCCTAGGTCTTCTACTTATTGCCCCAGGTATCCACCCCAGGTCTTCTACTGATTGCCCCATGTATCCCAATCCCAGGTCTTCTTCTGATTGACCCAGGTATCCCATCCCTAGGTCTTCTACTGATTGCCCCAGGTATCCCACCCCCATGTCTTCTACTGATTGCCCAAGGTATCCCACCCTCGGTCTTCTACTGATTGCCCCAGGTATCCCAATCCCAGTTCTTCTTCTGAGGTCTGAGGTTCTGAGGTCTTCTACTAATTGCCTGGGTCTTTTCCTAGTTGCCCCATGTCTTCTACTGGTTGCCCCATGTCTTTTACTAGTTGCAACAGGTATCCCACCCTCGGTCTTCTACTGAGCATCCCAAGTATCCCACTCCAGGTCTTCTACTGATTGCCCAGGTCTTTTACTAGTTGCCCATGTCTTTTACTAGTTGCCTCATGTCTTTTACTAGTTGCCACTGGTATCTTACTGCAGGACCACTGATTGCTCTGGTTTGTTACTAGTTGCCCCATGTCTTTTACTAGTTGCTGCTGGTATCCCACCCATGGTCTTCTACTGATTGCCTGGTCTTTTACTAGTTGCCCCATGTCTTTTACTAGTTGCTGCTGGTATCCCACCCGAGGTCTTCTACTGAGCGGCCCAGTTAGTTTACTAATTGCTGCAGGTTTTCCACCCTCGGTCTTGTACTGAGTGCCCCAGGTATCCCACCCCAGGTCTTTTGCTGGTTGCCCCAGGTCTTTTACTAGTTGCCGCCGGTATCCCATCCCAGGTTTTCTGCTGAGTGCCTCAGGTATCCCTCCCCAGGTCTTCTACTAAGTGCCCCAGGTATTTCATTAATTGCTGCAGGTATCCCACTCCTGGTCTTCTACATGAGTGTGCCAGGTATCCCACCCCAGGTCTTCTACTGGTTGCGCCAGATTTTTACTAGTTGCCGCCGGTATCCCACCCCAGGGTTTCTACTGAGTGCACCAGGTATCCCACCCCCCACCCCCAGATATTTTACTGGTTGCCCCAGGTCTATTGCTAGTTGCCTCTGATATTCCACCCCAGGTCTTCTACTGAGTGCCCCACGTATTCCACCCCTGGTCTTCTACTGAGTGCCCCAGGTCTTCTTCTGAGCAACACAGCTCTCCTATTGATTGCCCCAAGTCTTTTACTGAGTGCCTCAGGTCTTCTACTGCTTGTTCCATTTCTTCTATTGATTATCCCAGGTCTTTTACTGAGCACCCCAGGTATTCTACTGATTTCACCAGGTCTTCTTCTGTGTGCCGTAGGTCTCTTACCCTTGATCTCCTTCTGATTGCCCAATGTCTTCTACTGATTGACCTAGGTCTTCTACTGAGTGCCCTAGGTCTCCTATCCAAGGTTTCCTTCTGATTGATCCATGTCTTCTACAGATTGCCCCAGGTCTTTAACTGAGTGCCCTAGGTCTTCTACTGAGTGTCCTAGGTCTTCTACTATATGCCCAAGGTCTCCTAGTCCAGGTTTACTTTTGAGCAGCCCAATTCTCCTACTGAGTGCCCCAGGTCTTCTACTGTGTGCCCCAGGTCTTCTACTGAGTGCCCCAGGTCTTCTAAGGAGTGCCCCAGGTCTACTACCTCAGGTCTCCTCCCGAGTACCCCATTTCTCCTATTAAGTGCTGCAGGTCTCCTGCCTAGGTCCCCTACTGAATTATCCTACTTAGTGTGCTAGTTCTGCTACCTGGGGTCTCCTACTGATACAGCAAAACATCTGGTCCCTCTGTGATCAGTAAGAAGTGCTGAGCAGATTACAGAGAACGTCACTTGTACACAGTATACTTCACAATTACAAACCCGTTGTCTACAACTTCCATAACCGCATTGTGAGATTTTGGTCAATGGTGTTTCTGTTTTGGAAAATTTCATATTATATGGCCACCATGTGACGTGACAGAGGAGACCTACATGTGCAGTGTCTTGCTTTAATGTCTGGTTAACCTGAGCCAGAAAGGGCAGCACATATCTGTGTTAAAAAGTCAGATCCATCATGATTAACAAGTCATTTTAGCCAAGAACAAGTTGTAGAATGTTAGCAATTGAAAGATGAGATGTCTGTACAATAAAGCCTTCCTTTGTTCCTTTTATATGTGCAGAAAGTCCAAATGGATACCTTGTTTGTCTGTAGGAACAGCATATATGATATTGATGTAAATGAATGGCACTAATGTTATTTCAGCAGGGAAGTGACAGCTGACCTACATATAAAGATGCATGCACAACTTATTTACATTGTGCTGGCAAATGCAATATTCAGTACAAAATCAATGCTGAATTATGTTTTCTGGAGCATTATAGCTAGATCATTTCTTTTACAGGCTTATCAACTAGGCTAAGCCCCCCATTCATGTTTTAGCATAGCCTATGTAGGTTATTTTGAGGCTTTTTTTGTGTATGTTTTTTTTTTTTTTTTAAGCGTTTTTAGAATTGAAGTGCTGTACCATGCGTTTTTCATCCTATCAACCCTTTATTTTGGAAGAGCCCAAAAAAACGTACCACATGTGCGTTTTTCTATGTTTTTTCACACACTCATATTGGTCGCCTGACAAGTCGCCGTGGGTCGCCTGCCATAGATTAGCACAGGACCCATTCTAATAGGAGCGACACAAATCGCTCCGACTTAGAAAAAGGGTCCTGTACTACTTCGGGGCGACCTGCATTGACTTCAATGATATGAAGTCCGTGCATGTCGCTCTGAGGTCGCGGTGCGCACTGTGCCCTTCACAGGTCGCCCCGGCAAGTCGGATCGCCTCAGTGTGAACCGGCTCTAAGTGTACCATGTTTGCCCCGAACGGGGATGTACAGGCAATCTGTGCATCCCGTGCATTCAGTCCTATGGGGTAGTAGACAGGATTTTCTGGATAAATAAATAGCTTAAACTAAAATAAATAAATGACACCACACTATTTTAAGGTTGGAAATTAAAGAGGCCGCGGCCGTTTATTATTTATTTATTAACCAATAACTTCAAATATTAATACAAAACATTAGAACAACCCAGTCACCACGACCCAGGTTGCAATAAACAAATTAAAACTTCAAAATAATTATCCAACCAAACTTAAAACATTCAATCACAAGAAATAATAAACGTCCCCCTTTGCAGCATGCAAAGGTGACCCTAAAATAATAAACTGACCAAGACAAATAAGGGAGGGGGGGGGGCGCTCGGCTTCGGCTTGCTGAGGCGATCTGAAATCCAGTCAGTGAGAGACCCCTTAAATGAGGCTGAAGGAGGGCTCTGGACCAATCCTGGTTGAGGAAAATAGGCGGGAAAAACGGGATGTAGCAGGTAAGAACCCTAATCTACTTGGATACTGGGGGCAGCTAGTAACAGGAACAGTAGCCAATCATCTCACGAATGAGATCACAGGCCTAAAATTCCCTAGTAACATCCATGGTCCTTATAATAACTGTGCTATGTTAACTGTACCTGTCACTACCCAATAAATAAAAGGGGTTAATTAACTCCTTTTCTTTCTATTCATGGCATTGCAATGCTGCACGCCCAGTTGGACAGACATCCTTGTGGGTACTGTCTGCGGTCGGGGACCCGCACCAACGTATATATATATATATATATATATATATATATATATATATATATATATATATATATATACACACTGTATTTTCTGGCGTATAAGACTACTTTTGAACCTCAAAAAAATCCCCCAAAAATGGTAGGTCGTCTTATACGCCGAGTATAATATCTCCAAGGTAACCTAAGTATAAGTATTACCGGTAGATCATGTAATAGGGGGGTCGTCTTATACGCCGGAAAATACGGTATATGTATACAGACAAAAACAAGTGTCTCTGCCCTAATGAAGCTCATGTACTTTTTTGAGCTTAGAGTGACAAGCTTCAGGTGACACTAGACTCAGATGTAAAGGGCATCAAAGCTTACAATCGGAACCCTCATGTCCAGCGTTGACGCACTTTAAGAAAAGCACTTTAAGTCGCTCAGGTGTCCTCATATTATATTTGATTGGTTTCCATGGGATACCACACAGACTTTTCTCGAAGCACAGACCTGTATCTCTGTGTGGAAGTTTGTGTTTATGTGCCCTGGCAATGATAGGTGTTCTGTAAAGCCAGCCTGTCAAAATCGCACACGCTTGGGAGACACAGCAGCTGCATAGATCTTAAGGGCATTGGCAGTGTTTACATCCATACAGGGACGGATGCACAACTCTTACATCTGGAGTTGTGTATCTGTCCAGTACGGGTGTAAACACTGGCATGTGCGTTAAGATCCATACAGCTGCTGCGTCTCTCACCGTGTCATTAATTTTGACAGGCTGTCTTTCCTCAGGCATATAAACACAAACTTTTGCACCGGATCTATGCATTCATGTGAATGAAGCCCTTGTGTGAGATCCAGTTTGCTTGACCTGAAAGTGATTAAAGTATAAAGGCAAAAACTTTTTTTAGTTTTGGATAAATGGTCAAAAGAGGGTGAAATAATATGAGCTCAAGGTCATGGGCATGCGGCTGCCCCTTCCTCCCAGTATTTAACTATATTAAAATAGGTTTTTGATTCACCTCAGGGACGCTGAATTTTGGGACGCTGGGCCTTTAAAATTTCAGACAGGGGGTTGAGCGGGAAGAGAGTGTAGAAATGGGCCTAGCGGAACCTTCTGGAAGGATCGGGGCTCATTATAATAAGAACCCTCGGTTCTCTCCCCCGCCTCTCCCTGGCGCGGGCATCGCAAGTGTAGGCACCCGGCTGTGACAGCTCGCGGCCTGAATGGCCAGGCAATCTTCTGGGACCTCTGACGAGTGTCCCAGAAGATTTCAGGGAGGAGGGGGAGAGAGGAGAACTTTGGCTGAGGACGCCGCGGCGCTTCGAGCGGAAGTGGGAGCGAGTACCTGTCAAAACTAGGTACCCGCTCCCCCCCCCTCCCCCAATAAAATGACATGCCAACTGTGGCATGTAAGGGCGTAAGGATTCCTCAAGTGGAACTTCCACTTTTTGGTGGAACTCCGCTTTAATGACTGAGCAAATATTAAGGAGCTATACATTGTTTTTAGTTATTTATGCATTAAATACATTTATTATATTATTTATTATTAATAAATTATCTATATCAAGGATTCCCAAACTACGACCCTGCAGCTGTTGCAGAACTACACATCCCATGAGTCATTGTAAAAATCTGACATTCACATACGTGACTAGGCATGATAGGAATTGTAGTTCCTGAACAACTGCAGGGCCGTAGTTTGGGAATCCCTGATCTATATCAATAAATGTGCCACGGCCAAAATTTTTGCCAAAAAACATTGTGTGTGTGTTTTATTATTTATTATATAGGTATTTACGTATTCGGGGGAGAGACGAAAAGGTGCAGCCTGCATTCCCATGGAGAGGGATTATATCTCCCATCAGGTTTTTATTGCTGCCTATGCCCCTGTTAGAGATACCCCCTCTCTTTTTGTCCTGTTTACCATTATCATTGAAAGTGAAAGAAAATCCCAATTTCTGGGTTGTCCTCAGAAAAGTAATAGAGCGGAATTCATCCAATGGGGACACTAGTTCTGATGAAGGAAATTCCCTTAATTTGCAGGGATTTCCTTTCACTTCCTGTTTGGCTATGGGACAGGAAGTGAAGGGAAAACTCCGCAATGGGACAGATGGCAAGGTTTTGCCAATAGTTTTGCCAATAGTTCTACTTTGAACTTTTATTAGAATGAAAGGAAGAGGGAAGACTGAATAGCCCCTTTTTCCTCATGGGAGAGTGGCAGGATAGAGTTTAGTCAGAAATAGTCAATTTTCCCTCCTTATTTCCTCAGGGAAAAGGGGAAGGAGTAGAATGAGGTATTCCTGAGGTAAAACACCTGTAGTGGGCGGTCCTTTAGCTATGCAGGGGTTAGAGCACCTATAGGAAGAGAGCAGCTGGAGGAATTTTCTAGAACTCCTGGGGACCCTATTTAAGGAAGGGATCGCCTCAGAGGGGGCTCATTCGCCTCAGGAGACTCGACCAGTGCAGTTCCCCAACCCCCCCTCCCTTGTCACGGCTGTTGTTATGTGGTAGGTCACCTTTGCATCTTGCAAAGGGGGACGGTTTTTAAGTATATGTGGAAGTGATGATTTTAACTGAGTTATTTATTATGCAGCCTGAGCCGTGGTGGCTGGGTTGTCACAAGTGTTATATGTTTTATCTTATATTTATAAAAGTTTTAAAACCAATAATAAATGGCTGTGGCCAATTATTTGCCACAAGTACAGTTGTCTGCTGTTTTTTATTTTTAGTTATAAGTTTTTAGATTATTAAATACTGCCTACTGTCCCATATGTTTATAACCGCGTTCTCCGTAAAATACACATGAAAAAGGGTGAAATATGATGCAAATGACATTGAAAACTTGAATTGGAGGACAGATCACCTGGTTTCGTTCTTTGTTGGGTTCATTTTCTTTTGTTGTAGTGCTTCGTACAATGTGATTTGCATTTAGAGAAACATCAGTCTTTAAACATTCTTGCTGCTTACTGAGTAATGGATTTGCGAGCTCCAAAAAAAAAAAAAAAAAACGTTATCCCTTAAAGGGAGAGGTTTACCGAGACAGACTGAGGCAACCCTGCGTTGTAATCCTCTTTTCTTAACAAGAAAGGCAGAGCTTCGTGTTCCGCAGTTGCCAACTGAGTCTAATTTACAGGAACAGTACCCGTTCTTAGAGCTTCGTTAACCCTACCGTTAGCCATTTATATGTTATGAGTTTACGTTTGCATATTGTTTTTGCTTTTGTTGTTTCCTTATTGCTATGTAGGTATTTTGTCTATTTATTGAAAAAGGAAGCATCAGCATTTTTTTGGTTTGATGATTTCTGAAAAATGTGTTATGTGTGTTTGGTTGGTGAGGTTTGTGCCAGGCCTGCAGCCCATGATGTGTTCAGACATACCTGCCAAGCTGTAAAGTGCCCCTGGGAATATGATTCTTTAGTTTCACTGAATCTCGTGTCACTGTCTGAAATTCCTGGAATGTTCCTGATTGTGGTGACGCTATTTAACTTAATCATTTTCACTGACGCACCCTGGCTACAAAGAAGAAAATTAGTTGAATCACCTACAGCAGCTTTTGTTATCCCTTTTGGACTCTGTTACAAAGATTTATTGTGCTCCATTCTTTATTTCTGCCCGTCTGTCATCAGCATTACAAGTAGGGTTGCACCGATACCGATATTAGTGCCAATACTATGCATTTTATTTTATTTATTTCAGGTATTTATATAGCGCCGTCAATTTACGCAGTTACATATACATTGTACATTCACATCAGTCCCTACCCTCAAGGAGCTTACAATCTAAGGTCCCTCAGTCCCTACCCTCAAGGAGCTTACAATCTAAGGTCCCTCAGTCCCTACCTTCAAGGAGCTTACAATCTAAGGTCCCTCAGTCCCTGCCCTCAAGGAGCTTACAATCTAAGGTCTCTCAGTCCCTACCCTCAAGGAGCTTACAGTCTAAGGTCCCTCAGTCCCTACCCTCAAGGAGCTTACAGTCTAAGGTCCCTCAGTCCCTACCCTCAAGGAGCTTACAATCTAAGGTCCCTCAGTCCCTACCCTCAAGGAGCTTACAATCTAAGGTCCCTCAGTCCCTACCTTCAAGGAGCTTACAATCTAAGGTCCCTCAGTCCCTGCCCTCAAGGAGCTTACAATCTAAGGTCCCTGAGTCCCTACCTTCAAGGAGTTTACAATCTAAGGTCCCTCAGTCCCTGCCCTCAAGGAGCTTACAATCTAAGGTCCCTCAGTCCCTACCTTCAAGGAGCTTACAATCTAAGGTCCCTCAGTCCCTACCCTCAAGGAGCTTACAATCTAAGGTCCCTCAGTCCCTACCTTCAAGGAGTTTACAATCTAAGGTCCCTCAGTCCCTGCCCTCAAGGAGCTTACAATCTAAGGTCCCTCAGTCCCTACCTTCAAGGAGCTTACAATCTAAGGTTCCTCAGTCCCTGCCCTCAAGGAGCTTACAATCTAAGGTCCCTCAGTCCCTACCTTCAAGGAGCTTACAATCTAAGGTCCCTCAGTCCCTACCCTCAAGGAGCTTACAATCTAAGGTCCCTCAGTCCCTACCTTCAATGAGCTTACAATCTAAGGTCTCTCAGTCCCTACCTTCAAGGAGCTTACAATGTAAGGTCCCTCAGTCCCTACCTTCAAGGAGCTTACAATCTAAGGTCCCTCAGTCCCTACCTTCAAGGAGCTTACAATGTAAGGTCCCTCAGTCCCTACCTTCAAGGAGCTTACAATGTAAGGTCCCTCAGTCCCTACCCTCAAGGAGCTTACAATCTAAGGTCCCTCATTCCCTACCTTCAAGGAGCTTACAATCTAAGGTCCCTCAGTCCCTACCCTCAAGGAGCTTACAATCTAAGGTCCCTCATTCCCTACCTTCAAGGAGCTTACAATCTAAAGTCCCTCAGTCCCTACCTTCAAGGAGCTTACAATCTAAGGTCTCTCAGTCCCTACCTTCAAGCAGCTTACAATCTAAGGTCCCTCAGTCCCTACCTTTAAGGAGCTTACAATCTAAGGTCCCTCAGTCCCTACCCTCAAGGAGCTTACAATCTAAGGTCCCTCGGTCCCTACCTTCAAGGAGCTTACAATCTAAGGTCCCTAACTCACATTCATACATACACATGCCAATTAACCTACCAGCATATCTTTGGAATGTGGGAGGAAACCGGAGTACCCGGAGGAAACCCACGCAGGCACAGGGAGAACATGCAAGCTCCAGGCAGGAAGTGTCATGGTTGGGATTCAAACCAGTGCTCCTTTTTGCTGCAAAGCAAAAGTGCTAACCACTACACCACTGTGCCGCCCACTAGTACTAGTGAGCCCATGCAAAATAAATGTAAAGAATTATATGTGATTTTAACAGGAATGCGGTGCGATTCTTATCTGAATCACATGGGGTTTTCCCCACCGCTCCTCTGTCAACCCAGGCTTGTCATAATGGCTTCAGCCTGGGATTCACATAGGAGCGGTACGGTAAACTGCATGTGATTCTTATCCGAATCACATGAGGTTTCCCCCACCGCTCCTGTGTGAGCCCAGGCTTGTCATGATGACATGCGATTCTTTCAAAAATGACACAAATATTTTACTTTTATGCACATTTTAAAAAATGTTTTATTACTCATTCAGAAACCATATTAAAAACACTTAAACAGCCTAGCCACTACGGCTCAGGCTGTATCAATAAATAAAATATCAGTTTTTCTATAACTCCCAGCTCATAATAAATATACCACTTGTCCCCTTTGCCTAGCTACAAAAGGTGACCCACCACATAACAACAGCCATGACATAAAGGGAGGGAGGGATGGGGAACACCACAGCTTGATGCCTTCTGAGGCGCAGGAGCCCCGCAGAACGGAACCCTCTATTTATAGGCCCCCCAGGCTATTTCTGAGGTCACGTGTACCCTGCAGGTGTGACCAGTCACCTGCCAATATACATGAACCCTCAGCCCTCAGGCAGCTCTTCCCGCCCTTTTTCCCTGAGGAAAAACTAAGGGAAAAGCCCACCTAAACCTGACCAGAGAAAATAAGGGAGCTTTCTTCCCGCCACTTCTCCCATGAGGAAAAGGGGCACATAAAATGCATTTTCTTTTCCTGTCATTCTCATTATGATAGTCACACACGGTTTTATGCAACTTTTTGCAGCATCTACAGCGACTGAATCACTAAATAGAGTCTTGTAGGATTTACTTCAGAGCTATGTTGTCTTCTTGATTCATCAGCTGATGTTGTAGTGCAGTACTGTAACCCATGACAATCAATTATATATTAACAGTTTACAATATACAGTACAAATAAGTGATTGCTTGCCATGAGTTACTGCACATCAACATTGCTTGCAAAATGCAAGCTTATGGAACCTTGTTTATAGCATACTCTCTGTTGTAGATGTAGACTTTGCCATATTTTACAGTCAGAAAAATGGCTCCAGTATTTCCTTGGTCATTTTTACTGTTTTCCTGTTCTTTGGAGGTGGTTATGTTGATTTCATTAATGAATCAGCTTGCTGGAAGAAGAGAAACTGCATGGCAGTGCAATGCAGAAGTGATGAGTAAAGCCTCGTACACACGCATCGATTATTGGCCGGGAATTTTCGGCCAACGTCCGATCGGCCGATTTTCGGCTTGTTAGTATGATGCTTTCGACAACCGACTCCGACTTTTCGTCTGAAAAAAATCTGGTGTGCAGACTATAAAATTTTTGTTGGCCAACAACACAACGGCCGATTTTCCGTCAGTCAGTACAGATTTCGGCAGACAAAAATCTGATGAGCAATACTGGGCATGCTCAGAGAAGAAAAAACACACGGAAAGTAAAGCAGCACGACATCACTTCTGAAGTTGGTTTTTGTTGGCCGAGAAAATTTGTGTGCAGTCTAGAGCACATTCCAACCAACAAAACACCACTCTGGACAAAAGTCGGACGATCGGTCGGCCGATAATCGTTGCGTGTGTACGAGGCATTAATCGCAAAATGGGCTGAACAGCATTACAGATCTTTTGGTAGTAGGGACGTTTTTCATAAATGTAATTCCACTGTGTATCTAACTGTTTTCCTACAGATTTTGTTGTTGTTTCATAAGAAAAGTTCAAAATCCTCCTGCACTGAATATTTACCCAACATGATGTTGCCTACATGGGGGTATATATCAATCAGCACAAAGGCAATCCTGTCAAACACTTACAAGATCTGCCCATCTAAGGCTCACCCTAGAATAACAAAGATCAATCACCTTCTCCATCAATTATACATGGCAACTAGTAAGTGAAGTTAAAATACTATAAAAATAGAGGTCCCCTGAATGGAAATTTTGGTGCCGAAACTGAAAATGCAGGATGCACTTGGCCGAAAACCGAAACCGAAAATGACAGTTTTAAAAAAATATATATTTTTTTTATATACTTATAATATATTCAACTTTTTAATTATTATAAATCTAAAAAATAAATGTATTTATTTTCGGCCATTATCGGCACCTTTAGAACAAGAAAAGTTCAGGAAGAATGCATCTCTTTAACCACTTAAGCCCCGGAAGATTTTACCCCCTTCCTGACCAGGGGGTATTTTGCGATTCGGCACTGCGTGACTTTAACGGACAATTGCTCGGTCGTGCGACGCTGTACCCAAATGAAATTGACGTCCTTTTTTTCCCACCTGTGCGATTTTTTGATCATGCGCTATAAACAAAAAAAGAGCGACAATTTTGCAAAAATAACAATATTTTTCACATTTTTTTATATGAAATTCCCCCCCCAAAAAAATGTAAAATCAAAATTTTTTTACATTTTTGGCCAATTTGTTTTCTGCTACCTATGTTTGGTAAACAAAATCACAATAAGCGTATTTTGATTGGTTTGCACAAAAGTTATTGCGTTTTACTATCTAAGGGAAAGATTTTTGTCATTTTTGTTGTTTTTTTTTTTAACGAGTAATGGCGGCGATCTGCGATTCTTTTTGCGGTACTGCGACATTGCGGTGGACAGATCGGACCCTTGACTGACATTTTTGACACTTTTGTGGGTACCAGTGACATTACTACAGTAATCAGTGCTATACATATGCACTGTTACTGTAAAAATGACACTGGCAGTGAAGGGGTTAACTTTATTGGAGAGGGAGGGGTTAAGTGTGTCCCTAGGGGCGTGTTTCTTACTGTCATTGGATGTGGCTGTGTGTGTAACAGCACAGATCAACGGTCCTACATAGCAGGACCGAGTGATCTGTGCTTTTACACAGGGGAGAATGGCAGGTGGCTTTGTTTACATTAGCTGCCTGCCTTTCTCCCTCTCTACCCGACGATCGCGAGTGACTGGCGGACATTGGGTCTGCCGGTCACACGCGCCGGGTTCTTCGGGTACGAGTGGGGGCGGGAGCGCGCCTCCGGCGGCGCGTGCTCACCCCCTATTTGCTCCCAGGCTAGTGATGTACCGGTGCGTCACTTTGCCTGGGAGGGGCTGACCGCCGCCGTATATAGTCGGGCGGCGGTCGGCAAGTGGTTAAATTCTATGTGTGTTTTCACACTGTTCTGTTGTGCTTCTGTTATGGTGTTAAAAATCTTGCTTGCTACATTTTTGGTCAGTGAAAAAAACCCACCAAAAACGCACCTCCTCGTTAAAATGCATTGAAAACGTAGCATGATTGCATCAAGAACGCACCTCTGTTACGTTTTTGATGCTGTTTGTGAGTCCCATGACCTATGAAAAATATACCATAGCACAGTAAAATCACAGCAAAATCACATGTGTTTTTGGCCTTTTTCTTTATCGGCAAAATGCCAAAAACACCATTTCCTGGTGCCTCCATGGCAGCATATGCTAGTATGCTGCCATGGATAGGCACCAGGAAAGGAAAATTACGGTAAGTATGATACAATTTTCCATTTTCCTGGTGCCTCCATGGCAGCATACTAGCATATACTGCCATGGATAGGCACCAGGAAAGGAAAATTACGGTAAGTATGATACAATTTTCCGTTTTCCTGGTGCCTCCATGGCAGCATACTAGCATATACTGCCATGGATAGGCACCAGGAAAGGAAAATTACGGTAAGTATGATACAATGTTCCGTTTTTCGGCTGATACGTTTTTGGTGCATCTCTAAAAATAAGTACATTCTGTAATAACATATTTCTATGAATTCAATTGATATTGACTTATAATAGGACTTATTAGGAATCCATTGCCTAAACGGCATCTAGGAATTAAAAAACAACTCCAGCCACACAATTTGGACAGGAAAATGAAAATATTCCTAAACAAGCTACAGATCCATGAAGCTGACATTTTGGGTGCTTATCCAATCAGCCGTGGAACTGATACCTACATATAACAGTTTGTTGATCTTAAACACTTTTCAGTTTGGGACACGACCCATAGTCGTCCTTTTTTTTCTAGCATGCGTGTTACACTACAATCTTGACTTTTCCTTCTCCATTCAAGACATCACTTCCTTGAGGGAAGCCAACTGCACGTTTTCAATGGCTTATCAGAATGATCTCAGTTTTCAAGATCTTGTCGGCTCTGAATTCAGGACAAAACATGAGTTGAAGCCTCCAGGGCTGGCATTCCAGTGGACAATGACCTGCTTACTGAACACAAGGGAGACAGATACAGAATCCATCCTAATTGCATTTTTTTGTGCTTTCCCTAAACTTGTGGAAGGATTTGTATCCCAGCAATTTAAAAGCTGGGCATGGATCGGCTTATCTTCTCTTTGGAAGCCTCCGTTTTATTGTGTAATCATAAAATCCTTTTCAGTCCTTAGCAAATCCATGGCCCCCAGACAGAGTTACTGAACTATTGGCCATCAGCCAAAATAAATAGCCCATAGGAATCAGATACTGGGAATAGGAGTTTAGAGGATGATCATTGGTCGGTGAATGAGTGGACAACATACCAACACATCATTCTGAGACATTGATCCCTGATCTATTAAAGTAGTAGATCATCTTTACTTTCTAAAGTAGATTTTCACTTTTCTTAGTGAATGAGGGGAAACAAAGTAAAAATCTACTTTGAAAACAATACCCAATCATGTGCCAGGAAAATGAAAAAAAAAATAAAAATTTATCTATTGATCAACTTTTCTCCAACGGGCTTGTTGATAAGTTTTCGAAACATACTGTCACATGCCTAGCTTTTACCGAGTGTATAAAATATTAGAATATTAATTTTATGGTGGCCATACACACTTTGATAAATTAATAACTTTGTTATTCATTTTCCGATAGTCAACAACCCATTTTAATCAAGAAAAAAGTTGGGGGAGCAAACCCTGAACATGTATTTCTAAAGCTGGTGCAGCTATGAACCAAGTGACATGCATATTAAAAAAGAATAGCGCACACATGCAAAAGAAATGACTATCAAATATGAAGACAATCCATAAATAAAAATGGGGATTTGGTCCCACCATATGGCCATATCGTGCTCAAGCCCCCCACTACTTCAAAGTACCCCATTTTCAGTGGGTCCTACACTATCCATAAAAAAGGATGAATCCAGCCTCTCTAATCCTCGGAGACCCATTTTAATGATATGCCACCCATAGGAAAATGGATTTTGATCAATTGTTAAAGAGGAGCTCCAGTCTCCCCACAAAAAAAAAATTAGGCATCAGCAGCTACGAATTCCTGTCCAAGGATCCAGCTTTGTCCTCACCCGAGCCTGTTCTTCAATCGGCTTTGGGTCCAGGTGCTGGCATCTTGACTAAAATTAAACTGGCAGTGAAGCCTTGCTCAAGCCACACAATGCTTTAGGAATGGTTCCACAGTCTTCTGGGACCTGTGATGTGTCCCAGAAGGCAAGGGGGGGAAGAAGGCAGTGCCCGAACGTCCGCTTAGTTCGCTACAGCAATCCGACCAGAAGTGGGAGCAGGTACCTGTCAAAGCCAGGTACCCCCCCCCCCCCCAAAATAAAAAATAGCAGGTGTGACAGAGGAGGCGGGAGGATATAAATAAGTGGAACTTCATCTTTTGGCTGAAGTTCTGCTTTAAGATATGATCCTAAATGATCATGTTTCAGACATGTGTACTCATTTTCCAATCAATCGAAATATGGTCTTATTCATGAAAAAAGTATCTCAGTGTTGCCGATTGATGCATAAGAAGGATAATATTCCAACCTGGACGGTCAGATTGATTAAATCCAGAGATGTATAGTAACTAAGTAGAACTACTTCACTACTGTACTTAAGTACCGAAAGGCGGTATCTGTACTTTCCTAGAGTAGAATTTTTTTCTCCTACTTCCACTTTTACTTCACTACATTTTTTCAATGATTTCAATACTTCTACTCCAGTATTTTTTTTTGTGCTGCATAGTTACTAGTTACAATTATAAAAATTACCACTGCCAGAACAGTAGATGACAGGTTTCATGAAGCTCAAAACATGTATTATCAGCGCATACGAAAATAAATGCTACTGTATGTATAAATAAAAGCTGCATTTGAAATAATAAAAAACAATATGATGTTCAAACTTTTTACTTCTTTCTTTAATAACTACATAACACAGTACTTGTACTTTTACTTTCAGCACTTGAGTAGCAATTTTTTTTCAAAACTACTGGTACTTTTACTTTCAGTACTTGAGTAGCAAATTTTTTATAAAAACTACTTGCAATACTTAAGTACAAAAAATGTTGAATACTTTAATACTTCTACTCAAATCACTTTTTGATCGAGCACTTCCACTTCTACTCAAGTCACTTTTTGATCGAGCACTTGTACTTTTACTCAAGTATGGGTTTTGAGTACTTTATACAACTCTGATTAAATCTAATCAAAACTGAGTTTAAATCCGTCAAAAGGGACGTTAGGGCTATTCGGTTATATGCAGATTCAGTCGTTTTGATCAAATTGGCACATTGGCCATATAGAAAAATGGAAGCTTGTGTAGTCCTTAGCAGACTACCCTTCACAAACAAGGTGATGGAAGCACAAGCAGCTTGTTCCTATCACTTAACTCTGTAGAAGTTCTCCATTTCACAGGGTCAGGTAGGGATGAGGCCCCCACATCACGACTGTGTTGGTTGTTTGTTTTCTTTTGTTGCTCGCCTTCTGAGAGGTTTCAGCAAACTGAACCCAATGAACTTGTTCAATCTTCCTGTATAAATGTCCAAAGGAAGACGTTTCTCAGGTTTCTCTGTTATTCATTAAGCCTTTTGACTTCATTACGGTGCGTAACTTGCGTCAAAGAATTACTGAGAACGCACAGCAAAACAAGAACAGCTGACTGAATATTATGTGCAGAACCCAAAGGTATAGACGAGCCTTTTGGTGCAGACAATTGGACGGTGGCTCCAGGCAATCCATAAGTTTCTTTCAGTATTTGTGTAAAGCAGCCCATACATTCATAATTGTTTTTTTTTTTTTGTTCAACCAGTGGATTGTACGGAAAAAAAAATGACCCGGTTCCCCATTCAAACACTGATGAAGGGAATCACTCCCGCTGAGCTACAGTGGGGAGATTTCCCCCACCATCAGAATACACTGATCAGCACTGCCAGCTATAGCCTGTGGCACAGATCGGTCAGGAAGAAGCCAACAGGCTGGTTGTACAGACGTCGAGTTTGGACCAATAGAACTGAGAAAATGTCAGGCGCACTAGCAGTTGCAAATGTGTAGGATTGGTAGTTCTGTTGTCTTTTTTTCTGAAAATGCCATTTGGCAGGCTGTCATGCGTATGTTTTAGTATTCATCATTTGTAATGGTCCTCATCTGGACAACAGTGAGCACCACCGCTCACAGTGAAGATGTCTCCTCGGTCTGAGCGGTGGTGGTCACTGTTGTTCAGGGTGTTTTGCTCACGTTTGTATACACTAAAGAATTGCTAAAGTTCACAGATTATTTACCAGGTCAAGATTTGCTTAAAGATTTAAATTGGACTGTTTATGGGACTTTCACTTAGTCACTTCATATTTCGTGTGTATGGCATTTAGGACCTTATTTAGGACTTATTTTTATTTGCATTATTGTAATTTGCTGTCTTATATCTATTTTCATGTTTGTAATGTGGAGTGATTTACTTATCTGATGATATTTATCTGATTGATTGTTTTTTATGTGTTTAGTGATTGCACATGTAGCAGCTTTACTTATCTCTCTATGACAGGGGTGTCAAACTCAATTTCATTGTGGGCCGCATCAGCATTATGGTTGCCCTGTAAGGCTATGTGTCCAGAGCAACCCACCCCCCTTACATCAAATGTCAAGGCCCCCTCCCACTATCAAAAGTCAAGAGTCCCCTACCCTCCCTTACATCATAGTGCACCCCCACCGTTACTTCCATGTGCTGCTGGGAAGAAGCTGGGGGCAGGACTGGGAAGCAGAAAGTGCAGGGCCTGGAGGAGGACCAAAGGAGGGTTGGAGTCAGCTGCCAAAGTGTGCTGAATGCTGGGACCAGGAGAGGTGGAGACCAGGGTGTGCTGCACAGAGAGGCGTACGATCTGTATGAGGAGTTTTGTCTTTCTCTCTGCTGCCGTCTGCTGAGATGGTGGGGGATGGCAGAGATGAGCTTCTCCACAGCTGCACAGAAAAGTCAAGAGTCTGGCGGAGGAGTTCTGTCCTCCTCTCTGCTTCTGACTGCTGAGACAAGCTGGGGACAGAGACAGGGGGGTTACCGAAGCAGCAGGAGAGGTGCGAGGGCCACATGAAATGGCGTGGCGGGCCTGATTCAGCCCATGGGCCTTATGTTTTACATGTGTGCTCTATGATGTGATATATTTTCTGTCTTTTGTGATATTATTTACTTTAAATATTTGGCCAGAATAATAATATTTTATTAATATTTATATTGGCCACTGAAATGAATGCATCACCATGCAGGTAAAAATTGCCTTGCATGGGTATATAGTATTGCATGCCCGGTGGGAATAAGGTTTTAAACATATAGACCAGGGGTGTCCAAACTATGTCCCTCCAGCTGTTCAGGAACTACAATTCCCATGAGGCATTGTAAATCTCTGATATCCACAGACATAACTAGGCATGATGGGAATTGTAGTTCCTGAACAGCTGGAGGGCCATAGTTTGGACACCCCTGATATAGACAAACAAACACCTGTACATCCTTGTGCGGGTAAAGATGGCCCTGCACAGGTGTATGGTACTGTATGCCCTATGTCAGTGGTCCTTAACTCTGGTCCTAGGGACCCACTAACAGGCCAGGTTTGCAAGATAACTAAATTACATCACAGGTGATCTCATTTTCTGCTCAGTGATTGCAGTATTCTAGTCTGCATCTCCCCAAGGTTATACCTAAAATCTGGCCTGTTAGTGGGCCCCTAGGACCGGAGTTGAGGACCACTGCCCTATGTGAATGAGGCCTTTGGCCAGCTTCGGTAAAAGAAAATGATTCAATGATAAATGAGCTTGTAAAAATACGGCCAAGTTTCTCATCAGTATATGACCTAAAACATCCAGTATTCAGCTGTTTCCTATGGTATTGTGCCCGCAAATGCTGCCAACCAGACTAGCAAACTTACTTTGAATGTTGCATCAAATATAGTGTTTTATTGGTCATAAATGCATTCCACAATGGGACTTGATGTGTAGCAAAAAACATAAAATTCAGACATATGGTTTACTGATGGTTTTAGAACTTGTTGGCCCTGATCTTCTTAGTAGCTCCACAGTTATACGCATTGGACACAATGGGAAACATCCACCCCCTCATTACAGGTCATAAAACATAAAAATAGCACCGAGGTTTAAAGGAAACATCTAACAGGTTTCAAAGTAAAATTGCTGCTGTCTAATTAAGAAAAGTCCTTTCAAGCATTTAACTGCTAACGCCTGCCGATAAAAGTATTGGTGAGCCAAGCAGTTGTAATAGGCTTTTTAATGCGTATTTACAAAGAGAATAAAAAAAAGAAGCATTAAGTGTCACCATTTTCCATGTAACTTCGGCCTATACCCTTATTCCACTTTAATGATGGCATGCGGCTGAGCATAGAAACTCTTCTGATTCCAGTATTCAGTAGTAAAGTAGGATTACTGACCGCTCCTTACATGTTACCGGACTTTGTTCACGGTTCATTTAAAGTAAACCTATCATAGGGGAAATATGGAAGCTATCATTGCTGACCTGCTTCTAAAAAAATGTTAGTTGCCTTACTGTTATCTTGACCCAATGCTTCAATACTTCCAAGTCACTGACCCAGAACAAGTATGCAGATCAGGAATGTTAGAAAATATCAGAAGTCCTTATCTGCATGCTTGTTCTAAGTCAGTAACTCCAAAACGTATGGGAATAAGAGGGCCGTTATGACAGCCAGAAGGAGAGGTCAGGAAAGGCAGCCATATTTCTTTTATGACAGGTTGATTTTAAAGAGGCCCTGTCAACAGACTGTTCATTTGAGCAAAAAATCTTCCTGCAAGATTATATATGCATTGTGCAGAACAGGAGAGAATCCTATACTAGACTTGTTTAAGCTAAGACTGCAGTTCAGCTTTAACAAAATTCAGAGCAATATTCCTTTTATATGATACATATATTATATCCTGCTCAGAATGGTTATCCCTTGATATCCATGTGTTTTTTCTGTACTCTATGAATTGGTTTGTACTGTGATTTGCTGATACTTTGATACTTTAGATCTCCAGTGCCCAACTTGAGACCCGGGACCCCTGCAGACAGAAGTAGTGTTTTTATTGTAAAAGAAAAGTCTCACGTGACTCTGTCTATGTTTCTTGAAGCATGACCTTAGTCTCCAACAACTCCTGCACCACATTTGCATTCTTCAATCATCTCTTGTAGTTTGCCCATAGTCCCCAACCATCTATTGAAGCACGCACATAGTCCCCAACCATCTTTTGAACAATGCCTGTAGTCCCCAACCATCTCTTGAACATTGCCTGTAGTCCCCAACCATCTCTTGAACAATGCCTGTAGTCCCCAACCATCTCTTGAACAACGCCTGTAGTCCCCAACCATCTCTTGAACAACGCCTGTAGTCCCCAACCATCTCTTGAACATTGCCTGTAGTCCCCAACCATCTCTTGAACAATGCCTGTAGTCCCCAACCATCTCTCGAACAACGCCTGTAGTCCCCAACCATCTCTTGAACAATGCCTGTAGTCCCCAACCATCTCTTGAACAATGCCTGTAGTCCCCAACCATCTCTTGAACAACGCCTGTAGTCCCCAACCATCTCTTGAACCACGCCTGTAGTCCCCAACCATCTCTTGAACAACGCCTGTAGTCCCCAACCATCTCTTGAACAATGCCTGTAGTCTCCAACCATCTCTTGAACAACACCTGTAGTCCCCAACCATCTCTTGAACAATGCCTGTAGTCCCCAACCATCTCTTGAACAATGCCTGTAGTCCCCAACCATCTCTTGAACAATGCCTGTAGCCCCCAACCATCTCTTGAACAAAGCCTGTAGTCCCCAACCATCTTTTGAACAACGCCTGTAGTCGCCAACCATCTCTTGAACAACGCCTGTAGTCGCCAACCATCTCTTGAACAACGCCTGTAGTCCCCAACCATCTCTTGAACAACGCCTGTAGTCCCCAACCATTTCTTGAAGCATGCCCATAGCCCTCAACCATCTCTTGAAGCATGCCGTAATCCCCAACCATCTCTTGAAGCATGCCCGTAGTCCCCAACCATCTCTTGAAGCATGCCTGCAATCTTTGACTATCTCTTGGAGCATGCCCTGTACAAAAGATGGCCCTTTGATACCAATGTGCTTTTCCCTACTCTCTAAATTGGTTTACACTGGGATTTTCCAATACTTTAGATCCCTGGTGTCCAACTTGAGGCTCAGGGGTCCTTGCAGACAGTGGTCTTTGTGTTCCTTATTGCCCTGTAATAGCACAATCTCTTGAAGCTATGAAGCATCTTAAAGCATGTCTCCAACAAATCCTACAGCATGAGAAAATAATGAAAATACTAATTCCTGAATATATATATATATATATATATATATATATATATATATATATATATATATATATATATATATATATATATATATTCATATGTTTAGACACTATAAACGCATGAGTTACACATTAATTGATGTACATATTTGAGTGAGTATTGTGTTGCACGATACTATTTTTACCAGATACACTCCTACAGCATATTTACAGTCTCTGACCATCTCTTGTAGCATGCGTGTAGTCTCTGACCATCTCTTGTAGCATGCGTGTAGTCTCTGACCATCTCTTGTAGCACGCCTGTAGTCTCTGACCATCTCTTGTAGCATGTCCGTAGTCTCTGACCATCTCTTGTAGCATGTCCTCAGTCTCTGACCATCTCTTGTAGCATGCGTGTAGTCTCTGACCATCTCTTGTAGCATGCCTGTAGTCTCTGACCATCTCTTGTAGCATGTCCGTAGTCTCTGACCATCTCTTGTAGCATGCCTGTAGTCTCTGACCATCTCTTGTTGCATGCCTGTAGTCTCTGACTATCTCTTGTAGCATGCCTGTAGTCTCTGACTATCTCTTGTAGCATGCCTGTAGTCTCTGACTATCTCTTGTAGCATGCCTGTAGTCTCTGACCATCTCTTGTAGCATGCCTGTAGTCTCTGACCATCTCTTGTAGCATGCGTGTAGTCTCTGACCATCTCTTGTAGCATGCCTGTAGTCTCTGACCATCTCTTGTAGCATGCCCGTAGTCTCTGACCATCTCTTGTAGCATGCCCGTAGCCTCTGATCGTCTCCAGTTGTATGTCTGCCATCTCTGGTTTTTGATGCTTTCCATTTATTGAATATTACATGTGACTCTTTGGTGATGTCAGGGTCCACATTTAAGCCCCCTTATATCAAGTAAGTTGACGGCTACTGCTTTAGATGTTTTGATTTTGAGGCTTTATATGGTCTTCTTGCTTGGGCCTAAGATTCGTCTATTAAAGTTTGTTGACCGCTGCCATCTTGTGGCTAAGTTCCATAAAATCAAATCTCCAAAATCTTCTTTCAAATTTAGATTTCTGGCTTCTGTAGATCTGTAAATGCTGCAGAAAACAGATGTATAGAGGAAATAGAAAGGAAACTTTTCCTATGCGTTGTTCTTCAGAGCTTGTTAAAGAATGAAATGTTAGCAGGAACTCTTTGGTGATTAGGTTGCTGGGTTCTATAGCTTAAGACGGAATCCCTGGGGAGGAACTCTATTTCCCACTTACAAATGATGTGGAACGAATCGGTTTTATCTTGCTTGTCCTAGCTCCATAACTTTTGTATCTTCATTCCATAAGGTACTTAAGGAGGCTGCAAGTACAGGTGGTGGAAAAACTGAGAGCTAGTATTACAAATTGCTGGAAAGCGACAGCAGGCTCTCCACATGACATCATGAAGCTACTATGCTAAATAAAATTTTCACAAAAAAAAAAAAGTTGATTGATATTTTTGGCTTCCCTCCTAGGACACCAGCAGAGTAATTCTTGGCTTTCCTTTACAATTCTATGGTGCATATTGTGTTATGGTCATGGCATACACTGAAGAGTGACCATACTGTCACTTTTTCCAGATTTCCTCTACAGCTTACAGTTTTGATTACTGGACTGCATGTCACTTTGACAAATATGACTCATTTCTCTAAACGCTGTTTTGTTCATTCTTAAAGAATACAAAGTGACAGATTATTTAATCATTTCGTGCCAAGAACAATGATGCTCTGTGGCCATGAGAACAAGAAATATATTACTAGCTTGACTGGACCAATAGATGAAAAGATGATCTGTGGTTGCGTGATAAGTATTTGGCAATTTTTTTGTAAGACTGTTAAAGCCCAAATCCAGGAATTGGTAGCAAAAACCAGTCCCCCCTCCCCACAGCACTGCAAGCTTGTTAAGTCTAGGGGTGTTGGAATAAGCAAACAAAAAAAAATACTTGCCTTATTTTGCCTTTTCAGCAGGATCTACTCACGGCTGTGGGTCACACTCGCCTCCACCGTGTACAGTGCAGGGTTACTAGCCCTGCATTTTATGTGACAACACTAAAGGCTCGTTTCCACTGAGCGGATTGGTTCGGATCGGTTCGCTACGGTATGCTATTTTGAGTGTTTCCATTATGAAAGTGGCCCATACAACCGAACCAAACCGCACCATTCCTGGTCCTCCTTCAGATGTAGGGCCATGGGAAATGGTACGGTGCAGTTAGGGCGGAGCTACTAGCGTCACACGATACATTCCAATGATTGGCGGACAGGAAAATGTCAATGCTCACGTCAAACGAAAACGCAAAACAAACACGCATGGCCCCTGGCGGTCCGACTTGCAGTGGAAATGCTCACCTGAATAGGCCGGACCATTCTAACCCTTCCAAACTGTACCGACCCGAACCGTTCCGCTCAGTGGAAACGAGGCATAAGGGACCACCCACAGAATTGAGCTTCCGTGAGAAGAGGGCAGCATCGAAAATGGCCAGAGCCGGGACTTAAGGCAAATAATCCTGCCTATTTCTCTACCCCCTAGATATAACAAGCATTTAGCCCTTGCAGTGCTAGGGGGTCCCACTGCATGGGCAGATTTCTTCAAATTTTCAGAGTTGGGCTTTAAGCTTAGCAATACTTGCGTCACTTAAAGCAGAACTCCAAGCACATTTTGTAATATTAAGTATGAATACAATAGTTGCCTTTGCTGTGTTATTGCTGCTGTGTCCTTCAAAATGATTATTCTTATTATTATACAGGATTTATATAGCGCCAACAGTTTTCACAGCGCTTTACAACATCAGGGCAGACAGTACAGTTACAATACAATTCAATACAGGAGGAATCAGAGCTTACAATCTTAAAGCACTACTTGCGTTAATGCCTTATACTACAGCTGTCGCTGTACATCTGGCCTACTGTGGCTCTCATACAAGGAAGCAATACATTCTTTAGCTGCCCCTCTCTCCCCTTGTTTCCTAACCCCTTTTTGCTACCCTCACCTCCCTTAAAGCGGAGTTCCAGCCTCGGGGGTCAATTTAAGCTAAAAATACCACCGGAACAGTTCGGGCTAGTACATTCCATAATGGATAGCCTCTGAACTGTCCCGGGTCTCACTTACCTGTAAGAAGAAATACTTACCTTGAAAATTTCTTCTCCAGCGCTGCCATATCAGGTGTGGGCAGCTGAAGCCGCAGCGTCCCTCTTCGTGACGTCAGAGTCCCACAATGCACTGCACCGGCCCCGCTTGTCACTTCCGGTGCAGGCGCGGCATCCCTGCACAGCTTCTGGGCAGCTGAAGCTGCAGCGTCCCTCTTTGTGTCCTCTTCCGTGAAGTCAGAGTCCCGCAATGCACTGCACCGGCCCCGCTTGTCACTTCCGGTGCAGGCGCGGCATCCCTGCACAGCTTCTGGGCATGCCCAGAAAGTTGTTTAGCAGTGAATGCCACGCCTGCACCGGAAGTGACAAGCGGGGCCGGTACAGGCGCATTGATTCCTGGGAGCGATGACGTTCAGCTCCCAGGAATCATAGCAAACCAGAAGTGACGGCGTGTGGCGTGGCCGCAGAGGGAGGAAGTGGAAGGAAGGTGAGTATATTTTCTTCTATAATAAGGTAAGTGACCAAAAAAAAAATCGGCACGATCCATTTTTCTTTCAGGTTGCCCTCAGCAAGTGGAGGGCCCAAAATCGATTTTTTCGATTTTGAGGCCGGAACTCCGCTTTAAGGTGAAGATCCTCTTTACAATATGGCTGATTGTACATGCTTTATTTTTAATTATTTGCTATATTTTTGACATGAACGTGGAAATACCCTTGAAGCCCATATAACTTGCAATAAGATTTTGTGAATACTCGCCCAAATCTGTTTCAGTGAAAAAAAAAAAACCCTTGATTAGGAAGTACGCGCCTAGTTCCAAGTCATGCAAGAACTAGCCACGCAGCAATAAACAAGTTGCTGTTTACTCAGCTGCCATAAACCCCTGTGGCCATATGATTTTATTTTTTGTGGCGGATTCTTTACTAGGGAGGACACTGGCTAGGGAGATTTTATTGTACTATTGAGGAGCTCATTTTACGGCATTCATTGGTATCAGATTGATGGTAACTACGTTGTGACCAAAGGTAATTTTTGCATGTTGCTTTTTTTTTGTATCCTTTAACCACTTAAGCCCCGGAAGATTTTACCCCCTTCCTGACCAGGGGGTATTTTGCGATTCGGCACTGCGTGACTTTAACGGATAATTGCGTGGTCGTGCGACGCTGTACCTAAACGAATTTGACGTCCTTTTTTTCTTTTTTTTTTTGGTGGTATTTGATCACCTGTGCGATTTTTTGATCATGCGCTATAAACAAAAAAAGAGCGTAAATTTTGCAAAAATAGCAATATTTTTCACATTTTTTTATACGAAATTCCCCAAAAAAAATAAAATGAAAAAATCTAATTTTTTTAACATTTTTGGCCAGTTTGTTTTATGCTACATATGTTTGGTAAAAAAAATGCAAAAAGCGTATTTTGATTGGTTTGCGCAAAAGCTTTCGCGTTTACTAACAAAGGGAAAGATTTCTGTCATTTTTGTTGTTTTTTTCTTTAACGCGTAATGGCGGCGATCTGCAATTTTTTTTTTTTGCAGTACTGCGACATTTGGGCAGACAGATCGGACCCTTGACAGGCATTTTTGACACTTTTGGGGTTACCAGTGACATTTCTACAGTAATCAGTGCTATACATATGCACTGTTACTGTAAAATTACACTGGCAGTGAAGGGGTTAACTTTTTTTGAGAGGGAGGGGCTGTGTGTGTCCCTAGTGGCGTGATTCTAACTGTGATTGGCTGTGGCTTGGGCTGTAGGAACAATGATCAACGGTCCTACATAGTAGAACCGTGTGATCATTGTTTCTACACAGGGGAGAATGACAGACGGCTTGTTTACACTAGCCGCCTGACTTTCTCCCTCTGCAGCGGCGATCGCAGAGTGACCGGCGGACATCGGGTCCGCCGGTCACACGTGCTGGGGGGTCTGTGACCACGCGGGAGCGGGAGCGCGCCTCCGGGGGCGCACGCTCGCTCCCTAGACCCTCACAGGCTAGTGACATAGATCTACGTCACTTTGCCTGTGAGGGGCTGACTGCCGACGTAAATCGTCGTTAGGCAGTCGGCAAGTGGTTAAAACCAAAAAAAAAAAAAGACCTAACTCATTGGTACATTTAAAGTCTTCTGAGTAATGATGGATTTTGTTGATGTTTTATTCTGTTAACCAATTTTGTTTTTATGATTTTGATGGGTAGATTATTGGCCGCAGGTGTTTAAATTGACTCTTAATAAAAAAAATAAAAAATAAGTGGTAGTCCAAAAGGGCTGCTTAGGCAAAAAATCGTGTTACTAAGCTGATGTTTTGTTAGCATTCCAAAAGGAACAGGACTGACTACAGCTTTAACAGTGCTGATACTTTATCATGTTCCGTTCCGGAAAACAAACCATGTGTCAGTATTACGTGTGAGCTGTTCAAGCTGTTTCGAGTATACATTTGGGTCATACGACACTTCCCTTATCCCTCATATTTTTTTTATTGCCATCTAGTTTTTACACATTTAGTAATGTTTAATGGGAAAGAGAATAAAGCTTACATCTCTGAAGAGCACATATAATGAGATGCATTCATAGCTGACGGTGCTCTGAAGAACCAAAATAGCTTATCATGGTCTCCAAGGTTCACTTACTCCAACCAATGAAAACACTGCACATGTGTGATCTTCACCCCTTGTGGGCCGTTCTTTGGACAATGAAGTGACTGCCTGGCAGGAGATTATGTGGAAGTGTTTTATTTCTTGACATCACTTCTAAGTGTAGATGTGACTTATGTCACATCTAGAAAGCACAGCTCAGTCTTGCTGACCGAAGTCTTTCTATGTCTTATAATTTTGTAAATATAGATATTCTTCCATATTCTATAGTCTACCTATATTTATAGAAAGGGTTTGAAAGAAAATCGAAATTTAGAACAATGAAAAAGGCTAAGGCTGGCCATACATTATACAATTTTTTTACCATTTTCTTGAAATTTACCTTCAACTATGCAGTACAAAGACCTACCTAATTGGATACAAGTGAAAGTGTTGTTTAGCTTTGACCTCATATTATGTGGTTTGTGGTAAATCTAACAGAAAATTGTACAAGAAAATTGAACATATGGCCAGCCTTAGGCAGGCCATACATTGGGCAATTTTCTTTCTTTATTTATTTCAGGTACCGTATTTTCCGGCGTATAAGACGACCGCCCTACTTTTCAAGTTAAAACATAGGTTTTGGACTATACTCGCCGTATAAGACTACCCCCCTTCCGAAGCAAAGCAAGGCAACACCATATACGCCGAGTATAAAAATCCCAAAGGTAATTAAGTAAGAGCCGGTTCACACTAGCGCGACTTGTTCGGCGACTTGTCAGCCTGACAAGTTGCGCACAGTCGCGGTCAACCGCTACAGGACTCGTTCTAATAGGAGCGACACAAGTCGCTCCGACTTAGAAAAAGGGTCCTGTACTACTTCGGGGGGCGACCTCAGAGCGACTTGCATAGACTTCCATTATGTGAAGTCCCTGCAAGTCGCTCCGAAGTCGTGGTGCATTGTAATGCACAAGTCGCCCCCGAAGTAGTAAGGAGTCGTGTCGCCCCAGTGTGAACCGACTCTTAGTGTAATCTATGAAAGCCCTGGCTGTCTGTGCCCTATTCATCTGCAAGGTACCGTAAATGTATTCTCTTATATTCTCTCCAAGGTAGTGTAAGTAAGCATTACCGGTGGATGTATCATCTCTCAAGGCGCTGGCTGTGTGGGAATCCTGTACCGGTATTCCGTATGTACCATAGCTTCGGCTACATACAGTATACCGCGCTGAGCCGATCACGGTGAGCGATGTATTCTATTATTGAATGCAAAGACTGCTCAGATTGGCAGAGTCATAGAGAGTAACATCATCCCACCTCTCTGACTCCGCCAATCTGAGCAGGCTTTGCATTCAATAATAGAATACATCGCTCATCGTGACTGGCTCAGCGCGGTATACTACGTAGCCGAAGCTACGGTACATGCGGTATACAGGTAAAGGATTCCCGCACAGCCAGCGCCTTGAGAAGATTATACATCTACTGGTAATACTTTTACTTACAATACTTTATAAGCCGCCGAAGAGAAGACCCAATCAAAGCCGCATTCGTCTCTGATCGGGTCTCCTTGTAAAAAAACCTGGAAGTGATGTCATGACTCTGCTCCAAAATCAAAAAACTTACAGCATTCAAAACAGCCAAACTTGGCGTTTTGAATGCTTTTAAGTGCAGAGGAGGGGTTTGGGGTCTTTTAGACACCCAGATCCCTCCACAAGAGTACCTGTAAAAAAAAAATGTAAATGTCCGAAAATATCGGCAGATATCGGCCGATACCGATATGTGATGACCAAAATATCGATATCGGTATCGGCAATAAAAAAACGATATTGGTCGATCACTAATCGTTAATACAGCGGCTTTGACCGGAGCCAACACTCATAGTGTGTACCAAGCCTAATACTTACAGCTCTTCTCCACACTATCCTGGACAGTGAAAGGATATCAAAGGACTCAACTTTTTGTTATGCCGCTCTCTACCACCATATCAGCATGCTCCTTGCTCTACAGCACAACTGATTGTACCGCTTCTCCCTCCTCCAGTCTGAGCTCTGCTGTATAGGGACTGCAAGAAGGCTGATGCCAAGTCAAATGATGTACTTACACTGTTTGCATAAAGAAAAACACACAACACCTCTTCCCCCAATGCCCCACCTGATTTTTGCTGCCCCGCTTTGGATGCCAGGATGCTTGCTAATGAATTCATGCATTCATTTGTGTCTTTTATAACTTCCAGGAGTTCAGCTTTAAAAAGGTGTTTGTATGCATAAGAATGCATTTAATAGGGCTTTTTGTTTCATTTTTCATCCATAATGTACAATAAATATCATTTTGGAGTCTAGCTCAGAAAGAGTGACACCCTAATTTTGAACCTGTGGGAGGGGTAGTGACGAAACCTATAACTGGCCTCCATTCAAAAATTCAATAGTTTTTTTTTTTTGGGGGGGGGGGGGGGCTGACCTCTAAATACAATCCAATAATGTGCAGCTTAAAAATGCTGAAGTCATCTAATTGAAATGATAGTGTGACATTAAATTATTGGCATCTTTCGAGCAGCATCTAGAGAAGGACTCGGTATTCCAGCCCACACTGACAGCATGGACCCATGCCATCCCTGGAAGCTCATTCCCAGATTTTGCCTCACAGTACAAAAGTAAATTTTAATATTCAGCTGGGAATATTCCAGTTTATCACATTCCTGCAATCGTAAAAAGAAGTTCTGCATAGTGTGATGTGGTTGAGTATGTCGTACTAGTTTCTCCTTTATAGTATGAATCATACTTTTTAGTGGGAACTCCTATTATTTTCCAGACTAGAAAAGCAATATAGGTGTCTATTACATCACATGTGTGCATAGATCCACTCCATGGGGAACTTTCAAATCTTTGCTAATGAGGCTTTAGGATTGAACGCTGAGGAGAACATTTATACAGCAGTCAATCTGACAGATGAATATTCCTGGTAAATGTATTTTAAATGACAGTGGTTGATTGACCATTGGTGACAGCAGGGGAGGACTGGGCCAGGGGGCAGGGGGGCAGTTGCCCCCTGGGCTGCTCTGATGCCCTGTAAAAAGGCTGCACAGCTTCTGCCAAAGAAAAGACTAAATGATTCCTGGTGAAGAGAAGTAAAATGTCGCCACTGCTGATCTACTGAGTGCCGGAAGAATACAAGGACAGAGCGCAGGCCCCATGCCCCACTGGACACTCTTCTCCCCCCGGTCAACCCGAACCGAGCTGTCCCAGATCCCTCAAACCACCCCCTGTAGGCCAGCTTGGGAACCTGGATTCGGCTGGTGGGTAGAGAGTACTTGGAACGTAGCTTCAGCCTGGAATGGGGGTCAGGAGGAGGCCAGGAAGAGGGAGAGTAGGTGGGGGGCCGAGTCGCTGCACCATGGGCCTCTGGACTGTACTTGCCCCCTGGGTCGAAAGTTGCTAGTCAGCCCCTCGGTGACAGATTGGGGAAAGTCACATTTACCACTTTATACAGTACATATGTCCTAAGGTTTGATCAAATCTCTTAGCAGTTATTTATATGTATGATGGCCCTGGGGTCAGGTAAATCCAAATTCTAAGATACGTTTTTAAAGTTCTTACGACATTATCTAACTGTATGGCATGCCTAGGTTAATATACACTTAAGCCGGCCATTTTTGTCGCCCCTATCAGGTTGCTGCCACTTCATTTTGGCCAACATTTCTCCAGGCAGCTGGCTTGGGAACCAGTGATGGTGTGGCTCAGCAACCAGCATCCACCTAGCAACCCATGATGCTGTGCAGCTGTTACTAGGATTCAGGCAGCTGGGATTTACAGCTTAATTGGTTGTTATGGTTCGGGCTGGTGCCTGCAACATGACATCCAATGATGCTGTGTGACCCAGCTGCCAGCATCCTAGCAACCAGCTTAGTAAATCTTTCCTGCGTAAACAATGTTACTAAGCTGCAGTGAGGATGAAGTATAGACAGTAAGGTGTCAGTTCCACCCTCTACCAAGTGACACCTGAGGCAATCCCCTAACTTTTCCTTATTGGCAGCATACCCCTGAACATGACAATCCAATATCTGGTGAATAAGCAAGTGCACTACATGTTTTACATTTTGTGAAGACCTGACTGGCCAATATGAGCTTATTGGACATCACTTTCCAAAACCACGGTCCTTCATATGGCCTTAGCACCTTCCTTTGCAGCTATAATAGCCTTTACTCTCCTGGGATGTCTTTCCACAAGATCTTGGAGTGTGTCTATGGGAATTTGTAACAAAGAAAATGGCCTCTGCCCCCACCTATTACTGGCCTTCATAGCAAAGACGTAAAGTAAGCAGACTGGTTGGCAAATTGAACTGGGAATTTTATCTTTGTTTGTTCTATGGGAATTTGTACCCATTTGGCCAAAAGAGTCTTTTGAGGTTGCTTCACCCTCTTCAATTGGGTTGTGGTTGGGCTCAGTGAAGGCGTCTTGAGTTTCTCCATACCAAACTATGGCTGTATGGAGCTGGCTTGTGCATGGGGCATTTATGAGGAATCAGAAAAGAGCCTTCCACCAACTATTGCCACAAGATCGGTATTGCACTTTTGTCTCAAATGTCTCCTGGCTAGCGCTTTAGTTGAAATCTTCAATCGTCTGATGCCCCCCCCCCTCCATATCCCATATCCATATCTTCCATCTTTCAGGTTAATAAAGCTGATGGACCTATCATATGCACTCATCCATAGTGCGGACTATGGCTGCCTTTTCTATTCACAGAACTGTTCTACAGCTTCCATGAATGAAAAACGATCTATGAATAAAAGTGAACCTTTCATTTATCTGGCCGTCCTCCATTCATAGATCGTTTTTTATTCATAGAAGTTATAGTATGGCTTATATGGGAAACAAAGCTATAGTACTGCTTCTATGAATGGAGGAGGTGGCTGGAAAGGGGGGACATAGTCGGCACTCTCGATGAATGCATATGACAGGCTCTTTTAACTCCTGCCTGACCAGAAGCTCATGGCAACTGTGGTAGAGGGGGCATCAGAGGACAGAAGACATCAACTACAGCACCAGCCAGCAACACAAGGGACACATTGGACTCATTGTAATTAATGTCCTTTGTGCTGTTTTTTTTTTTAAAAAACGAAACTGGCTTTAACAGTACTCATCACCTGAACTTATCAATTTGCAGTGTCCAATAGAGGACTATCCATGATACAAGTATACTGTAATGATTTATTCCTGCTCTGGTTAATTTGTTTCAGTAAATTAGGCCTAGTATCTCAGAACCCATAGATATTATGTCATACTATAGTTTTTTTTTTCTTTGGCCCCAGAGCTTTCGTACCTTCGCATGGAATTGATGATGCAGGAAAGTTTCTCGGAGTTCCCAGAACTTTTTCATTTCACAGCTAGCACATGCAGCTGCTCACTTCAGACAGCTGTTGATCTTTATGCGCTGATATGTGGGAGAGAAGCTATTTTTTTAGCACCTTAAGTATATTGAAATGCACCATGAGTAATTGCAGCATAACAACTTTGAAAACACGCTGATTAGTGTGATTTCAAAGTGTTAAATCCTTGGGTGCCGAAGGAAAAATGACACAGTAAAAGGGAGCTCTTTGGCCTCTGTTACTATTTATATTTCTTTTTAGGTAATAGGTAGGGGTTTCTATTTGAAACCAATAGGTTGCTTAGTACAATAGTACATAGAGCAACAAAACTCAGTTGTCTGTCTGCAGCAGTGTGAAATCTGCGTTACTGCATTTTCTACACCCCTCCATTCTTAGCACTCTGAACGTTAGCATGCAGTGGCATCAAGTGTGTAGTTGTTCTGCATAGCTGATGATATTGTAGCTTTATTCTTTGTAATGCAACTTGGGTAAGTGAAAGCAGAGAAATACACAGTTTACACTTGTGTTACCCTCTGAAAAGCAATATGACGTGGATCATTTTTCAGAGGGTGTTTGACAGGTGACTGGGAGACATTATGTCACCTCCTGTTTTAACCTTGCAGAACCTACACCACCATCCTGCAACCGACTACATTGCACACAGTTGCAAATCGGTCACATTCACATGAATGGGGGTACCACATTTTGAAATGCCCACAGCAAATGTGCACCCCCTCCAGCTGCTGTTTTAGTATAAAGGGGCAATAAAACTGTGGCTCAACCACCTAGCTTTACCACCCTTCGGCTGCAAGGGTAAACCAGACCTTACAAATGGCTTTAAGCTGGATCCCTATATGTATTATTTCCATTTGCTTTCTATGGGCAGCTAGGACAGGGGTCTCCAAACTTTCTAAACAAAGGGCCAGTTTACTGTCCTTCAGCCTTTAGGAGGGCCGGACTATGGCCACTGAGAGTATAAAAGATCTTGATGTTAGTGGGAAAAAACAATGTCCCATCGTAAGTGTCAATGTAAGGAATTGTGCCCTATAGTTGGTGTCACTGGAAGGAATTATGCCCCAAGAATGGTGTCATTGGGAGGAATTGTGCCCCTTCATTGGCAAGGAATTATGTCCCATTGTTGGTATCAGTAGATAAAATAGTGCACACAAACTCTCTTGTTCCCTCTAGAGATGGACTAGTGTGCATAGAGCAGTGCACATGACTGAGTTTAGATGATTTTTGGAGAATAAGAATATTGTTTAGTGTCACTTGAGGGTTAGGGTTACACTGAGGTTTAAAGTATAAGGCAAAACTTTTTTTTTTAGTTTTGGATATAGCAGAGAGGGGGTACAACCGCTTGTCAATTTTTATCGCTGTCTGTGCCCCGGTTTAGGAGATTCACACTCTCTATTTGTTCTGTTTACTGTTATCATTGAAAGTGAAAGTAGAAGAAAATCCCAAATTTTGGGTTGTCCCCAGAAATGTAATAGAGGAGAAATCTTCCAATGGGGACACTAAATCTGGTGAGCTGGGGTTCTCAAGAAATTCCCTTAATTTGCAGGGATTTCCTCTTACTTCCTGTTTGGCTATGGGACAGGGGGTGAAGGGAAATCTCCGCAATGGGACACAGATGGTGAAAAAAAATCTGCCAGATGTTATAACCCTCCCTTGCTCTATCCAAAATGAAAGAAAACGTTTTGCCTATATTTCTACTTTAAATGAGAATGGTGGCCTTAAGCTTAGGCCCAAACTACGGCCCTCCAGCTGTTGCGGAACTACACGTCCCATGAGGCATTAAAAAACTCTGATGTGCTCGGACATGACTAGGCATGATGGGAATTGTAGTTCCTGAACAACTGGAGGGCCAAAGTTTGGAGACCCCTGGCTTAGGCATTGCTCTCCCAGTCAGGAGCTTTACCCCAGAGAATACCAGATCCAAGCGACATCTCTCAGAGCTGAAAGTTGCTTGCCAATATGAAAGAACTTTTTTTTCCGGGTCACACAACTTTTGAGGAAATTTGTGCACTTTTCTAAATGTTTAAAAACTAGTAACATGTCATATGCACAACAACTGTAGCAACAAATTCAGATTATACACGTACAAGGTCTGCGTCACCCTAATTTATCAATTACGGATACTTGCAGAACTACATATATGTGTGCTAAGGGAGGTCCGGTTACGGCCACAACTGTGTAAATATATTTACATTCCTTCCAGAATATGTAAAGTACCGCTGCCAGGCACTAACCTTTTAAAAGTCAATTTACACACGCCAGAGTCAATTTACTTATGGAGTTGCTTACTTAGACATGCAGCATTATCTTACTGTTATTATTTTCATTTTTCAGCATTATGAGTTCAAGGTGTAAAGAATATTATTAAACTGAACCTAGAGATGTCATCGCCAGTGCAAGGGCCTCCAGATATATTTGAAGTGCAAGGAAAATATAATCTGAAGCCTCCATATGAACATGAGGAATTTAATGAGGTCTCTGGGATGCTTGAGAGCTATAGTGTTGCAGCGTAAGGGCTAATGCACATGAATGTATATAGGCATTAAATATGCCAAGCATGAAGACTAAGCTTTTCTCCAACGACTGAAGAACCGCAGGTGGGGTGTACAGCCTGTCATAGAAGAGAATGTCGGTACTCCCCTGTACTTGTTTAGATACAGATGCAGTCAAGCATGTGTGTTCTACGCATTTTCCTGAACGCAGAAGTGCCAGTATGAAAGCTTTCCACCGTTGTCTCAGTCAACAGTTTAAACATTCTCACAGAAGAAAACAGGAGAGTGATAATTTCATTAGTGTCTTGCTTCTCATTCGTTGTCTAATCAGAGCTTGAGGGTAGGTTGGTGACCAAGCTGTTTTGTTTAATGGCAGTAGAGAAAATGAGGTCACCAACCTACTCTTTTGTTTGTCAGGGCATAGATCACAAGACTAACTGAACACAATAATAAAAACATCAGAAGGTGAAACCGTTTTTTTATTTGAGATATATATCTCGCTCATCCATGTCTTTATGGACCTTGATTTGTGCACTGGTGCGCAGTAAAGTTGGAACAGGAAGGGGCCATCCCCAAACTGTTCCCACAAAGTCGGGAGCATGAAATTGTCCAAAATATCTTGGTTTGCTGACGCCTTAAGAGTTCCTTTCACTGGAACTAAGGGGCCAGTCCCAACCCCTGAAAAACAACCCCACACCATAATCTCCCTTCCATCAAATGATTTTGACCAGTGCACAGAGCAAGGTCCATAAAGACTTGGATGAGCGAGTTTGGGGTGGAGGAACTTAACTGGCCTGCACCTCAACCCGATAGAACACCTTTGGGATGAATTAGAGTGGAGACTGAGAGCCAGGCCTTCTCGTCCAATATTAGTGCCGGACCTCACAAATGTGATTCTGGAAGACTGGTCAAACATTAACATAGATACAGACCTAAACCTTGTGGACAGCCTTCCCAGAAGAGTTGAAGCTGTTATAGCTGCAAAGGGTGGGCCAACTCAATATTGAATTCTACGGACTAAGACTGGGATGCCAATAAAGTTCATGTGCGTGTAAAGGCAGGCATCCCAATACTTGTGGCAATATAGTGTATCTAAAGCGCTGCGTATATTGACGATGCTATGTAAGTACCTCCAATAAATAATTTAAATAAATGAATGATCTTGGACTCTTTGGTGCTTCTTCATTGGTGCATGTTTATCTGGTAACCTGATGGGTATCCAGAGGAAAGTAGATCTATTTGTTGTAAACGGACTAACCTGAGCCAGTGAGCTCTCCAAATGTTTCTGTCCTCTTACTACTTTGTGTGAACTCACATCAAAGTCCCATCACTTCTTTGGTGTTTTTTACTTCATTGGGTTCATCTTTAGAGTGACCACGTCACCAATGAGCCACAGAACACATGCTCTATAAAAGAAGAGGCAACATGATCACCTTTCAGACAATCTGCTATGCTCTTTCTTGACTGCCGCAGGTTTCCCACATATCCAGAAGGGTGGCATACCTGTTCTCCAGCCGCACACTATTTTTTCTTCTGCCAGCTCATACATCAGTACAAGATACATGAGTTTGCGGGAGGAACCAAAGCATGCAGCTGGGATAACAGGTAGGCAATCCACCGGAAGTGTGGAATACATGTAGCAGCTGGTGAAAAGCCAAGCAACGTCTTTTCAACGCGTGGCCGCCAAAAAAGAGAAGCGAAGAGCCTCTTCTTTTACAAGGAATGCATTCCGTGGTGACAGGGTCACTTTAAGTCAGCCCTACACTTGAATAAACCTGTGTTGGAATTTTACTGTTTCTGGATATTAAATGACCTGGAACAAACTGTACTTCGTTTATCTTAAAACTGTCCTTATTATGCTTAGAAACTATTTTGTTCTTGCACGTTATGTAATGTTTGTAGAAGGTGATTTTTTTTTCCTGCTGTGCTTCTCAATTCAGCGTGAGCACTTCAAGATCACTGAACTTATCAGTCTGCAAACTCCTTAGAGATTTGTCTATCCAAAGTCTGACATCCTCTTCTTGCACGTCCAGCATCCGCTTCTACAATCGCGACGTGTCAATGTGTGTCTGTGATAAGTCTGTGTCAGTAACATCGCAGCAAGCAGGACTTTCTTTCCTGCCTAGCAATATGCCCCCATCATTGTTTTTGTAAGAGGAATATAAGGTTTGACTTGATGACTGACCATGATGGCGATGATGATGGTGATCATACACCATCTTATTAATAGATCATTGTATGATTTATTCAAAAAATCAATACTGCAAAAAAAAAAATAAAACAATAAATAAATAATTGAATTGGCATAACTTCCCTTCCCATCGATTTGGATTCGATTTAGATTGGAATCGAGCAAACAGAGTTAATCGGCTAGGGCAGAAATGTATCAATCAATTATTCATGAATTCACTCATACCGGTATTGCCATCAGTCTGAGATTCTGAGATTACATGATGTAATAGACCTATAGGCAAAACTTTTTATTTTCATTTTGGATAGAGCAAGGGAGGGTTATAACTCCTGTCAGTTTATTTTCTTCCCCACCATCTGTGTCCCATTTTGGAAATTTCCCTTCGCTTCCTGTCCCATAGCCAAACAGGAAGTGAGAGGAAATCCCTGCAAATTAAGGGCATTTCTTGGGGTCCTCCAGGTCACCAGAGCTAGTGTCCCCATTTGAAGATTTCCTCTTTTCTGGGGACAACCCAAAATTAAACATTTAAGTTGATGGGGGGGGGGGTCTCTTTAATGGGGGCACAGACAGCAATAAAAACTGACAAGTGTTCTAATCCCTCTCCAATCTATCTATCCAAAACTAAAAAAAAGTTTTGCCTTTAGTTATATTTTAATTGTTGAATAAAATCCTCTTCCCCGCATGTGCAATTTCAATCAAATGTTTTGCCAGATTCCTATCAGAAATGATTGATCAAGATAGAAATCAGTCATGTATAGAAACTTATATGGCTACCCTCCCTACTACCCTTATTTCAGTAAACTCCATCCTGTAATACAGGGGTGTCAAACTCATTTTAATCGAGGGCCGAAACAGCAATATGATTTCCCTCAAAAGGGCCGATTGTATCTGTAAAACTAGATGTCCAGAGCATCCCCTACCCTTACATAAGACGTCAGGAGCCTCCCCACCATCAGAAGTTGAGTTTCCCACCCTCCCTTACATTATAGTGCACCACCCTTCACCTTGTGCTGCTGCTGGGAAGAAGGCAGTGCTGGAAAGCAGAAAGCACAGGATCTGGAGAAGAGGTGCGAGGGCCACATGAAATGGCCCGGAGGGCCAGATTCGGCCCGCGGGCCTTGTGTTTGACACATGTGCTGTAATACTTTATACATTTTACTGAGGTTCTGATTTTAAAATCCAGTGGTGTATCAATTAATACTATTAAAGTGTATTACTTTGATGCTTCAGTATACAATTATTTATTATGTCTGCAAACACAGCTTAATAGTCTTCAATAAATCTTCCAATAAAACTTGTATCCACATTAATAGCTAAGCTTTCATTCATAGAAATGACTGTCTAGCTTGCCTAAGACAAAGGCTAGAATACTGTTCTCCTTTTATAGCCTATCTATGGGAAAACAAAAACAAAAAAAAAACCTCTCATTTTGCAGTTGGGTTACCCCTGCACTGCAAGATTTAAATGCTCATCTAGGCCTATGGGAAAGGAAAAAACACTTTTACTACCTAATCCCTTGCTCCAGCAGTACGTGGCGCTCACATTTTTATCCTTAGGCTTTGGTCTGTGGGCAGTTCCTCGGCACCCTCATGTACAATGCAGGGATATTGGTCCTTCATTGTACTTGATGATTTTACAGTGCCTGCGATTGACGGAGTGTAAGAAAAGACGCTGCGGGACCCGGTCCTGTAGCATTGAGGGGAGCCTGCAGGGTACCCATAAAAGACCTTTTTATGGGTACCCTAAACATAAATGAGCAGTGTATGGGGAGCCCCACTTCAAGGGGTATGTTTTGTTTTATCCGGAGTTCAGCTTTAGGCTCGGTTTCCACTAGTGCGACTTGCGGTGCGACTTGACACATGTCAAGTCGCACAGCAAGTCAAAACCCATTGTTTTCTATGGGGCCCGTTTCCACTGCCGCGGCTTCAGTTGCGGCGACTTCAAAAGTAGATCGTGCACTACTTTTGAGCCGTCTTCAGTGCGACTTCCCTCTATATATGAGGGACAAGTCTCACTGAAGCCTCAGTTTACTTTCGCTACGAAGTCGTGCTAGAAGTAGCACGACTTCGTAGCCGCACTAGTGGAAACCGAGCCTTAAAGTGATATTAAATATTATTAATATCAGTTTTTGTAAGCACGTTCAGCTTATTAAGAATGCAGCCTCAATATTTTTTAATCCTTGCCTATGTTCCAGTTTTAGCTGGTGCCATTATTAAGGAGGCTACTTTCTCCTGCAGCATTCTATGGAGCCATTATTGCATGCAGGAACTAGAGTTGTGACTCCCTACACTGCCTACATCAATAGAAACACACAGCCCCATACCCTAGGATGGCAAGGAACTCCCCTGCTCCTCCTTCCTCATTTCGTCAAGCTAACAAACTGGCCCGAGACTGCACTGTCCATTGTTAACTCTTTACTATGAAGGCTAGAATTTCAGGTAATCAGCAGTCTCTGCTGTGAGTTGGAATTCCTTATGGGCTGTCGATGACATGATGGGAATGAAAGCAGCAGATCAAACCCCTTTGACTCCACCAAAAGCTACCAAAACTCATGCTAATCCTATATTATCGCTTGTATAATGGTAACTTGGTAACTTTGGCATTTGCCAAAAGGGCTTGCTATAAGCAGTTGCAGAATCCTAGTGGTCATAGGGACTTTTGAAACCTGATGCTTATTGAACTGGAAAATTAAAAAGAAAAAAAAAAACGGTTTCATAGTTTTTTATATAATTTTCCAAAGGGTAATTTTGTCTCCTTCATATATGTGCGCTGATGAGGCTGCACTGATAGGCACTGATAGACTGCACCGATGGGCACTGGTAGGCTGCACTGATTGGCACTGATAAGGCAGCACTGATTGGCACGGATAGGTGGCACTGAGGGGTACTGATGAAGCGGCATTGGTGAGCACTGATCAGGAGGCACTGATGAGGCTGCACTGATAGGTGGCACGGATGGGCACTGATAGGCAGCACTAAAGGGCACTGATAGGCAGCACTGAAGGGCTCTGAGAGTTGGCACTGAGAGGTGGCACTGATAGACACTGGTAGGGCACTGATAGGGGGTACTGAAGGTCACTGATGGGCACTGATAGGTGGCACTGGTAGACACTGGTAGGTGGCACTGATGATGAGGCATTTATGGGCACTGATTGGCAGCACTGGTAGGCACTGATTGGCTGCACTGATGGGTGACACCGGTGGGCCCTGATTAGCAGTACTGAAGGGCACTGGTAGGTGGTACTGCTGGTCACTGGTAGGTGGCACTGGTGGGGACAGCATGGGACCGATGTCCCTCTTACAGAAGCTGGTGATCGGCTTTAATTTTTTTCTCCTCATGCTGTCAGCCCTTTACGCCTATCTGTGATCAGCCGAGTCTCAGGACTTGGTGATCACAGAGTGCACCACCCATGTGCCTTTGGGGGCGCGGTGGGAAGTTGCAAACCCACTGAACATTACACACTCCAGCAAGCGGGGAAGCGCCACAAACTCATTGCACATGTGTGTTCCTCGTTTGTCGGCCCATTCGCCTGTCAATAGCCTCTGTAGCCCAATCTGAACGCAGATCGGGATTAAGAATAAAGGGAGATTTATACGCACGTCTAAATCTACCCGTAATACCCTAATATTACAGAGAAGCTTGCTTCTGTTGCACCCCTTGTGTATTGTATTGACAGCATGGCACATTTCTTCCATTTATTAGCTGATGACTGAGCGGTGATGTGCTTTGCAATGCAGTGTTACTGAGAAGCAGCAGCACTGACGTGGACAGGGAACTTCTGTGTTGGCTTGCTGCATTATCAGCAGTATGTTAGCACATAGCGGTGTGGCTCCTGTACAGTGCCGACTTACTGCAGTGCAGCAAAATCTAGTAATACTGCATATTTGGGATCTGCTGAATAAGAATTGATGGTAATCACGCCCACACAGCATTTGTTTCCTTGTAACAATGCCAGTAACTCTATTGTGCTTATATATGCACACCATATAAATGCCGTCTAGCTTTTGGCAGGTGGATGGATACATAGATAGCCATGTTTAACAGATACAGGATAAAGTTTGCATTTTCTTCCTGTGGTTATGTTAAGATTATCCACAGCAAACAATTTGATCTTATCATTTGTCATGATGTTTAGAGCAATCTGAGCAATGTCAATTGAATTACAGATGCTGTTCATCTCTGTACTTTCCTTGTTCTCTTTATGAGCCAATAAATGTGACATAGTTTAAAGCTGTGTCTAGCATAGCAAACCTTTCTTTAAAATTCTGTCATACAGGAAATTGTCGGTTAAGCAGGCTAACCTCTTCTCTTTTTACCACCTATGATATTAAACCCCAAAGCACTATAGCAGTGGTTCTTAACCTGGGTTCGATCGAACCCCAGGGGTTCGGTGAGTCAGTCTCAGGGGTTCGGCGGGGGGGCAACAGGGCAATTGCTCCCCCCGAGAAAATATTACTGATTGTGAGGCCAACCCCCCCCCCCCCCCCGGGAAATTAGAGCTGCGGTGGGGACGACTCACAGCCATTACACATAGACACTTGACGCTCTGCCCCCTGTACCTCCCCCAGCAGGTTTCCAGCCTATCTCCTGCAGGCTGCTTGCTGCTTGAGTGGGCGGGATGGGGATGTACCTAACCACGGAGATCGCGCCCGCCTGGAAGAGGGAAGTGTGAGCAGCTGAGCAGAGGGAGCCAAGTGAATGTTCCTGGAGGTAGGCTCAGCTAGCTGTACATGGTGGATTAGTTTGCAAGCCCCTCTATGCTAAGTCTGCTGAGTTACTGCAGCTTAGCATAGAGGTGCTGTTAGCTGACAAATGGAAATGCATGTCCTTTTCATTTAGCTCAATAAGCATTGTGAATGCCCCCTGCTGTGTGCCCTCCTGATACCCCATGGTATGCCCTCCCAACACCTCCCCCCAGTGTGTGTCCTCCTGACACCCCATGGTATGCCCTCCCAACCCCCCCCCCAGTGTGTGCCCCCCTGACACCCCATGGTATGCCCTCCCAACACCTCCCCCCAGTGTGTTCCCTCTTGACACCCCAAGGTATGTCCTCCCAACCCCCCCAGTGTGTGCCCTCCTGATACCCCATGGTATGCCCTCCAAACACCTCCCCCCCCAGTGTGTGTCCTCCTGACACCCCATGGTATGCCCTCCCAACCCCCCCCAGTGTGTGCCCCCCTGACACCCCATGGTATGCCCTCCCAACACCTCCCCCCAGTGTGTTCCCTCTTGACACCCCATGGTATGTCCTCCCAACCCCCCCAGTGTGTTCCCTCCTGACACCTCATGGTATTCCCTCCCAACCCCCCACCCCAGTGTGTGCCCTCCTGACACCCCATGGTATGCCCTCCCAACCCCCCCAAGTGTGTGCCCCCCTGACACCCCATGGTATGCCCTCCCAACCCCACCCCAGTGTGCCCTCCTGACACCCCATGGTATGCCCTCCCACCCCCCCCCCCAGTGTGTGCCCTCCTGATACCCCATGGTATGCCTTCCCAACCCCCCCCCAAGTGTGTGCCCCCTGGCTCCCCCAGTGTGTGCCCTCCCAACCACTGATGTGTGCCCTCCTGACACCCAGTGTGTGGCCTCCTGACTCTCCACTGGTGTGTGCCCTCACTACCCTCCCCCACAGTGTGTGTCCTCCTGACCCTCCCCCCAGTGTATGCCCTTCCAACCCCCTGGTGTGTGCCCTTATAATCCCCAGGTGTGTGCCCTCCTGACCACCCCCCGCCGTGTGTGCCCTCCTGACCCTCCCCTGGTGTGTGCCCTCCCAGCCCCCTGGTGTGTGGCTTTACTGATCCCTGTACACTGTCCTATCCTCTGTCCTGTCAACTCCTGTCCTCTGCCCTATTCTCTGTACACCGTCCTACAGCCTACTGACCACTCTATCCTTCCCTACAATCAACTGACCCGTATACACTGCCCTACATGCTACTGGCCTCTGTACACTGCCCTACATCCTACTGACCTTTCTACACCGCCCGAAAAACTACTGACCCCTATACACTGCCCTACATGCTACTGACCTTGCTACACTGCCCTACAAACTACTGAGCACTGTACACTACCCTACAAACTACTGAGCACTGTACACTACCCTACAAACTACTGACCACTGCACACTGCCCTACAAACTACTCACTACTGCACACTGCCCTACAGCCTACTGACCTCTGTATGCTGCCCTACAGCCTACGGACCTCTGTACGCTGCCCTACAGCCTACTGACCTCTGTACGCTGCCCTACATACTACTGACCTCTGTACATTTTACTTTGTATGATACGTTTAATTCAGTTCTGTAAACAACACCTTATTTTCTGGCAGTGCCCCTCCCGAGACTAGACTCATAAAATCATATTTTATTTTTCCAATTAAGAAGGGTTCGGTGAATGCGCATATGAAGCTGGTGGGGTTCAGTACCTCCAACAAGGTTAAGAACCACTGCACTATAGATTTTGGCTTATGATGAAGTTATAGTATTACATCCATGGTGTTTTTTTTAGTTTAAAATGATTGTTAAAGTGAAGAAAGAAAAAGCTTTAAAAGTTTAAAAGCATTTAAAGCATGAATAACAGCACAGTGCTTGTGCTGTGTAATTTGGCCCCTTCTATCATCTAAAATACCTGGTTGATCCTGCCTGGTTCTGCCCGCCCCTCTGTAAACTGACCACGTTTATCATGGCTGCTGCGCCCTTGATACCATGGTCAGTTTACATGCCTCCATCATCCCCCCTGTCTCTCCTCTGTCCTCTCTCTCCCCCCCTCCCTGCCTGTCAGCTCATGTCAGTGCCTGCCCCTCGCCTCCTGCTGCTAAAATTACCTGGTAATTTTCATACAACACCCAGCGTTCGATAATGCTATGTGCTCAGTGTATGTGCTTTGTTAAAAAATGCAGTTTTATAACTCGTTTCAGAGCATTGCTAGGCGCTCACGTGCTCTCCTCCTCTCCTCCCCTCCACCCGGCTGACGTCAACAGGGGATTCTCAGTGCCTCCCGCTGTAGCTGTCCCATTAGGAGAGGCGGGCAGTCACGGGAGCTTTTAAATAAGCTATAAAATAGCTAATTTTTTTCATAAAGCATCTACTCAGGACACATAATATTATCGAACACTGGGGATTGTATGAAGAGAACAAAGTGGCTTTACAACCACTAAATAACAAACACGTTATACTTTTCTTTAGCCCCAAATCTCCTCTTCTGGGGTCCGCAGCTGGTGATCTTTACTCCTCCTCTTCTTGGAGTGCCCACGTACCAAGCTGTTTGCTATTGGGGCACTCATGCGGGCTTGATCCTGGCCCTGACCCACCCCGCTCCCTCTTCACAGGCTTTGAGTGACAGTAGAGTCTCCTGTGGGAAGAGAGAGAGAGAGCAGAGAAGAGCTGCTGCATATGAGCATAATAAAATAAACATTCCCCAGAAGTCTATTTGTTAAAATGATTTTCTCTGCACTTGCAGTTTAAAACTTTAAATGATGCTTGCTCCTGCTCTCTCATTGCTGCTTCCCTGAACTTCTATGGAAAGAGTTACCAGTGGACGGTGCAGTCTCCATATAATCTGTTAGCTTGGAGAAGGGAGGGAGGAGCAATGGAGTGTTTTGACATCTAGGCCAGCCTCTGTCAAACAGGCTGCCCAAGCACCCTGGGAAGCCTTCAGGTTTCTTTGGGGGGGGGGGGGGGGTCTGGGCTGTGCAAACTACCTACAAACTACCCGAAAATTGTATTCAAGCCAGTGGGTGGAAAAGGCCTACATTTTAGACCCACATTGTGCACCATTACAACCTTGATACCACTGGCCTCCTATCAACCAATTACATCATCGGTTGATAAGGGGGACCTCGGGGGCCTCCTCGTCATCCTTGTTTGCCACTCCCCTGCCCCTCTCTATCGGTACTGGGGTCACATTGGCTGAGTGAATGAGAGAAGCTGAGGGAGAAGAGAGAAACAGGATTACTAGTCAGTACCAGCGTGCAAAGATGTTTTTGCTTTGTAGGAATAAATGACCTCTAATGTTGGGTGTCCTATGTGTGTGGATGTTGCTGCATTATTTAAAACTATTCGTTTAGTTTTCTACATTTTAGAATGGGGTGCCTCGAGATTAGTTCATATTATTCAAAGCGTGTCTTGACTGAAGAAAGGTTGAAAAACACTGATCTAGGCCTGTGTGTTTCTATTGATGAATACAGTGTAGGGAGGCTCAAGTCTAGTCCCTGCATGCCAGGGTGGCTTTATAGGAAGAAGAAGTAGCAAGAGAAGGGAGCCACCCTGAAACAAGAAACCTGAGGCAGCACTGCTTAAACAGCAGCATAGGCAAAGATTAAAGGATAAAAAAGCTGTATACTCAGTAAGAGATTAAAACAGTTGCTGAAAATGCAAAAATGAAAAAAAACCTAAGAGTTGAATATCACGTTAATCTTTTCCCAACACTTTGTTAACGACCACAATGGTTTCAGAGCCAAAGATTGGCTGCTGGAGCAGTGCACCCCAAGACTAGCATCTTTAGCACAACGTACTTCTGTTTGACAGACTAGATGTTTGGCTGGAGGGGCGCGTAGCTGTCTGAATTATTTAGCAAAGTATAGATAGAGAAGAAACACTGTTACTGGATAAGCCAGAACAGAATTTTTTCTATTCTCTCTGCCCAGCTGAATAACTAAAGCAGCTGAGCTCTGGACCACACAGATATCCATGCTGCTAACTGGAAACGGCTTGATAAAATTCACCTCCAGTTGTAAGCAGATCCTTAGCCCTATCCAGTTGTAAGTAGATCCCCCTATCCCAAGTTTTAGGATGATCCCTAATATATCTTAAAGGAGCCAGAGATGGTATAAGAGATTCAAACCTTCAAAAGAATTTTGCATAAAAATGGTATGGTAAATTATACCTTCCTCTAATTTTTTTAAATTGTGTGCACACAGTAGAATACAAATTTTTAGGCTTGAGATTACTTAAAACCCCCTAAACATTATATATATATATATATATATATATATATATATATATATATATATATATATATATATATTTTTTTTTTTTTTTTTTTAATCAAACACCCTGTAAAATAAAATCTTTTATTTTCAGTAAAAAAATAATAATTTTAGTGCACATAAACAGAACATAACACCAACTTTTTTAAATATGAGGTTGAGTTGCGTAAAGAGATACCAAAAGATGTCAAGCCTCAAAAGTGTGTGCATCCTTAAAATGGTGAAAGACTATGGTACTCAAAATGGTCCATAGGTGACATTCTATAAGCTCATTAGTTTAATGGTAACAGAGAATGATGGCCCTGGAATTATTGCTCATAGTCCAGTACGTGTGGTGCAATTGCCGTTTTCATGTTCCCACACCTGAATGTGCTTTGTATGTGCTTTGAATTTAGAAGTGCTCAGAGTGCTTCTGGGTTTATTCTACCTGGGGAGATCAGCAAACGGGTGTTTGCTGATCTCCTGCTATTGTCCATTCTGCCACCCACCATGGAGGACCATTTGTCAGAAATCATATGTTCTTTCTAAAGCATCAGAAATTAAGTAGGCAGGGCTGGCAACAGAATTGAATTCAAAGTCAAAACTATACTGTGTTGTCATGTCAAATAGAAATTAGGTTTGCACTATATTTCTGGCATATTGGCAGTCATTTTCCTGTACTTAAATACATAAATACATAAAACATGGGGGTAATAGTTACATAGTTTGTGAGGTTGAAAAAAGACATCAGTCCATCCAGTTCAACCGCCAGTACAATATTTGTACATTGATATCATATCCCCCCCTCAAGCGTCTCTTCTCCAGAGAGAATACGTTCAGTGCTTGTAGTCATGTGCATGTATTGCTCATATGTACAAATTATATATATTTTTTAAATGTTGGCTTGACATGAGCTTTATCATGCTTTAAGGTGCAGCAATATTATAAGGAAGGAAGCCTTTATTTTACTTAATTCTAGTGCGGTAACTTTGGCACGGAGTACCATTTTCATGTCATTAGTTGTCTTTGTATTCTTGATAGCTCTATGCATTAATAGGCCTTGTATATATCCAAAGTGCCTGTTGACAGGTAAATGCGGCTTTGATTCTTACAGTAGTGGGTTGCTTTACATTTTTAAAGACATGTGTGAGAAGTAGTAATACTGTTGTGTATGTACATCTGAAATGTGCTTTGGCAGGAGATGTTTCTAAGCACCTGATTGACTAGGATAGCAAAGTAAATCTTTTTTATGTGTTTTAATGCAGTATACTAAAAGCTATCAAATTCTCAGGAGGGCTGTAGACCATGCAAAAGTCTTTTGGGTCACAACATCCTGTGGGCCACCAGTTGTTAGACCAAGATTATAAATCACAGCTACATTTTGACAGTTATTGAAAAAGAAAATCAACATCCATAGTGACAATCAATAATAGAAACTATAATATGTTTTCTCTTTTGATTAGTGATGTAATCTCTGTTATATCATTACATCTTAAAGCTACTTAGACCAGGAAGTGTTCATGTACAGTAACATGATCTGTGATTTCCAGCCATTTTTTTTTTTATTTCGTAGCGTCACAGGCATTCAGAAAATTCTAAGATCAATTGTCCTCAGGGAGGGGTGCTGTGAAATTTCGTAGCAGCTGGATGGCACAGATTCTGGATAGAGTTGCAATCAACAGAAGGCCTGTGAGAAAGCAAAGCACATTGAGAATTCAAACAAGGTCATAGGCTGCATTGAACATGTCAGTGGAGCTTCAAAAATAATACTTCATTGGCTGGGAGCTTTTCAACTTTGTTAATCAGTGTCACAATTTTCCCTTAGGTTTAAATATTTATTTGTGGCAAAACCTGGAACTAAACGTTGCCAGACGCACATTATGTAACTGGTAAAGGGAGCAGAGCAAAAGTTCAAACATTATTAAATGAGCCTTCAACATCGCTTGTACCCCACAATGTCTTCTATTGAAGGTGTTGATTCATTTTGATGGAGGCTTTCCACTTGAGTGGGGAAGATAAGCCAAGCTACGAACCCCTGTTGGTCAGCTGTTTCCCAGGGGCTTCAGAACCATTCCAAGATGGTGGAGGGTTGGATCTATTTGACCTTTTGCTGTTCTTGATTTTTAGAGAAACAGATAACCAGTGAGAGTCAGGCTGGGACTTTTAATAAATCAATTATATTAATGAAATCAATTAAAACCCTTTTGATTTATAAAATGCGTTCTGTATACCAGTGGCTTGTTTGGGGGGTTCGGCTCTTGAGTTTTCCCTCTAGGATGGGTCTGCAACTAAAAGCTAAAATGCAAATAGATAATACAAAAAAAATTAAATAAAATGTAACTCATCTATGTATTTATTTAAAAAGCATACATTTTAAATACAGAGCCTGACTGACCCACTTTCTGTAATTCCCTGCATAGCAGGACTGGCATTGCGAGGACAGCCCTAGGCACTATTATGGCCCACAGCCCAATGCTCTCAGTTTTATTCTGGTGATGGATACACTATTTGGTTGTACAATTTCTGTATAATCTCCTTTAGATTTGCAAACAACTATGGAGTATGATGACCTAAGTATTCCATTTGAGTTATATAGTAATATTAAAAATGAGAACTCCAGAATTGTAGGTTCCCTGAATTGGGTATATGTCAGTATCATGTTGGATTTATATTTTCTTCTGTCCTCCTCTTGTCCCTGCAGATTTTGTTCTCATCTTGGGTGGTTATCTTCTCAACAATATATTCCTGAATTTACTTTTGGAAAAATGTTCCAGTACTAGTGGACAAAAATGGAAGCATATGGGCTAACAGGAAACAGCAATATCCAAAACGCTAACACATGTCTATTGCATATCCTAGTATATGACTGCTGAAAGTCATTCTGTAGTTACTTATATACTTTACAGGGAAATTTTATCTTAATGATGTACATATGGATAGGAGATTAAGGGCCCATTTAGATCCATGCGTGCGAGTAGAGGTGCTTTTTTGTAGCGTTAGGCAGGTGCCCTGTCATGCATCAGCATGTGTTTCTTTTGGTGACTTGCGATATTAATGGGTGTGATGTATGTTTCCAATATTCTTTTAAATAGGGGATTTGGAATGGATCATGGTAATACCTTTTAAATGTAGGATTTGGAATGGATCGCATTAATAGCTATTTTTCAAGGCTTCGATCATGTGTGGACTTGAAGCACCGCTCAAAATTGGAGGATAACAGGTGTCCCTACCGGTATTCAGAAAGTGGGGAGTAAGCATCAGGCATCAGGTACAAATTCAGAAGCATAAACAGATGTGGGGTAAGATGCTGCTCAAAACAGACCCAGTGTTTCAGATGTGAATATGGCTGTGTATGGCCTCAGCCAGCTTTGCTCCGGCTCAGCACTGGTTAAGGCCATACAAGTCATATTCACATCTGAAACACTGGGTCTGTTCTGAGAGGCGTCTTACCCCATATATTGCCCAAGGCTTGTTGCCTGTTGCCAATGTGTCAAAATGAATCTTCTTTGAGCCTCCCACCAAAGCGCAAATAAAATAGACATGTATTTTGAAAAGCTCATGGCACTGCAGCGCAGACATGGGATCAAACACTATTTTAGTATGGGGAAGCTTGCCATATAGGCATGTTGTAATGCATGTGTTAAAACGCCACAAGTAAAAATGAGACACGATGAGAGCTACAGATTTAGTCATACCACATTTTCTGCATGGCATGACAATATATCTTTCTTTGGAATACTTGGAATTTTGGATATGGAAAAAGATAATTTTTTTGCCTAAGGCTGATACAGTACTCACTGTCATATATTGCTCAAACAAGACTGTGCCCCATCATGCCTCTGCTTTTGGGATGTGCAACGAGACTGTCTGACTATGATTACTAGTTCTTTCTTGTGAATAGTTACATTTCAGCTGAAGAGTAATGGCTGCAAGTTTCACTTGCCTCAATCCAAAACCACCCAGTGTGATGCATAGCTTTTTCTCTCCTCCCTCTGCTTATCTGCCGTCACTTCTGATCATTTATCCCGACACCAAGAAATCCCAGGATATCGCCCTCCAGGTTCCTCCACTCAGTTCTCAGGCTACACTCAGCTCTCCTTCCTGTGCTGTGCAATGTGTGAATCAGATCCCTGCACCCTGCCTCCTGAGGCTTTGTAAACTCTGCACTTTGAAGAGAGAGGACTGCAGATGAACAGGTACAACGTATGCAGGAGGATCTGTTTAATCTCCCTGTATAACCTGAAGATAGTCATGTCAGTGGATATATGTAAGGGTTTACAACAACTTTAAACGGGTATTTTTTTATTATGAGTTTAAAAACACTTGAAGATACATACATTCCAAATGAACTAAAATGAATTTTTACGAAGAATACAGGTAGCACTACACACCTGCTTAGTTATTAGGTTTGACGTCCAGGTTCAAACCCAACTTTATGTCTTTAATCTACTGATCTGGAAACTTGATTGCCTATAATAATGTCTGATGTAAAATAATTGCAGGCAGTACCAATAAGTTCCTCACAGCAACAAATCAAATTCAAGTCTGCCATGCCAGTTTGACTGTGATTGGTGGTTCTTAAAGCAGAGATAGATTATGATATACAGTACAGCATAGCTTTCCTAAAATGCAACCATAATGACCCTTTGAGGTGATCTCTGTGTAATATGGATTCAACAAGTTATGGAGAACTCAGATCAGTAAATTAGAAACAATTCTTATTTTATTCTTATTTCTTATTATATTCTCTTATTATTATTATTATCTCTTATTATATTCTTATTTCATTCTTATTTCATAGCTACAATGTGAATGCATTAGTAGCTCACTGATTGGATAGGATTGAAATGTCTGGCATAGCTCTTTAGTGAACTCTACCTCTCAAATTGTATACTACCAGGTTGTGCCTATCTAATGCTTTTTTTCTGGTACTGTAGCACAACTTTCAATTAATATTGCAAACCTCTTCATGGCTGCAGAAGGCAATTTTCTCTTACTGAGCCAGATGGAAATGAGAATTCAGTGTTGGATGCACAATGGCTGTAGGTTGTCCCAAACCAATAGGGAAACAGGACATTGTCCAAGGCAGTGGAAAAGCTCCAAAAGGCAAAAAGGGGAACTGCTCACCATATTAAAATCCACAATAGATTCACTGATCCATCCCTTAAATAGACCACTCCATTTACAAACAACTTATGCGTTTCACTTGATTAGGAGTTTACTCATAGGTTAAAAATGTGTTAGGTGGTTTGTGCGCTACATGGAGTGCTCTATTTACTGGATTGATCGATAAATCAATTTGAGGTTTTTAATATGGTGAGCGGTTCCCTTTTTCCTTTTTTGGAGTAGCCAATGACTACAGAGATACCAGTTTCTGTGATTAGTAGAGGGGTGGGGATTAGTGCCTACAACGGAGTGTGTGTATCTTGTCTACTATTGTCTAAGGCTGGCCATACATGTTAAATTCTCTTGTACCATTTTCCTTTAGATTTACCAAAAAACATAAAATGAGGTCAAAACTAAAGCCCCGTACACACGCACCGATTGTTGGCCGACCGATCGGCCGTCTTTTGTCCAGTGTTGTTTTGTTGGTTGAAATGTGCTCTAGACTGCACACGAATTTTGTCGGCCAACAACAACCAACTGCAGAAGTGATGTCATGTGATGGTTAACTTTCCGTGTGTTTTTTCTTCTCTGAGCATGCCCAGTCTTGCTCATCTGGCTTTTGTCGGCCGAAATCTGTACTGACTGACGAACAATCGGCCGTTCTGGTGACGGCCAACAAAAATTTTATAGCCTGCACACCAGATTTTGTTCGGCCGAAAAGTCGCAGTCGGTTGTCGGAAGCATCATACTAACAAGCCACTAATCGGCCGATCGGGCGGTGGCCGAAAATTCACGGCCAACAATCGGTACGTGTGTACGGGCCTTAAGCAACTTTCAATTGTATCCAATACACTACATAGTTTAAGGTAAATGTAAAGAAAAATTGGGGATTGAACACTGAACAGCCTTAGGCAGGTTTCTTTTTTTTGGCACAGGCCTTTTTTAATCTAAAATGGTGGATAAAAAACCATCGGACATGGGAAGACAGTTTCCCTTAGGCTCCATGCACACTGCTCAAAAATCGCTGCTTCTACAGAAGTTTTGTGTTCTGTCTGTAGAAGCAGCTCAATGTTATCCTATGTGTCCATGCACATTAGGACGATTACAGGCATATTTTGAGCTCAACGTTTAGAGGCAAGAAAAAAAATCTTTTGATTTGCGTTCCTGATTGGAGCTTTCTGGCAAAAAAGGAAAAAGCAAAACTCTCCTAAACTTGGTACAAAAAATGCTCTTTATGAGTGTTTTTTTTCTGCCGAGGGAACTGGTATTTTTTTAAGCCCAGTGCGCATGGAGCCTGAGGAAGAATCTGGCTTTCAGTTCAGGAGTAGTATGGCCATTGGAAAGGCTACCAAATATAAACCTTTGCCATCTAAAATATTTTCCTTATGGAAAGTGGCTAAGTGGGTATGGTGACCTTAAACTATGACTAATGATTTTTGCTCACAATTTTCTTATGTAGCCTAAGGAAACCTTGTATTTTGTTACATAGAGGTGTGCTTTTCCAGCATGCAAAGTTACAATGAATACATTTTGCTGCATAACTTATTGCATCACATTCAATTAGTTTTGGCATAAAGACCCAATTTGCCTAATTATGCCACATGTACATATCCCGGAGTCATTAGTCCCAGATGGTCTTTTACAACATTTTGTTAAAGTCATCCGAGTGTCTTGCAGCCTCACAGTTTGTGGACATATGAGACTGATTTGATTTCACTAGCTAGCGCGCCATTGTAAGGGAGTCCATGTCCACTATGTATGAGTCCTGTTTTTTTTTCTTTTTTCGTCATCTTCCAAGGCATTTCAATCTGTACATGACAGCATCATGTTCAGCATTGATTAAAGCCTTGTTTTAATAGGCTTAAACATAAAGACAAGCATAATTGTAGAAAGCTACCATTACAAATCTAATAACTGTGCACTTTGAACAGTAGAAAGCTATAAAACATAATAATAAAACACATGTGTTGTTTGTGTTTTTTCGTTTCTAGTTAACAGGGACAAAATTAACTTTTGCCTGCGCCAACTTTTGTAAGATGTGGTTTGGAGTTGAGTTTCTCTTTCTATCGAAGGACTACAAGACATCACTTTGGTCGGGATAGAAAAGATGTATTGGTGATTTCAGTAGATGTGTTGCAAATATTTGAGTGGTGTACCCTATAACAACCATACAGTAAGATGAATAAAGTAAAGCACTGTGCCGCTAGTAAATAAAAGCTTAAAAAGTACAGGAAGGATACACTTACACCTACGCGCACATTAACGCATGTGTTTTCTTGCTTTCTGCGTTGCCTGTAAATACAATTTTAAAAATAAAAGTAGACAAAGGATACACTAAGACCAGCCATAGACGGCGCAATTTTTTTTTTCCTGCAACCACGGGTTGCAGGAAAGACATTTGCATGAATCCCACATCAACACAGACAGTGCTGACAGAGTAATCCTTCCGGCCGAGCAATTGTTTGCTTCCAGGCAGGGGGGGCATGTGGGGGAAGCCATCCCTGCCAGGAGAAGACAGTGATTATTGCTAGCAGCTATAGCAGCTGCAAGCGATAATCGCAAGTAATTCCGGCAGGCTGGTTGTACCCAAGTTGATCGATCAATTGATTGATGGACTTGGTACATTCAGCCAGCCCACACACTCTAGGCTCTATTCACACCTGTGCACACAATATAATGCATGTGTCCCCACACGTGTGTTAAGGCAGCTCAGTCATTGAATGCATCCTTAAAGCTGAATTCCAGGTATGATCTTTATTGATACTTACATTGGTGCAGCTTTCCTCTTTAGTAAATCAACCCCATTGTCACTGCCCTGCAATAAAGCAGAAGGGTCATTGCTGCTTTTACTTGAAGTAGTTATTGATTATTGGCAATCAATAGGTAAATGTATAATTTAGTATTTAAAGAATGAATACATTTGAGAGTATGGGTGTATTAGTTTTATATATTAAAATATCAGTAACTCAGTGTGATTGTAATGGTTCCGTTTTTTTTTTTTTTTTTTTTTTAAATACCAATAATACCTGCCCTGTGCAATAGTTTTGCACAGAACAGCCTGGATCCTCCTCTTCTCGGGTCCCAGAGACAGCCAGCACCAGAACTCCTGGTTCTTCCCCACTGAGTTAGTGCCCCCATAGTAAGCCTTTCACTATGGGGGCACTTGTGCGGGATCGCCCCCTAGCCGGCTCTGTATCCATCAATGGAGTGCAGCTCAGCCCTTGCCCCCCGCTCCCTCCTCACTGGCTGTGATTGACAGCAGCAGGAGCCAATGGCTGAGCCTATGAGGAAAGAAAGCAGCATTGCTGCTTTTGGGCACAACGCTGAATTGACATTGTACTCAGGTAAGCATTTGGGGGTGAGGGGGGGAGCTGCACATTTTATACCTTAATACATAAAATGAATTAAAGTGATCTTAAAGTCTTTCTTTTTTGGTTAAAAAATAACAAACATGTTATACTTATCTGCTCTATGCAATGGTTTTGCAGAGAGCAGTCCAGATCCCCCTCTTCTCGAGTCCCTCGCTGGTGCTCCTGGCCCCTCCCTCCTGCCGAGTGCCCCCACAGCAAGCAGCCTGCTATAGGGTCACCTGAGCCGAGCCACTGCTCCCTGTATGTCCATTCAGACATGGAGCAACCACCTGGCCCTGCCCCCCCTTTCCTCATTGGCTCACTGACTTTGATTGACAGCAGTGGGAGCATATGGCGCCAATCAGGAGGGAGAGTTCCAGACAGCGGAGGCTCTCGTGCAACATCGCTGGATCGATATGGGCTCAGATAAGTATAAGAGGGGCTTAGGGGGGCTGCATTAAGATAAAAAACCTTCTATATTTACAACCATTTTCAGGTTAAAAAAAACCTTTAGCCTTTACAACCACTTGAAAGCACAACTCCAGGAAAAATTAATTTTGCTATATAAAAATAAATTACTTCTAATCATGGGTGTCCCATGCATGTCTGCTGCTCTGTTGGCTGAAAACTGTTACTTTCATTCAGCTACCAATGAGACTGTAAATCTGGCTGCAGTCAACTGATTAAAGCAGGTCGCATGCTGTACACCTACTCCATTCAGAGAAATCCTTGCATTCTTTTCACTCAATGCAAGATTTTCTGTGATTTGTGGAGGGATGGATGGACGCTGCATACTCCCTTCCTCCAATCACAGAAAGCAATGCATTTAGTGAAAAAAAAAAGTAATTTTTTTCTGAATGGAGAAGGTGTGCAAATTGTGAACTTTTACAATCAGAGTACTACAGCTGGAACTACAAGTCCCATCATCGGACAGTTGGCACTTACAGTACTGTGGGGGCTAAATGAAAGTAACAATTTTATCAAAAAGAGCAGCAGCAAAACATCAATAAAGTTAATTTATGTTTACACAGCAAATTGCCCAAAATTGTTTTTTTTTTCACGGAGTTCAGTTTTAAATATTACCTATCAAAAAACATCATAGAAGCCCTGCATTTTTTGGCTCACATTAAAAAACAACACTGACACTTTGTGGACAAGTTAATGGTGTCTAACCACTGTCCAGTATTTCACAATTAAAGATAAATTTGCAATTAACTCTTCAAATTAAGTACCTTTACGATAACATAAAACCTTTAACAAGTATTTCTAATAGTACCAAATAAGCTATGTTAAATTTATTTTCTCATTTATGTTGACCTCAGTCAATAAATCTGAATTTAACCCAATGGTTCCATAAATGACAAAAACAAAGCAGCAAAAGCAAAGAGATTCCAAAGAGGGAGAGTAAACTTTGACAATATCAGTGGGTCATAAAAGGCTGAGTTTTCAAATGGAAACCGGCAGATGGCAAAAAGTCATTACCTATTGAATGAAAATGGAGTGTGAAGCACTTTTTGAGGTGATGACATAAAAGTACATAAATGTTACAGACATAATATTAGTGATTCATGCTTCCCTTGAATAGATAAACAGTCTTTTTGTTGCTTTGGATGTAAACGTGTCAGAGCGAATATTTATCAGCATGTTTCTAGCGTTTGATGACTATGATCTTGACCAGCCAACTGTAGTGTGAAAAAAAAAATATCTTTGTGAAATACACTCCTTATCTTTTTTTTCACTTTACTTACCAGGCCCATTGTTTGATCTCTGCCTTTTCATTCATGCTTTCAAGACTTTTTAAAATACTTTATGTCAAGGAGCTATTGTATCTTAATACGTAGACTTCTGAATGGTACGTAGACTTCTGAATGGTACAGGTGTTGATCTGGAAATAGATTGCCATTATATCAACTAATTTTGGATCTGGTAGCTTGGCAGAAGAAGCCTAAGGACTCCATTGGGTTTATTGAAGGTGGCCTTGACATGGAACTCCACTCTGTATGTTTTCATGTTTTGGAGAGTGGGGAAGAATAAGATATTGTATCCAGTTATTGCATTTTGTGTTCTTGTTGGAAAAATGACTCTCTTTATGTCATGGCTCTTGGTCACGAAATAATGGGAAGTCTCTCCAGTGGGGGACTAGTAAACTTTTGTAGTAGAGTGTTAAAGGATTGAAACGTTTGTCAGGTCCTTTTTGTTGGTGTCTGTCTAGGAAGTGTTCCCTTAAGGCCCCTACACACGATCAAAATCGTACAACAAAACTGCTTTCGAAGCGATTGTATGTTAATCTGATTGTTAGTACACAGCTTTAGGGGAGCCAATTATGAAAATTCATGCAAAATGATCAAATGGGACAAGCACGAAAATTCAGTGCAGTTTTTTTCTGTCTTACGAGAATTTTCGTAACTTTAGTGTACTCTTCATTTTCGATATGAGACTAGCATGCAAAAAAATAAAATTCACGATCATTCATTCTAAAATCTCATTGTGTGTACTAGGCATTATTTCCAGTTGTGTCACCAGGGAATAAAAAGAGAAGACCTCTCTCCAATAAGGACAAGCCATAAAAAGAAAAAAACCTTGCCAAGGTTCTTTTCCATCCCATACCTAGCTAAAACCAAAAGATGCTGGTGGAGTTCCATTTATAGAAATAAATATTTAGAAGCAAAAAATAACACTAGTTCCAGTCATAGAGATTTCTCAGTATATGATCTAAGAGTTAGTCTCTTAGAGCCCATTCACACTAGCGCGACACGACTCTGTACTACTTCGGGGGCGACTTGTAAAGTCCCGTGCACCGCGACTTCGGCGCGACTTGCACGGACTTCATATAATGAATGTCTATGCAAGTCGCTCCGAGGTCGCCCCGAAGTAGTACAGGACCCTTTTCCTAAGTCAGTGCGACTCGTGTCGCTCCTATTAGAACGGGTCCTGTAGCAGTCAATGGACCGCGAGGGACCGCGACTTGTCAGGCTAACAAGTCGCCTGACAAGTCGCGGTAGTGTGAATGGGGGCTTAGGAGTACAAAAGTGGCATCAAGGTTTGAGAGCAGAGCAGTAGATTCTCAGATCATTTGTTGGAGTTTGTAAAAGCTTTGTATTATTAGCATTAGTATTTTTATTTTATTTTACCTCCGTGTGTAAATGATTGTATGGTTTCATATTCAAAGTTGTACATTAATACAGAAATACCAGTTATACCATCAACAATGGGGCATTTAGCACAATATGTCAGATAATATAGTGATTTTATTTAACATCTGTTGAAGTTACTGGCTTGTAAACCACAACAGAGAATTTAATGGTATTGTTAGAGATGTTAGAGGCCCTTCTGAGCGATCATATAGCTGTTTATGGGTAAAATTAGTCATCTAGTTCCTAGCACATTTCAGATGTGTTTTGTTGTTCCAGGAATATGAATAAAGATGGATCCATCCATGCCTATTCAGGCGTTGGGCCTTTAAATATAAAGCACTGCCTTAAATTTGTCATCCTAGCGTACATTCCCTTTGCAAAAGTAGCACATCAAAAGAATAAGTAGCTGAGCTTTTGTAATATATCATCTACGGCTCCATTTAATACAAGCAAAAAATCAATACCTCTAAATGCTTACCCTTTTATCTAGGGCGAGCATCCAGGAAGATCATTTTAATTGATTTAGTACACGGAACTTAATAAAGAAAACACACAAGCAGCCAATAACCCATTAATTCTTTATTTACCATCTGAGCTAGTAATAGAACATACAATATACTTAAACTTTTTTTTTTCCTTTTTTTTTTTATAAAAAGACAATAATATATGAGGTGTCTGAGATTATATGACAGGTCGTTTCCTAGGAAATGTGTGAAATAATTGTATATAGTGTAGTATATTAATAGTTTACAATGCTAATACTGCTTATTTTTTTATGAATATGAGATAGTAAAGTGACCAATGACAAATAAATCAAAGTTTAACAGAGTGGCCAGGCTAAATAGTATATAACCCTAAAACAAAAATGAAATATAGTGTGGTTTACCAGTTCTTGGTTGTGGTGAATGCATTTGTTTTCCTTTTTTTTTTTTAAGTTTAGATTGTTGATCTTGCTGAAAATCCAGTATGTGTATAACATTCTGTGCCCTTAATGTTAAAAGTAAAGGATTACCGCTACTCCCGACCAGCCCAGGTGAATAAACCATAAAGATCGGGCTCAGCCTACATGTCTCCACCAAACCACATGTGGAGACATGGTGGAGACATGTAGGCTGAGGCCGCTAATTATTGTTTATTCACCTAAGCTGGTCAGGAGTAGCGGTGACCCTTTCCTCTCTACATTTATCAACCCCCTTGATTGGTATCAGGACAAGCCTTCACCCCATGTTCTGGGATACACTCTTGCCTTTACTTTGAGCAGCGGCAAAAACATTTCTGGGCACTGAACTTATCTACCAAGCAATGTTATCCACCTAGTAATCTTCAGTGAACAACAAACCATCATCCCCCTATGTAATAGAAAGAGAAGAAAGGTGTTTGGTAGTCCAAACATACTTCTGGTCCTGGGGTGGCAATGGTGCTTCTTCATAGATACAGTTCAGTGAGTAAGCATTGTCAATTACTGTATGGCCATACCTCAAGATTCTTTAACATGTCTCCTGGGTACCTTATGGCTCGTTTCCACTGAGCTTTCTGGTACGGTTCGGTTCGGTACGGTACGCTATTTATGCCGTTTCCATTGTGAATGGTACCCTAATTCCGAACCGTACCGTACCACTTTTTTGGGACCCTTTTGTTGGGGTACCAAGCACATTAGTACCGTACCAACAAGGTGGAGCTACACTCTGCAGAACTTTGATTGGTTGACAGAGAATAGTCTATCAAAGCTTTCCTGCTACACAACGCCTATCATGAAAGGGTACTATTGGCAGTGGAAACACAAGGTGTACCATTCCGAACCCTACCGTACCGTACTGAACCGAACCGTACCGTACCACTCAGTGGAAACGAGGCATTAGACACAAAAACATATCAACCAGCCATACTTTGTTGAGACTTTTATATATAGCAAGCCCCATCCTCCTGCAAGATAACTTTGGATTGAACAAGTCAGCTCAATATTAATATGAGAGAAACTGACTTATCAACACCATAGGTCACCAAAAAATGTTTTGAATATATGGCAGGATTAACTTGAACCCCCTAGGCTTGCTTCTCTGCAACGAGTCCTATTTAGGCTACTCCAAGCATAAAATTAGGTCTTTTCTGCTAAGGCAAACTTTGGTGTATTTTGTTTGTAAAATCTCATCTAAAAATTAAGGTTCTCAATCCTTGGGATTTTTTCTTGTGAGCAACTGTACAAGACTAACAACTGGAAGAATGTACTTGTAACCTGCTTAACAGTTCAGTTAAAAGTTGAATTTCAAACAGTATTGCTATTGGTGCCACAAAATTTATTTTTTTCTGGTGGATTGCACATTCTGTGTTGAATATTGGACATTTTTGTGTTGTGTGCACTTCAAGCCTTGAATAAAAAAGTAGTTAAATTGAAAAAATTCCAGTGTGGCCATATATAAAAGTTATACTAGTTTGCTAATAGTTTTCAAGTGTCTGCTATTTGCAACTTTTCCTCTTAGTTGGTTTTTCTGTTCTGTAGCAATGTCTACTCTCCTTGCTAAATGTAGACGTCTATCAACAATCAACAAATATACCATCTCGTATTTAGTATATTTGCTAATTCATTTTAGGATTCCATAATGATTTAAAATTCCCTTGGCTGTTTAAATTTGTAAAAGGCACTTGAAAGGAAGATAAGCCCCCTATGGGAAGCATTGCTGCTGATTATTTTTATGTATTTTCATTTTGTTAGACTGCTCAAAGAAAATGTGCTTGTTTTATCACACAGCAATGATGTGCTGAAATCCCTAGCAGCCTGATTATCGGAGCTGAACAAACCATAGTTCAGTGATGACTTTGTCTGCCAAGGGTTATTGCATCCCGTAGCCTACTGTTTATTTAGAACACCTAGCTCAGCCTTGTAAGAACTCACTACTCCAGTCAAATCACTTGGTTGAGATGTAAATACGTGTATTGTACTTTTCACTATGTACGTTTTTTTTTACACAATCATTTTTTAAGAAATTTGTGCTACCACAGCCTGTTGTCATGTGCTATGACAACATTTATTGAGACCGGATTGCTGAAAACAAGCATTTTCAGTTAATGTACAACTTAGAAATACTTTAACATGAATACAGGATTCCTCTGTATTGGCTGTATTTGCATGTGCATAGGACAACATATATGTATATACACATATATATATATATATATATATATATATATATATATATATATATGCTAAAGGCATAAGTGTGAATCGGGACTGATGGCTGTGTGTTGAGTTATTTTGAGGGGACAGCAAATTCGCACTGTTTTACAAGCTGTACACTCACTACTTTACATTGTAGCAAACAGTAATTTCTTCAGTGTTACATGAAAAGATATAATAAAATATTTACAAAAATATGAGGGGTGTACTGACTCTTATGGGATACTGTACATCTACGATTCCCACAACTGCCTTAGCATATATCAAATATTCATGCAGTTAGTGCTATTTTTATGTCTTTATTCATTAACATAATGATGCTTAATTAAGCATGCATTGTTAAAGGTAATTGGGGTTATTTACTAAAACAGGAGAGTGCACAATCTGGTGCAGCTCTGCATAGAAACCAATCTGCTTTCAGGGTTTTGTTTTATTAAGCCAAATCTTAATTGAACAAGCTGAAGTTAGAAGCTGACTGGCTACCATGCACAGCTGCAACACATTCTGAGTGCACCAGTTTAAGTAAATCCTCCCCAATGTTTAGTCATTTTTTATTTTTCCATTCTATATTTATAATGGTCACATTTGTCACATTTAAATAGCAAATATTGAACTTGATTAATTAATTTATATTTTCATATGTACACAGGGAGTAAAACTATAGACTTATTTTATGTGCTTATATGTCATACTATTTCATTGAAGAAAAATAAAAGCCTGTTTACAGAGCGCAACAGCTTATGCTAAAATTTACACATACAAGTAAATGAGTCATAGGAGTGACTCCCGCCCCCTTCCTGCCTGCTATGCTTATATGGAGCCATAAAGAGTTTCAATAATAAAGAGTTTGAAAGCAAACAAACTTTGGGGGGGGGGGGGGAGTTCTAATCTAAGGGCCTCTGTCAACTGGTTTTGTTTTTCTTCGGACAGATTTTGCATTACCATACATGTCTATGGGAAAGCAAACCTGCTTGTAGCAGTTCAGAAGGAGGTCAACTACAGGTCTAATGCACCTGTTAATGAATTGTGAGGAATAAATGATGGTATCGGATCTTCTCAAATGTATCTGAAACGGATGCCCTCAACACAAGGCAAAGCAAGTTGACTTAGGTCCATAGAAACCAATTCTCTCCTCTACCAAGATGGCCATCTTCACACAGAGACAGTGCAGAACAGTACGTTTTTGAAAGGAAAATACATTTATAATGCTTGTCTGAGCTGTGAGAAAAAAGGGGGCAGAGAACTAAACTACACTCTCAGAGCTCAGTGAGGAGAGCTCTGAGAGTTGATTGGAGGGAAGGGACTAGCCCCCTCTCACAACACACAAGAACAGAGTTGTGGCTGTCTGTCTGCTCAGGCTCCCTCCCCTGCCACCATTTTCTCTTGGTGTCAGGAAGACTTATCAGAAGTGACTCATAATAGCAGAGGACGATGCAGTAGACAGAAATGGCATTTAGTGCTCTTCAAGTGATCGTAAAATCTATTTTTTTTTTAAAATAACAAACATGTTACATCTACCTGCTGTGTGCAGTTGGTTTTGCACAGGGTGGTCTGTATCTCCCTCTTCTCGGGTCCCCTTTCTGTGCTCCTAGTCCCTCCTTCCTGTTGAGTGCCCCCACAGCAAGCAGCTTGCTATGGCGGCACCCAAGCCGAGCTGCAGCTCCCTGTGCCCATTCAGACACAGAGCCGTGACTCTGCCCCACCTCCTCTCCTCATTGGCTGACTGACCCTGATTGACAGCAGCAGGAGCCAATCACTCTGCGCTGTCAATAAGGGGGAGTTCCGGGCAGAATTCATTAAGATAAAAAAAAGGCAACTCCTTTAACTAAAACGGATATATGCAAACAGAATGAGCAGTGCTACTTATCCATACAGCTCACCAATAAATTAGCTCCCGGGTGCCAGATCCACAGCCGTTTAACTGAGTACATATGTAGAAAGATGATCTGCACATTGGTAGTTGCTCTTAAAAAATCTTCATCTTTATTCAGGATTCGGAACCACAGAACACAACTGCTGATAAGATCAGTTGACGGGTTTCAGTCTATAAGGCCTTAGTCATAACTAATGACTAATAACATAACTTATAACTAAGGTCTTATAGGCTGAAACGTCTCAACTGATCTTATCAGCAGTTGTGTTCTGTGGTTCCTTAATAAAGATGAAGATTTTTTAAGAGCAACTACCGGTGTTCGGATCATCTTTCTACATAGAGGGATATGCCTTGTTCATATTTGGTGTCTAAGGTTTACAACCAGTTAATGCTGTAGTTCCATACAATAAAGCATTAAACAATCACATATAACATCACAAAGCAATCCATCATAAGGCTCGGTTCACATATATGCGATGGGGGAAGGCTGCGAATTCGCAGCCTTTTCCCGCATCGCACACGCACCCCCGGCAGTTCACACTGCCATATGCGATACGCTGGGGGTGTCAATGTAATCTTAACGACACCCCCAGTTTGATCGCATATCGCAGTGCGATCGTGCAGTTCGCACAGGATCGGATCGCACAAGTGTGAACCGCTGTGCGATCCGATCCTGATGCGGCTAGAAAAAAGGGTCCTGTGCGTGTTTGGAGCGGCTGCGGTGCGAATTTAGCCATACAAACCGTATGGCTAAACTCGCACCGCACAGCCGATCGCATGTAATGTCGGAGCAGTGCGCTCCGATATTACATGCGAACCCCGCACACGCACAAGTGTGAACCGGGGCTAAAGGTTTATCAGCTATATAACGTTTAGGTACCATTTAGACTTCCACTCCTATATATTTATAGGCAGTTTAACAGGTTAATAAAGCAGTATCATGAATTGCAATTCCAGCCAGGGATACCGGAGTTTTTTTTAATTTTATGGGGCATCTTCAAGCCTCTTATTTATTTATTTACAGGTACTTATATAGCACCATCAATTTACGCAGCACTTTACATATATACCGTACATTCACATCAGACTCTGCCCTAAAGGAGCTTACAATCTAAGGTCCCTAACTCACATTCATACCTATACTAGGGCCAGTTTAGACAGGAGCCAATTCACCTACCAGCATGTCTTTGGAGTGTGGGAGGAAAATGACGCCGACACAGGGAAAATATGCAAACTCCGGGCAGGTAGTGTCATGGTTGGGATTTGAACCTGCGACCCTAGGCGGAACTGCTAACCACTTAGCCATTATGCTCCTTATGTATTGACTTATACATAGAGATTACTTGGTTACCGGGTCTGAGCCATTGAGATATTAAACTAGGGTAGGAAAGTTGTGTGATTTCCATTGAATTGCTATAGCCTTTTTTGGCATTAAAAAAGTAATAGTCGTAATAAGAGTTTCGTGCAATTAGGTTAGCAGTAGAGGAAAGATGAGCTGCAGGGAGCCTACGGGAAATACTGTTGACTAGTGCTTTGCTTTCTGATTGCACAGCTTCCACAGTACAGGTCCTCATTAACGTAGTTTGCAAGTTTACTGATGATTTTTGGCGAGACTGAAATTGGGTTTATTTCTGTTGCTTGCTCTTTCTCTGTTAGTTGTCAGGCAGGATTTTCAGTGCCTGCAGCACAGCATTGAAACAAGTCCTGTTTTGCTTTTAACTTTTGTGCCATGAAATAGTACATAATCAAAAGGAAGAGACAGCTGCTTCACCTTTTTTTTTTTTTTATACATTTTTTTTTTTTACAAGAGACTTTAAGATTAAAAGCTCATCGAGTTTAAGTTCACACTTTGTGAGTGTCATACATGCTGAATTTATGTGTTATATAGCATGCCTTTAGGTCTATGCACCTAGCATTTGAACTGGGGAAGCAGCAATCAGGCATGCCTTATACTGAATTCTTTGATGTACAGCTTGACAACTAAACTTGACCTTTTATCACTTGATCAAATCTGCTTTCCGCTGATGTGCACTGATGTTAGATAGCAAAAAAAAAAAAAAAAACCTCCTTAAAGCTACATAAATAAAATACCTTTGCCAAGTTTGTTCCCCTGCTGAGAAATTGTGCAGATCTTCCAGGATGATATTCTTGCATAGATACTGAATGTGTACTTTATTGATTACTTTACAGGAAATATCCTGATTATGTAGAAAGTCAAGTAGCGATGTATTTATTATGTATCTGAATTTGTATTTATCGAAGTGGGTGAGCTGATGCACAAAAATTGGATTATCCTCTATGTCTCGTTTTCTGCACATCGTGGTTATATAGATTACAATCACTATAGTGATTTGTGGTTAGAGCATATCCTAACTGAACTGCAATTAGGAGCAGTGACAGTACACGCATTTGTTAACTTTATATTCCTGATATGTGCCTGCTTTACCATGTACTTATATGAGAAAGTATCCTGTTCTCTTTATATTGCTTCCTTTATGTGAAATTCCTGCCAGTGACTCTGCTTTCCTATTAAAAACTGACCACACTAAACAGGAAAGCGCACAATGGTCAGTTCTCCTGCTATGCTGGGAACTCAGTGTGCTCTTCTCCAATGATTAGACTTGTCCTGACATCCCCCTCCCCTGCTGCACAGCCATTCACTGGGAAGCTCAGTGTGCTGCTGCTTCTCCTTCCCCCTGCTCTTATGCAGCTGAGAACAGAGGGAATGTGATTGCTTCTAAAAAAGGGAAAAAAGGTATTTATAATGTATTTTTTATATCTATACAAAACTGTTTTGCGTTTTATTTCTATTTTAAACTGAAGGAGTTGTTTTGCATGGTGATCGTTTACAATCACTTTAACCACTACCCGCAAAATCGGGTACCTGTACTTTATTTTGTTGAAGTGGTTGTACCGGGGTGATCCCTGCAGCTGCCGTTTTATAGAGCCGACGGTCAGCTTTCTTGTAATTATTATTGTTATTATACAGGATTTATATAGCGTCGACAGTTTACGCAACGCTTTACAACGTGAGGGTAGACAGTACCAATACAATACACTTTAATACAGGAGGAATCAAAGGGCCCTGCTCATTAGAGCTTACAATCTGAGAGATAATAACAACTGATGCGGCTAAGCAGCTGTTTGGCTGTTATTACAAGCAGCGGGAGGGGACGTTCCCCCCCTTTCGACCACTCCGCCCTGGTCTCCCGAGCGACCAGCTGGCACATCCGCCGGCTGTCCAGAGACCCAAAAAAAGCTGGAATAGGCTTTGATCGGGTCTCTGATGTAGTAGCCCGGAAGCCACATCACAACGCCACTAACAGTTTACTTGGAAGTCAACGGCGCCAGATTTTAAAAATCCAAAATATTCAAAAACGCTGATCTTGGCATTTTGAATACTTTGAAGTGCAGAGGAGGGGTTTGGGGTCTTTTAGACCCCAGATCCCTCCAAAAGAGTACCTGTCACTGCCTATTACTGTCACAAGGGAAGTTTACATTCCTTGTGACAGCAATAAAATGATCAGGAATTTTTTCTTTTTAAATGGATAATGTATAAAAAAAAAAACAAAACATTTTTTAAAGAACCCCATCCCTTCGTACTCGCGTGCCAAAGTAATGTAAACAGTGTAAACAAATCACACATGTGAGGTATTACTGCATGTGTTAGAGCAAGACCATTAATTCTAGCATTAGACCTTCTCCGCAACTTTTTCCGCAACCCTAAACAGGTAACTGTTAAAAAATGTAAAGCGTCGCCTATGAGGATTTTTAAGTACCGTAGTTTGCCGTAGTGTGCGCAATTTTAAAGCATGACATGTTAGATATCTATTTACACGGCTTAACATCATCTTTCCCATAATACAAAAAAATTGGGCTAACTTTACTGTTTCGTTTTTTAAATTTATTGATGTGTATTTTTTCCCCAAACAAATTTTGTTTGAAAGACCACTGCGCAAATCCAGTGTGACATAAAATATTGCAACGACCGCCATTTTATTCTCTAGGGTCTCTGCTAAAAGTATATATATATATATATATATATATATATATATATAATGTTTGGGGGTTTTAAGTAAGTTTCTAGCAAAAAATACAGAATTTAACTTGTAAACAACAAATGTCAGAAATAGGCCGGTCTTGAAGCGGGTTAAGCTATCAAAACTGGATGTAGACAGCAAAAAATCTTTGCACATTATTAGTTTAGGATGGCTTCTGGCGACATTGCTAAAAGCATCACTGATGATGTCTATATGACATCTGATGGTGTCAAAACAGTGAGAGGACTAACCAATGTTGATGTGACACAAGTCTATCATGTTAGACATACAGGATGCTATGCCCAAAGCAAGAAAGAGGTCAGGGTGTCATATCCCCTCTTTATGATTTTACTAAAAAGCATTGCAGCACCATGAGAACCAAAAAATTAGTTAAAAATTATGACAGGAGCTGTGTCAGACTTAAGCAATAGTAACATTTCACCTGGCTTACTAGTAATAACACCTCCAAACATTTGCATTTTCACTTACCGAGGTGTTAATAATGCTCCGGCAAAAATGTTTATAAATTATTGCTTCCTGAAACTTTTCCATCTTTGATGATTTAACGATTTTATCACACATACTAAGAGCCTATTACAGTATAAATCTTAAATGGCATGTGTGGTATGACTGTGTATGTAAATGTCTGATACATTGCACCCTTACTGATCTCAATTATATCAAAGTTGTCACATCCAGTGATTATTACTTGCATCTCTCTACAGCAGAATTCCAGGTATGGATATTTTTACATAGTTACATTGGTTCAGCCTGTGGGATCCCTCTGGAAGTTGGAAATCACTGTAGTATATATCGCCATTCCAGTGATCTTCACTAGCTTTCTTGACTTGTGCCGAGCGGCTTGTCCCGCTGCATTCTGACCCCAGGAGATTGCCTACTCGGCACAGGCACCTTTCAGAGATTACGTTGCATTTTCTCAGTGAATGCAAAGTGTTCTTTGATTTGTTCAGTCATAGAATACTTTGCATTCATTTAGAACAGGGGTCTCCAAATTTTCTTAACAAAGGTCCAGTTTACTGTCCTTCAAACTTTAGGGGGGGGGGGGGTAGACTGTGGCCATTGGGAGAAGAAAATGTCTTGGTGTCACTGGGTTTAAACATTGCCCCATCTTTGGTATTGGGGGGGGGGGGGTAATAGTGCCCCATCATTGATATCAATGAGAGCACTCAAAAAAATATGTTGGATTTAATTAACTTTGTATGTCTACAAGTAGCACATAACTGGGTTTTGTTGAATTGAAGTAACATGGTCTATTACTGTTACTTAAATTCAAAGTAACCCAGTTATGTGCAACTTGTTGACAAAAAGTTAATTAGACCCAACATACCATTTTCTTGAGTGAGGGATAGTGCTTCATCATTGGTATCAATGCAAGGACTAGTGCCCCATCATTGGTATCAATGCAAGGACTAGTGCCCCATCATTAGTATCAATGCGAGGACTAGTGCCCCATCATTAGTATCAATGCGAGGACTAGTGCCCCATCATTGGTATCAATGCGAGGACTAGTGCCCCATCATTGGTATCAATGCGAGGACTAGTGCCCCATCATTAGTATCAATGCGAGGACTAGTGCCCCATCATTAGTATCAATGCGAGGACTAGTGCCCCATCATTGGTATCAATGCGAGGACTAGTGCCCCATCATTGGTATCAATGCGAGGACTAGTGCCCCATCATTGGTGTTAGTGGGAGGAATAGTCCCCCATCATTGGTGTCAATAGGAGTAATAGTGCCCTATCATTGGTGTCAGTAGGTGTAATAGTGTCCCATCATTGGTGTCAGTGGGAGGAATAATGTCCCATAATTGGTGTCGGTGGGAGGAATAGTGTCCAATTGTTGGTGTCAGTGGGAGGAATAGTGCCCCATCACTGGTGTCAGTAGGAGGAATAGTGCCCCGTGCTTGGTGTCAGTGAGAGGAATAGTGCCCCATTATTGGTTTCAATGGGAAGCATAGTGTTCCATTGTTGGTGTCAGTGAGAGGGCTAGTACCCCATTGTCGGTGCCAGTGGCAGGAACTATGCCCTACTGCTGCAGACAGAGAGGGTAATAATGCCCCAATGGCCAGATAAAATCATGCAAAGGACCACATCTGGGTCCAGGGGCCACAGTTTGGAGACTGCCAATTTAGAAAATGGAAAGCATTCTGTGAATAGTGGCCAATAGTGCCTAGCTGACCTCCTGTATTCACAATGCAGCAGGGCAGCTGCTCAGCACAGTACCCAGAATCAAGTGGAGACCACTGAAGTAGCAGGTGTCTGTTTCAGTAAGTTCCAGCTTCCAGGTACATTGGCCAGGTATGGTATATACATAGTAACAATGGTCCAAGGTGGACCAATGTAACTTTGTAAAAAATATCCACACCTGGCATTCTTCTTAAAGCCTTCTTATACTTAGTGCCTGAGCACCCTATTAAATATATTTTGCATGTATTATTACTCTTCCAACAACACAAACAAATTGCTCATGTCTAAAAAAATGTAATGCTTATATGCATTGGTTGTAAAACAAATGTTTTGTTACTAACAATATATTATTGTAGCAAAAAAGAAGTTAGAACATTTACATACAATACACGAGTAGTTACATAGCAGATACAGATCAAGTACAATCATAGCTCTCATAAACTACAGTCAAAATATGACATAAAAACTGAAAAAAATAAATAAAGAGAAAGCAAAAACAAAGGCCACAACCGCACGGGGATATAGCATCCACAACCGGTGAGAAATAGACTGATTTAATGTGGCCTTCTACGGTATGCCGGTACAAAATAAACAGAAATTTTAGGAATCAAAAAATAGATAAGTGAGATATCTATATGACTTCATAGGTATGGTGCAGTCATCAGATCCATAAGCCAGCATATCAATAGGAAGACCAAGATTTCCATTTTCTAATAAAAACATGCATAGTATCCATAATGGTATGGTGGATACGTTCCATGAGTTTTATGTCCTCCAATGCGTTGTATTACCTGGACTCAGAGAACCGTAGGGGAGCGCCAGTGATTTGTAGTAAAAATTACTGTTTGATTTATATACCTGTCTTTACAAAACCCATATTCTTGGCTTTTTACTACCGCCGGCCCAAAGAGCAATCTGTAGGTAAGCCTGGACCAGCTGTTTTTTTTAGGTCAAGTAAGTGTTAACAACTGTTACTGCATATGCCTATGGGGCAGCTGGGATGGGGGAGTTAAACATCCTTGTACATGATAACTTCAAGGAAAAGATCTGCTAAGTAGCATCTTTTTGTAGAATAGCATATCATCCCCTATGATATGATAGGATAAAAAAGTCCTCTTTCTATACTTAATATTTTTAATTTAAGTAGTAACAAAACCTCTCTTTTTGTGGTTCCTCCTGCTGGCTGAAATAACGGCACCAGTGGCTGCATGGGCACAGCTGCTGTTCCCATTTTGACATCCATGTGGTGTCAGTGCTTGCGAGTGCTTGTCCCAGAATGCAGACAATGTGAGTTTGGGGAATGCATCGGCACCCGGGTGGATGTCCTTTTGGGAGCAACAGTTGGTCTGTGCAGACACATCGTCCCAAATGATATGAAAAGGTCTGCTTGCATGCAGATGCGCATGGAACGCCTGTGGATCCTGTGCAGGCAAAAATGGCCCTGCGCTTTGAATAAGACCTAAGTCTTTACTGATGATGTGAAACAAACTTTATATTCTGAGCTATGTACTTTGTGCTGGTCAGTTAGCATGATATAGTAAAAGATTGAGCACCAGCTAAAGTTTGAGTGTACGGAGGACTTAATAGTTGTACTCCCGGTACAAGAGAAAAAGGTAAAAGTGTTAACCTGCGTTCAGTGATTACAACAGCTTTTGTTAGAAAACTGTTTATTTAATTACTTTAAGTAGACCTAAGTTACTTTCTAAAAATACGTATTGCAAAACAGCGATTTAAAAGTTGTGTCATCTCTAATTATTAAATAGCATGCATAATAGTGTTTGATGTGCTATTCTTCTCTCATACTTCCCATGGCTCACCAATGACCAAAGTTGGGAGTTGTGTTGGGCGGATGTTTCCAAGGTTTTCAGCCTGTCACCTCAATTGCCACGCACATCTTTAATTGTATCTGCATTTATTTATTACAATTGTGGTAAATTATTATTATTAATATTGAAACAAAATATTTTTTAAATCTTTATTTTTATTTGTTTTGGCTGATCACATGAGCCCTGATTTAACCCTGACAGGTTTAAATAAAGATTATTTTTTTTTTAATAATACATCAATATTGTAAATGTAAATCAATTTCATAATACACTCAACGCTACATTTTTTCATATTAATAGATGAGCTCGTGTGGTCAGCCAAACAGATACAAATGAAGATTTATTAATCTATATATTATTATTAATATACAGGATTTATAGGATTTATATAGCGCCAACAAAATGAAGGCAGACATTACGGTTACAATACAATTTGGTACAAGAGGAATAATCAGAGGGCCCATGCTCAATAAAGCTTACAATCTATATATATATATATATATATATATATATATATATTGCATACTCACTGAGTGACATGACCACCAAGAGGGAGGGGAGTGGTATTGCTGAGAGAAGGGGAACGGGCCCTCTCTGGTGGTAGGAGGGTGCACTAGACCCACACAAGGACTCAGATCCCCCCTCACGCACAGCCCACAGCAGGTCCCTGCCCCCAACAAGAGGCGGAGCTCAGGTGGCAATGCAAGTGGCCACTAATGAAGATCAAGCTTCGCCTAGCCATCCCCTGCCGGGTGGCCCTAGTTTGCGGCCCGGGGGTTGGGAACTTCTACTTTAGTAGACATAAACTTACAAACTGTTTTAAATGACCACCTAGTTAATTGAAGTCTCTTTTGTAATAATTACATTTTTTTGTGTTTTGAATTTTGGCAAAATCCCAGTAGCTTTTGTTCAACTTGTTAGGTTAGGTGCCATAGTGACACCAGAGGTCTTCTTATAGACACCCTTTGATTTGGCAAACTGTTCTTTCAGCACAAAAAGTAGGTTCCTATCTTGTCAATGGGATCGATCTTCCCATTGAGCAAGTGTGTTGTGCTTGAGAAGGTAATGGGTTACTTATACAGAAATCTGAGTTTGGAATTATGCCTCGTGACTTAATGCATTTTATAGTATACCATTGTCACAGTACCAGATTCTGTTTAAACTAATAGTGTTCACATAATTGTAATCTGGAACGCATCCTAAATATGATGGAGAAAAGTTTAAGGCCTCTTGCACATGGACATAATAATTTACTGATGTTTATGTGCAGGATCATGTAGGCAGACAGATCCTGTGTAAAAACACAAGTTATGAGCAAAAGTAACTGCTCTCCTGTGACCCACAAGAGAAGTATGATCAAACAAGCTTTTGCCATACTTCACTTTGAAATATGGTTATGATTTGGATTTAGAGTAGTTGTAAAGTCAGAATGTTTTGTTTCCTAATGCATTCTTTGCATTAAGATAAAAAAAAATGTCTGTGTTAAGCAGTCCTCCTAAGCCCCCCTAATACTTACCTGAGCCCCCTCTCGATTTAGCAATGTTGCACGAGAGACTCGGCTGTCCGGGACTCTCCCTCCATATTAGCTGAGACAACATCAGGACACCATTGGCTCCCGCTGCTGTCAATCAAAGTGAGCCTAAAAGGAGAGAGGGGGGCGGGGCTGAGCTGCGACTCTGTGTCTCAATAGGGCAGCAGCTTGGCAAGGGTGCCCCCATAGCAAGCTGGTTGCTGTGGGGGCACTCAGCAGGAGTGGGGAGCCAGGAGAGGCTTGTTTCATTCTTACACTAGTGGAAACATCGTGAATTGTTTACTATCTAGAAGAGGCTTTCCAACTAGGCATTTATGTATGCATTGCTATTATTATTAATTAAGTGATTTCACAAGTCTTTGTGCACGTCTTACAGTGGAGCCCAGGGAAGGTTAGCAGGGAACCTGATTGGCACTCAGCAGGAATCACTCCTAGGTGTGCCAGTCATATTTAATTATTATATTATCACAACATTCCGCATTGTAAGCCTGGACAGTAGATATAGCAGTGAGTTCCAAAGCCTATTCTCTTTCCATAATGTCATTGTTTAAAAAAAAAAAAATGCCGACAAGAAAACTAGCTATATAGGAGGCACTTTTTCCCTAGAGGCAGCATTTCCGTAAAAGGATACAAATCACACTGAATTACCACTGACCAATAATTTTCCTCCTGTCTGTCTCTGAAATGATGGCCAACAGCAGATCACATTATGCTGAGGTTTTCCTCTTTCTTTTTTTTTTAATTCTCCCTAATGGAAACTAAAGGTATACATGCAATAAAATACTGTAGTATTTAGCTATGGATTTCCTAGACCTGCAATGTGCTTGGTGCCTTCTGAACAGCTATTTCAGTTATACAATAAATGTTGAAAATAGGTTTTATTTAAGCAGAAATCAGTTTGACCCATGGGGTTGAACCTATGTCATGTGAACTAACAACCAATGCAGTTACAGAATTGATTCAGTTTATTTTCTAAAACACTATTGATCTATAGGCTATATATAACCGTTATTTTTTGAATGCATGCATAGGTGTTCCACTCGCTCATAACTGTATATAATTTTGAAGAGATGGTCTTTGGTCTCTATTGGAACACTTGAGCCGTTCACACAGTTGAAGGTTAAAATGTAACCCAGTTGCTTATTTTCTTACTTTTGTATATAGTGAGGAAGGAGTAGAATCCTTGTCAGGTCTAGGTCTCACTACCATTTGGGGCTCTGTTAGAGAGATTTATAGTAGATGAGGGTAAGTCCCTCTAAAAGAGCCCCATTCAACTAGAAAAATACTTGACATAGACCAATATAGGTAATGGTTCTTCATTCTGTATATGGCTAAGTTGCGGAGAGTTGGGTTGACCAACCATTGAGATACATTATGTTTATTACAATCAAAAAAAGAATGTGTTCTCAAGCCCTTCTAGTCTGTTTTCAAAAATTAGGCCAATCAGCTTAATGCTTCAATGGAAAATTCAAACACTTTCATTATCTTCCATTTATGTTACAGTATTGGTTGACTTCTACGTATATTGTACTGTATTATACTTTGAATATTTTCTTTTAGTTGTTGGCACTGGCAGCCATATCATGTGAGGGTACCATACTCGTAGTGCTTTTTGTCTTTTTGGCTTCATATATTCTGATAGTGTATATTTATATATATATATATATATATATATATATATATATATATAATATAATTTTTTTTAATATGCTTATTCAATCGTTGCTACCCAACTTTAAATGAAAAGCATCAGTTTACTTGCGTGGGTCGAATCATGAAATAATAGAACGTTTGCACATTGGTTTGTTTTTGCTGAGTTTGGTAGATCAGTGAGATGAATATAAAAATGTAGGTGTGAGCTTCTCATCTGGAGATATAAGATGATAATGACTGTATAGGCTTTTGAGACGGGCTTATCATGATTGGTAGTCACTGTGTTATGTATGTGCACCTCTGGACCAGGTGCTGAAAATCACTTTTGATGATCATGATCTCTTTCTTTAACCTGTCAGTGTAGCAAACTGATTAAATCTGTTAGGAATCCCAGATCTATAAATATGGAGATAGAACCTGTCATTCTCTTTGATTCCGGTGAAAGAGCTAGCTTTAGTTAATCCTAAAACCTGGCATTACCAGACAGTGTATCGGTTTTACCTCTGTTGAGTGGTTTTGAATGTTTTTTTATAGGCAATAAATAAACATAGGCCTAATATATGCATATTTATTTGAAATGGAAAATGAACTGCTTAGATTGCGGTCTATATAATTATAGTTGTGTTGTTGTTTAACCCCTTTCCATGATATTGATTCAGTCTGTTTTTCACTTTCACAGGTTCACCTCCAAGTCTAAAAGAGATAAAAAATCACAAAGTAATGGAAGGAGAAAAGCTAGTACTCAAGTGTGAAGCAGTAGCAGAACAGCCGGGTCTGAAATTTAAGTGGTTCAAAGAAGATAAAGAAATTGGAGGAAAAAATAAAGCGGAGAGCAAGCCAGTTAATATCAAGATACGGAAGAAAAAGTAAGTTTACTTGTGTTTGTGTTTCTTTCTCTTCTTTTGTTGAGGAGATAATACTGAGATGTTTGGACTATTCACGGTGTCGACATGAAATAAAAGTGATAATTAAGTGTTATGAATGATCTAAGTGCTACATAATGGCAGGGTACTGTTATTTTCCTTGGACAGAAAGTGTTCTAAGTATTATTTCACTGGAAGCAATAAAACTTGATCTTTTCACAATAAGAGTTGATGTATTGTTAGTGGGCCTGCTTTGTAACCAAGTGCAGATCTACAAGAACCAAACTCTTGATCTTCTTATTGGGCTTCAACATGATGAATTATGTTATGGGTCTATATTTTATTGTCCGACCTAAATGGTTATGTAGATGCTTTTCTAGCCAGACTCTAGGAATTCTGAACCTTACATTAGTTTCCATGACTGTTGAACAGATCTGTTTGAGCCTACTTGTGAACATAACACCTACATATTAACATAAGATGCTATATCATCATTCATGCACATCTGCCATTTCTTCTTGTTGAACATTATTGTGGATACACAGCTCTAGTTTCTAATCAATTACAGAATATGCTCAGTCCAAAAGAGCCTATATTCCACATTTAGGGTCCTTGCACACTGGGCTTAAAAACGCTGCTTCTACAGGAATAGTGCTTGCCCTACCATGGGTCCCGCTGGGTCCATTGGATCCAGGCAGCACTTGGAGAGGGGCAGCAAATTGACTTCCAGCAATTTTGTGTGTTATCAGTTTGCGGCGCGTTACGGGCGGCATTTCCCCATCTCATACTGCCGCCCCTAGTGCAAACTGATGAGTATGAGTGTCTCCTTCGGGGAACATCCTTCACCTGATCAGGGTGCGCGCAATGACGTCAGAGATTAGCGCAGTCCATCTCATGCACGGCAGACTGGATCTTCTAGGGCTGTGGGCACGGCAGACACAGGAGCAACAGGAGGACTGAGGACAGACAGTGGGTGTTTGGTGGACCAGTCCAAGGGCAAGTTATGGAAGAAGATAACAGTATATATGATATCTTCTACATTTTATATTTATTGAAAATAATGGATGTGGGGGCCTTTTGGTGGGTGAGATGTGGGATTTTTTTTGGGGGGGGGGAGTGGGGGTCAGCATTTTATTCTTGGACCCAGACAGCACAATGTCTTGGGCCAGCCCTGTACAGGAGTTTTGTGTTTTGCCTGTAGAAGCAGCTCAATGGGATCCTTTGTGTCCATGCACTTTAGGACGTTTAGAGGCATATTTTAAAATCAGCGTTTAGAGGCAAAATGCACTTCTAAATGCCTGTACAGAAATACTTTATATGAGCATTTTCTTTCGGCCAAGACAGGCGTTTTTTTTTTTTTTTTAAGCCCAGTGTGCATGGCCTCTTAACCTAAAAAAGATAATTGTGGGCAAAAACAATTTTATATTCTGTCTATCAATCACAGGTTTTATATAGAAAGATATACAACCAGTGGACATTTTTTATTTTGTTTAGTAACATGCTTGCTTCAAAGTAGATTCTGCATTTAAAGCGAACCAGAAACAAAAGTAGTTAAACGTGAAGTGGAAAAAAAATAAAATTGGCACATTATGGGAGCATTCATTAAATAAGCACAGAAATTGGTGCTAGATTTTTCTTATCCTTGTCTTTTTCACAAATTTTAAAATATTATTTTCCATGTAAAATCAGTAAGCTCAAAGGAAATTAATGCAACATGCTCCCATATAAAGCAGTACTTATGGTGTACTTCTTAACTATCTACCCCTCCTATCATCATCTCCACCACCATTTTTTTAATTTTAGCTTTTCACCACTTCAATGTACAGAGTTATTCGCATTGCTAATAATGGATCTGTGGTCCAGTGACATCTTTTGCTGCATCAAGGCCACTTTACATTTGGGAGTCTATTCATCATTAAACACTGCCATTCTGGTCAACTAATGTACATTGATCAAATAAAAGGATCAGACTGGGCCCTTTTTACACAACTAGAAGAATATTTTCAGGCATATGCACTAATTTACCAACCATGTCTAGCATCTGTTCCTATTCGTATCTTATTAACCTTCATTACCCACATATGGGTTGAAGGTACTGTTATCAATAAATCATACACAAATGATGATTTATATGAAATGTGTGAAATGTGTGAAATTCTGTGTATCTCTTACTTTATCTGCTATAATATTATAGGATTTTTTCATGGCAAATTAATGTAAAATTTTTGATCCCACAGAAAATCCTCAGAGCTCCATATTACATCAGTGTCAGATGCGGATTCTGGAGAATATAAATGTACCGTGTCAAACCAGCTGGGAAATGACAGCATGAGAGTCAACGTCACCGTATCAACAAGTAAGAAAATATATATATATCATATTTTTTATATGAAGGCTTCTTTACGTATGTAATAATATAATGTACGCTGATTTGATGAGTTTTCAGAAGAAACATGCTGTCGCTTGTTTGATACATTATGAGGTGCTAATCAAAAAAAAAACATATTTTTCAGATTTGCTATAGCCAATTGTCAACACAAAAACACATACAATTTTATTAAGTAACGCAAACAGCAAAGTGCAATAACCCACAATGTCCCATAGCAATCCTTCCTCTCCTGATCTGATTACATTAGACTAAAATATAATAGGTTGCATTCAGTTGCTACACTTTGTTCTCAACTGTGTTTGATGGCCACGTTTAGTCGTAAGCCCAATACAGGAAACAGTACAAGTACAGGAGATTATATAGTAAAATACCTTTGAACTAGTTTCCTGTGCTTTGGTTATAAGCTGTTACCTGCAGTGTTACATATAGTATGTAGTAAAGTCCTCTAATTAGAAAAAGCATCTTAGCTAAGATTGATCTATACCAGTGGTCTCCAAACTGCTGCCAGATGTGGCCCTTTTCTTGCATTTATACAGGCCCTTGGGGCCATAATCCCCCCCCCCCCACACTGACACCAATGAAGGGGCACAAGTTCTCCCATTTATACCAGTAGTGGGGCACAATTTCTCCCAATGACACCAACAATGGGACCCAATGACATCAATGTTGGGCCACTATTCGTCCCAATGAAACCAACAATAGTGCCCAATGACACGGCACAATTTCTCCCAATGACACCAACAATGAGGCCCAATGACACCAATGATGGGGCACAATTCTTCCCAGTGACACCAACAATGGGGAACAATTCCTCCCACTAACACCAATGATGAGGCACAAATACTCCCACTGAAACAAATGATGGGGTATTATGTTTCCCCCAGATTTTCTACTCTAAATGGCCACAGTATGGCCCCCTAAAGTCTGAAGGACTGTAAACTGGCCCTTTGTTTAGAAAGTTTGGAGACCCCTGATCTATACCTATGAGGATTCTGGTTGTACAAATCCAGTGATTTTGAAAGACACCTCTACACAGAACATGTTTCTTAAAATGCAGTCTAATCACACAGATCAAATAGTTCCCTAAACATTCAGTAATTGTTTTCACTTGAAAAAAAAATATCTAAAGACAGAATATTTTGTAATTTTGGGTTGAGTGGAAAAGAGTTAAAGCCTCGGTCTGATTTTTTTTTTTTTTTTTATTGTCTGTGTCCCACTGTGAGATTTACATTCACTTCCTGTCTTGTATATAAAACAGGAAGCAAATCTTTCCAAGACACGAGAAAACAATTTCTAGACAGCTGTCACTGGAACACTTGTGTATCTTTGAAGATTTCTTCAATTTTTCTTTTCTGGTGACAGCTTTAGATTTTTGTATTCCCAATACTTCAATCTACGTGCCATTAGTTACTAAAACAAATGGAGAGGATAAATCTCTCAAAAGGGCATATATGTCAATAAAAAGTTGACAGGGTCACTAACCCTTCCCCACTATAATCAAATCTACAAAAATGTGGCTTTAGATGCACTTTAAGCAATTGTATTTTTATAATCATATTGGATCATGTGTATTCTAGTGATGATGAACCTTGGCACCCCAGATTTTTTGGAACTACATTTCCCATGATGCCAATGCACTCTGCAGTGTAGCTGAGCATCATAGGAAATGTCGTTCCAAAACATCTGGGGTGCCAAGGTTCACCATCACTGGTGTATTCTAAGAAATTACAGGATTGTTGTCCAGTTCATCATTAATTGGACACAGAACCTGATCCAAAGCTACCATGTTTGATGATTTAGCTGCTGTTTTCTAACCTTAGCTGATAAAATATAATGCTGGAAAAGCTGGTAACCATACACTATATTGGCACACATGCCCTACCTATCAAAGGGCGGCATTAAAACTGAGCTATGCAATCACTCTTTGACAGGGAGTGTAGGGCTAATTAACCTAGAGTTTTACCAAACCCACAACAGTAAAATCAGTCTGTATATGCAGTAAAGCATGCTTGTTATACTCACTGTGGAACCTAAGGGGTTAATCCTATGCATTGTGTAAAAAGGCTGTTTGATCCTAGCTTCTCTGCTCCTCCCCTTCTTCCAGAGTCCCCAATCAATCTCCTGAAAGAACAGAGCCTTGGGGGCACCCCGCACATGCTCAGTTCGGTGTGTATTGCTAGAGAGTTGTTTTTTTTTTTTTTTTCTTGGGAGAGTGCATGTGATCAACTCAGGGCCAATTAGCACTGTCCACAGGGCCAATTAGCACTGTCCAGACAGAGGGACAGGACAGTCCTACAGCCTCATAGGACAGACATAGGAGAATGAAAACCCTTCCTACAAGCTTTAACCAGACACTGATAGAAATCATAAGACTGCTGTATACTGTTGATGAGAAAAGGTATTTAGCCGTTTATATTTACTAAAATAATTGCATTTCCATGTTCTGTGCACTGTGGGAGACCAGATATAGTGAATGCAGGCTCCTGGGTTTAGTAACACTTTAAGTAGTTGAGAATCCTCACTCTTAAAAATGAGTCAACATTCATTTCAGTTATCGATTCACATGAAAAGCAAACACCTGTTCACTTTAAATACTGGATCATGTGTAGCAGAATAATGTAAGCATAGTTGGACAATTGAAGTGAGTCTTCACTCAACAACTTTAGGAAGTCTGCTTCCCTATGTCCCACCACTGCAACATATTTATTTCCCATATTGCTCCCCTGCGGACCATTTTGAAGCATAGCCCTGTAGGAAGGTTGCACACCATGAAAGGTACTGCATCCAAAGAAACGCTAAAAGCCCTGTGCTATTGGACTGTGACTACAAATGATAGTCTGTTACAAATGGTCCCATAAAATGGGCAATGCTTTTTTCTCTACAGTATGGTTGGTTAGTAGCTACTGAATGAGTCTGTATTCTGAATATAGCCAAAAAAAACTGGAACATTGGGTGATTCTTACAGTATGGCTGGTTAGCAGCTACTGAATGAGTCTGCATTCTGAATATAGCCGAACAAAACTGGAACGTTGGGTGATTCTTACAGTATGGTTGGTTAGCAGCTACTGAATGAGTCTGTATTCTGAATATAGCCAAACAAAACTGGAACGTTGGGTGATCCTTACAGTATGGTTGGTTAGCAGCTACTGAATGAGTCTGCATTCTGAATATAGCCGAACAAAACTGGAACGTTGGGTGATTCTTACAGTATGGTTGGTTAGCAGCTCCTGAATGAGTCTGTATTCTGAATATAGCCGAACAAAACTGGAACGTTGGGTGATTCTTACAGTATGGTTGGTTAGCAGCTACTGAATGAGTCTGTATTCTGAATATAGCCGAACAAAACTGAATTCATGGGTAATTCTTATTTCCATGCTGTCAAGGTTAATTAGCTCATTTGTAAAGTAAGAACTACTGCAGCTCCTACTAAATAAATGAACTAGCTAATCAGCGTACTAGAATTTGACTGTGGGAATCTACTGTCATTGCACGGTCCAGCAAGACTATAGTGATTCTCAGTGAAGAATCATTTTGTGGCTGCTTAGCAGCCTCATTATAAAGGATAAAGACTGGAGGAGCTTTTCTCTCCCAAAGGAATGCTTTGTCATTTATTAAATGAGGTATTAAAGCTCAACTTTGGGAAACCTTTAAAAATGATTCCTTGCAGTGGGATTGTGCCTGCACCGCAAGGGTTAATTACTCATTTAGGCCTAAGTAAAACAAAAATGTACTTACCTGATGCTCTGCTTTTTCGTGCTTAATGACCAGGCCATTTTTTGGCGGTTGGACACTGCTTTGCTTTAATGGACAATTGCGCGGTCGTGCGATGCTGTACCCAAATAAAATTGATGTCCTTTTTTTCCCCCACAAATAGAGATTTCTTTTGGTGGTATTTGATCACCTGTGCATTTTTTGCGCTATAAATAAAAAAAGAGCGACAATTCTGAAAAAAAAAAAACAATATTTTTCACTTTCTGCTATATAACATTCCACAAAAAAATAAAAAAATCTAATTTTTTCATGATTTTTGGCCAATTTGTATTCTGCTACATATTTTTGGTAAAAATCCAATAAGCGCATTTTGATTGGTTTGCGCAAAAGTTATCGCCTCTACAAACTAGGGGAAAGATTTATGTCATTTTTATTTATTCATTTTTACTAGTAATGGCGGCGATCTGCGATTTTTAGCGGGACTACGACATTGCGGAGGACAGATCGGACCCCTGACATTTTTGACACTTTTGGGGGGACCAGTGACATTACTACAGTAATCAGTGCTAAAAATAGGTTAACCCAGTGGTGATCAAAGGGTTAAATGTGAGCCTAGGGGAGTGTTCTAACTGTATGGGGGAGGGACTTGTGAAATAAACACAGAGACCTGGGATCCTATGTAGGAGGATCACAGGCGCCCTGTGATCATTTCAGAAAAGAAGGATCTGCTGTGTTTACAACAGCAGACCATCCTTCTCTCTCAGTTGGGAGCGATCGCAGGTGCCGGCAATCACGGCCTGCGGCCCTGTGGATCGGCATCCCTGCTGCCCAGTGGGGACGGGCGCACGCTCGCCCCCAGAAGGGCTACTGCGAACCGACATACCCATACATCAAGCTCGGGTTTAAACTTTGTATTAATGGTACCCATACATCAGTTTGCGCAGCCGGGCCAGCCTGCAGCAGTATATCTGCGGCGGGCGGTCGGCAAGTCATTAAAAAACATAAGTTGCAACGCTAAACAATCAAAGTGATGTAAGTGTCCATATATAAAAAAGCTCATCTTGTTCTCCAAAGAAGAAATGGTGATTGTGAACAAAGTCTCCTGGTAAGTGTCCAATATAGGTGAGCAGGTAATGAATGGGAAACTATCACCCAAGTGCACCTCTACCATAATCACTCTTCTTCTCTTCCCTAGATGAAATGATCAGTTGACCCATGCAGAGCGGGCGCAGCCCCACTGCAAAGGATAACTTTAAAGTTTCTCGGAGTTGCACTTGTTTATTTGTAAAAGATAGTGAAAAACTAAAATAAAGCAACAGAACAAAACTGAATTGTGCATAGTTGCACTTACTACCTTATTTTACATTGGCCCATAAATGAATAAATATTGAATAACCTGTTTGAACTGTCTTAAAATTTTATTTTAGGCATTAGCAATCATTATTGTTATTCGTAAATTTGTATGTCTTGGAGAATAATTTTTAACAGTAACGTATGATATTAAGATTTATTATAAAAACAGATAAGCCTAAAAAGAATTCCAGTATTAAACCATAAATGCTTGGACATCAGCAATAGTTGGCAGTAATGGGACTGTACAGAATGCTGAGAAAGAAGCTCAAGAAAATCTGCCCAGAAGATGGCAGATTTGTTTGGACATGTATAAAGATAGGGCTCTTAGAGGCACTGCAGTGCTGTCTTACACAACATGATTTAGTTACGTGCTGTTCAGACATTGTTTTAATGTACACAGCTGACAGTTATGTTCTAGATTAGTGGCAGATTAATTTATTTTCTTCCACGTTATTAATATGAGTTTTCCACATGGCTCAGTATTTACAGAATTTGCATGCTCGTATGTAATTAATGATGGTGCTTAAACCTGCATGCATGAAGGCCTCACTAATATCAGCATACCAGTTGCCAGATCATTGCTTCCACTGGCTATTAGAAACAAAAAGATTATTGATTTGTCTTCTCTGTATGTCTGTGAGAAAATATTTCCTTTCCTGATTCAGTGAAGGAGAGAACAAATCTCCAGTAAGTGAAACCCTTCCTGCAATCATTAGTAAGAGCTGCCGAGGTCAACATTAAGCACCTAGTAGATGATATGGAGAGGAAGTAATTTTTCTTTGGCTTGGAGTACCAAAGTGACCTTAGAAGATGGCTGGGCAATACAATACAAGGCCTCTTCTGTGCTTATTTAATTAGAAAAACACATGAACTTTTTAAGTATGCTATACCCCAAACCATAAAATAAGGCTATTGTCTGCTCCTCAACAACCTTTCATTTTGTCCTCTCATAACCAAATGCCAGACAGTTCTCTTTACCCTTAGTGTTATAAATAAGTACATTCAACATGTGGCATGACGTGTTTATTCCCTATTTTTTGTTCCTAAAGACCTACATAAATAAAATATGGCGATGAACCAAGGAGCAGGCTGCCCTCCTTCTTGATATTATCAAGATGGATGACTAGGCCCCGCCTATGTTCCATTTCCACCCATCCAGGTCTCCAACTTACAATGAGATTTATTACACAGCTGATGCAATACCCAATGTGCAGTGTTTAAATCTAGAAGCTACTAAAAGTTCATAAAAGAATTTGCACAAATGACATATGTCTGTTACTCGTATTAAAGACTTCAAACTCAACTCCAGGAAACCTGAAAATTCTCTCTTGTAGTGCAGACATAGTCTACATTGCAAGGGTTAACTGCTTGTTTAGGTCTAGATGGCATAGAAAAGATTTACTTACCTAAACTTCTGCTCCTCCATGCTGCTAGACCAGTCCCCGTAACATCTTCTCCCCCTTGCTCTAACGGTCTAAGGTCTTGACTTTATCAAGGCCAATGAAGGGTTCATTGCCTGTCATAGAGGGACAGTCAGCAACAGGAGTATGGGGAGCACTCGCTGCCAGGGAGCAGATCTAAACGCACCATACGCACTAAAATGATCAGAATTCCTTGAAGGGTCCCTCACTAGCACCGTTATCATCCCGCTGGGTGTTGGTTTTTGGGCATATTTATTAACGCAGCATGATGTAACCCCTGTGCAGAAGTCAATCATGCCAGCACACAGGGACTGTGCTGGAGATGTAGGCTAAGCTGGACACGCACAGGTCAATTTGCACTGTGCAGAAGACTGGGAGCAGGCAGAAATATCACATTCATAAACACACCATATTGCCAAAAGTATTGGGACACCTGCCTTTACATGCACATGAACTTTAATGGCATCCCAGTCTTAGTTCGTTGAGTTCAATATTGAGTTGGCCCACCCTTTGCAGCTATAACAGCCTCAACTCTTCTGGGAAGGCTATCTACAAGGTTTAAAAGTGTGCCTATGGGAATGTTTGACCATTTTTCCAAAAGCGCATTTGTGAGGTCAGGCCTGGCTCGCAGTCTCCTCTCTAATTCATCCTAAAGGTGTTCTATCGGGTTGAGAACAGGGCTGTATGCATGCCAGTCAAGTTCCTCCACCCCAAACTCGCTCATCCATGTCTATATGGACCTTGCTTTGGGCACTGGTCCAAATCATTTAGTATAGGGGAATTATGGTATGGGGTTCTTTTTCAAGGGTTGGGCTTGGGCCCTAAATTGCAGTGTAGGGAACACTTAAGGTTTCTGCATACCAAGACATTTTGGACAATGTCATGCTCCTAACTTTGTAGGAAACGTTTGGGGATGGCCCCTACTTGTTCCAACATGACTGCGCACCATTGCACAAAGCAAGGTCCATAAAGACATGGATAAGCGAGTTCGGGGTGGAGGAACTTGACTGGCCTGCACAGAATCCTAATCTCAACCCGATACAACACCTTTGGGATGAATTAGAGTGGAGGCTGCGAGCCAGACCTTCTCCTCCAATATCAGTGCCCGACCTCACAAATGCGCTTCTGGAAGAATGGTCAAACGTTCGATAGACACACTCCTAAACCTTGTGGACAGCATACCCAGAAGACTTGAAGCTGTTATAGCTGAAACCGATGGGCCACCCTAATATTGAACCCTACGGACTAAGACTGGGATGCTATTAAAGTTCATGTGCGTGTGAAGGCAGGCATCCCAATACTTTTGACAATATATTGTATGTTGCATAGTGTTATGTTAACGTTTGAGCGTAGATCTACTTAATGCGTAACTAAAGGCAGTTTATAGTTGCCTTTCCTCCAACAGTCCTGTTCTTCACTGGTCTCCTCCTGTGTGCTGATTTTCGGCCAGCTTATTTGACTGGCGCGGGCTGACATCATTCCAGCGCATGTGCAGGAGGCCGTCATTCTGGCACATATTATTATGATTATACAAGATTTATATAGTGCCAACAGTTTGCCCAGCGCTTAACAAAACATAGGTAGTGAGCCAACTTCTCTAAGCTGAGCTGCGCATGTGCAGCTCAGTTTACATGCTGGGGGGGCGCTGCAAACAGGAAAGTATAGTTTATTGCAGAAGAGACATGCAACAAACAACAGGGGGACTTTAGTTCCACTTTAAGAAAGTAATTTCCTTTCCTTTATATTTAACTCGTTTCAGAAAACTGAGCTGCTTGTCCATCTGAAAAACTGGGGTAGCACCAAAAACTGGGGAAAAACTGGTGTAGCACCACTCATACATTTTTCTGATAACAGCCTACCATGATGTCTGTAGCATGCTTTTCCTGCCTTTCTCCATAGACATGAACAGCTGGTCAAGTTTAGACAAGTGCTAACTTTTATACAGTAAGTGCCTAAGGGCAATTGGTTTGTGCTTGCACGCTCAACCTCATCTATTGTCTATGGACAGCTTTACTAGTAACAAGACCAGAACATTGATGCAGACAGCTGTGGTAGAGTATAGGGAGCAGTAAAAAATAGTTACTATCAAATTATAAAATAAGACTAGCAGTCGGCTTGAAGTGTTTTTGTATTTTGTCTAAAACCTCTGTCCAGGCTTTTTTTTTTACAATTGTTTAATCTCGGGGTTTAAAAACTCCATGCGTTCTTACTTTCGCTTGGGTTTTTATTACATTATAGACATTTAGCTACTATATGCTGAAAATGATTTTTGTTTTTAATCTGGCTCGCTCTCAAGATAGAATGTAATTTATTATGCACAAAGCTCCTTGGACCTGGCGATGCTGAGTAACCAGAGACTTGCCAAACTGCAGCATCATCTACAATGTGACCTTGACGAGACACAAGCATTTCTGAAACCAATCAGGAAAATGAGATGATAAGACTCCTAATGCATTACAATCAGTGTCACCACAGTACAGACAGTAAAGACTCCTAAGTAAGCATAGACAGCCTGAATAAATGCAATGTAGTAACTCGCATTTCCCTTTTTAGTAATTGTCTTGTGAATGGAAACACGGGTCAGTTTTAGTAACAGATTTCATGATAACGCAGCAGATTTTTAAGAGTACCTAAATATGTTTCTGAAACATTTATAAAAAGAAAACTTTGCACAAGGAAGGATAACTAAATTTGGTCATGCTGGTAAAACTAGTCATGTTTTTGAAAATAATTGTAGCAATACCGGGTACTTAGTTCCCATAAGCCATATGGCTTACGCAAATTTTTATATCAACTGCCATGTTGTAAGATTGGGTGGAATATGATTGCAAATGTCTTCAATTAGTGCTGGGAAGTAGGAAGCTCTAAGGTAGTGATGGTGAACCTTGGCACCCCAGATGTTTTGGAACTACATTTCCCATGATGCTCAACTACACTGCAGAGTGCATGAGCATCATGGGAAATGTAGTTCCATAAACATCTGGGGTGCCAGGGTTTGCCATAAATGTTCTAAGGCCTCATTCACATAGGCTATGAAAATAGATGGTTAAATTTGTTTTAAACCCTCACATATACCCAGTGAAGGGATTATCAAACACCTCCTCCTACATAAGTTCTAGTTGTCTATCTGCAGTCTTCTTTTCTCTACATCCATTCAAAGTGCTGAATTTATAGGCTTGTCTGAGACCTAAAAAAAAAGGGGGGCGGAGAGCTGAAGTTACACTCTGCAGAGCTCAGTGAGGAGAGCTCTGAGAGTTGATTGGGGGAAGAGACACACCCCCATTACACAGCACACAGGAACAGAGCTGGCGCTCCCTCCCCTGTCACAATTTTTCTCTTGGTGTCAGGAAAACGTGTCAGAAATTATTCATACTGAAAGCAGAGGAACAAGGCAACAGACAGAAATTACACTTAGTGCTTTAAATTGAGACAAGTTAACACTATAGAAGGATATGTTTTGTTCATATTTCATGTTTGAGGTTTACAACAATTTTTAGTCTTGTCTTGCTTCCCAACCACCTATCAATGGCACTCACAATTTTTAAAACAGGAAGTGGGTGAAGGTATACACATGATGGCAGTAGCTTTTACTTAGGTTGTGGTCAGGCAAAAATAGCACTGCCTGCCGACATTGTCAGGCATTGGCACTTTGCAACTCCATCCATTTACTTATATTACAAAACGCAGCAAGCTTTCCATAAATGCATCATGCAAATGCAACACGCCTATTGTTTCAAAGAATCAAAAGTGATCATTTCCCATTTGACCACTGTAAATACTAAAATCAGCCATCCTATAGGACATTTATGGAGCACAGCGTGACATGACTCAAATTTCCAAAATGCTCATAAACCCTATGGGAGTGTTAATGCATGTTTCAGGCTGCTTTAAAATTCATTGCCCATGTGAACTTAGCCCTAAAGCTCCGAAAAGCTAGAGTTATCAATAATCTTTATTTATTGTCCTGCACTTTTGTATGTTGATGTATGCTTCATCATTTAAAGTGTGTAGGCATTTTAGAACGTTACACATTTTTAGAAATATGCCAGATGCAATCATACTATAAGATACACTATATTACCAAAAGTATTGGGACACCTGCCTTTACACACACATGAATTTTAATGGCATCCCAGTCTTAGTCAGTAGGGTTCAACATTGAGTTGAACCACCCTTTGCAGCTATAACAGCTTCGAATCTACTGGGAATGCTGTCCACAAGGTTGGGGAGTGTGTCTTTGGGAATGTGTGACCATTTTTCTAAAAGCGCATTTGTGAGGTCAGGAATTAATGTTGGATGAGAAGGCCTGGCTCGCAGTCTCCGTTCTTATTTATCCCAAAGGTGTTCTATCTGGTCAAGGTCAGGACTCTCTGCAGGCCAGTCAAGTTCTTCCACCCTAAACTCGCTCATCCATGTCTTTATGGACCTTGTTTGTGCACCTGTGTGCAGTTATGTTGAAACAGGAAGGGGCCATTCCCAAACTGTTCCCACAAAGTTGGGAGAATAAAATTGTCCAAAATGTCTTGGTATGCTGACGCCTTAAACATTCCCTTCACTGGAACTAAAGGGCCAGGCCCAGCCCCTGCAGGACAACCCCTCACCATAATTTCCCCTTCACCAAATGATTTGGACCAGTGCACAAAGCAAGGACCATAAAGACCTGGCTCGCAGTCTCCAGTCTAATTCATCCTAAAGGTGTTCTATGGGGTTTAGGTCAGGACTTTGTACAGGCCAGCCAAGTTCCTCCACCCCAAACTCGCTCATTCATGTCTTTATGAACCTTGCTTTGTGCACTTGTCTAAATCATTTTGTGAGCAGGGGTTACGATGTGGGGTTGCTTTTCAGGGTCTGGGCTAAGGCTTCAAAGACATTTTTTGGAAAATTTCATTCTCCCCACTTTGTGGGAACAGTTTGGGGATTCCCCCTTCCTGTTCCAACATGACTGAGCACAGGTGCACAAACAAGGTCCATAAAGACATGAATCAGCGCGTTTGGGGTGGAGAATCTTGACTGGCCTGCACAGAGTCCTGACCTCAACCTGATAGAACACCTTTGGGATGGATTAGAGCGGAGGCCTTCTTGTCCAACATCAGTGCCTAACCTCACAAATGCGCTTCTGGAAAAATGGTCAAACATTCCCATAGACACACTCCTAAACCTTATGGACAGCTTTCCCAGAAGTTTTGAAGCTGTTATAGCTGCAAAGGGTGGGCCAACTCAATATTGAACCCTACAGACTAAGACTGGAATGCCCTTAAAGTTCATGTACATGTAAAGGCAGGTGTCCCAATACTTTTTGTAATATATAGTATATTCTGCTATCTGTTGGTATAGTTTATTGTGACACATTGAGGTTGATTTACTAAAACTGATGAGTGCAAAATTGGGTGCAGCTCTGCATAGAAACCAATCAGCTTTCAGTTTTTTTTTTTTTTAAACGCTAATTGAACAAGCTGAAGTTAGAAGCTGATTGGTTACTATGCACAGCTGCACCAGATTTTGCGCTCTCCAGTTTTAGTAAATCAACCCCTATTGTTTTTAGTGTACTTTATATGCTGTAGTTCATCAGGCGTTCATAAAAGGAAGACTCCTACATGGTCAGGCACAACTGTGCAGCAGTTGATGTTCGAAGAATAAAATCCGTCCCCTCCCTATTTATAGTTCTATCAAGTAATAGTAACAAGATATCTAGGTCAGCAGGGCGCTGTTCATCAGAGTGGTGCTGAAACATTCTACAAAGGAGCTGCTGAACAATAGTCCTCAATACGTTGCCTTTTATTGATGGCCACTTGGGGCACATGGAGCCACCTGCAGATTTGTGGCTACTTCTCTTCCTGTCGGCATATCCATTTTACTTAGATATGGGATGGGGTGGGGGGGGGAGCAAGCTGATACTTGCCATTGAACGTGACCACTTAGTGTCAGTGTAAAACATGTTTCCTCATTCATTTCATGGACTTGGCAGGTTCAATTTTCTAATGCAGGAGTATAATTAGCACATCTGTGTTATCGTTTGTATCCAGCCCTGCCTCTATTTGCTGCCACTGTTCTCTCTAATCTGTGTGCTGTGGAAATGAATGAGGCAAAGCAGGGCTTGTTATAAGACATGCATTTAGCAGGTTAAATTATTATACAGCTATACTCATGGTATCTTGGCTAATCATTTGGAAACCTGCACATTTCTGCCCATGTGCCTGAAAGAATGCAGAATGCAGAACGGAATAGATTTCATTTTTATAGCCAGTTTAGTGTATTATAGTATACTGTATATTAGGTGTTAAAAAAAATAAATATATATATATATATATATATATATATATATATATATATATACTAGGTGAAAAATAAGTGAAAATGCCTAAAGAAAGATTGTGCATTTATGCTTACAATAGAAATATTGAAAAGCAAACGAGTTTGATCTGTCTTATTTTTTATGCATGAAAAGATCACAGAATTTTCTATGCATTTTGTATTCATTCAGCTTGAATGAATGCCTGCACATTACCGAGTGACTTCATGCTTATAGTGTTACTAAACCCACAACAGTAAAATCAGTGTGTATATGCAGTAAAGCATGCTTGTTATGCTCACTGTGGAACCTAAGGGGTTAATCCTGTGTAAAAAGCCTGTTTGATCTTGTCTTTTCTGATCCTCCCCTTCTTTTACTGTCCCCAATCTATCTCTTCATAAGACAGAGCCTTTGGAGTCACTCTGCACATGCTCAGTTTGGTGTGTATTTCTAGAGAGTTTTTTTTTTTGGGGGGGAGGGTACATGTGATCGGCACAGGACCATTTAGTACTTTCCAGACAGAGGGTCAGGGGTCCTATAGCCTCATGGGACAGTCAGAGTAGAATGAAAACCTCCCCTACAAGCTTTAACCAGACACCAATAGAAGTCACAAGACTGCTATATACTGCTGATGAGAAAAGGTATTTAGCAGTTTAAATTTACTGAAATAAATATATTTCCTTGTATGTATGAATGTATCTGAGACTGTTATCAGACCATTTCAGCCACATGTTTTCTAGTTGGCTTTTGTACTTCTTTGAAATACTTAATAAAAAGTCATGGAAATGAAGAAAATAATTACATTTCCACTGTTACTATACCCACAACAGTAAAATCTGTGTGTATATGCAGTAAAGCATGCTTGTTATAAGCACTGTGGAACCTAAGGGGTTAATCCGACGCACTCTGTAAAAAGGCTGTTTGATCCTGGCTTTTCTAAACCTCCCCTTCTTTTACTGTCCCCAATCCATCTCCTGATAAGACAGAACCTTTGGAGTCACTCTGCACATACTCAGTTTGGTGTGTAATGCTAGAGAGTTTTTTCCTTTGGAGGGTGCATGTGATCGGCACAGGGCCAATCAGCACTGTCCAGACAGAGGGTCAGGGATCCTACAGCCTCATAGGACAGTCAGAATAGAATGAAAACTCCTCCTACAAGCTTTAACCAGACACTGATAGATGTCACAACCCTGCTATATACTGCTGATGAGAACTGGTTTTAGCTGTTTATATTTACAAAAATAATTGCATTTCCTTGTAAGTAGGAATGTATCTAGAGACTGTTAACAGACCATTTCACCCACATGTTTCCTGGTTGACTTTTGTACTTCTTTGGAATACTTAATAAAAAGTCATGGCAATGAAAATAGTTGTATTTCCATGAAATGTGTATTGTGGGAGATCAGATATAGTGAATGCAGGCTCCTGGGTTTAGTTGAATCCCTTACTATATTTGATATGTGCCCAGGAATTAGCCACATAGCAGTTGAGTTGATTTGACAGAGTAGCACTTTTTGTCCTATGAGAAACTCTGCAAAGAATGTTGTTATCCAGAGTGCATAGTTACATTAGTCAGGTTGAAAAAAAAGACACAAGTCCATGTAGTTCAACCAGTAGGAAAAAAGAACATGTCAATATACACAGGCCTCTACTCACAGTTGATTTAACCACTTCCCGACCTCCAGCCGCCTTTTTACTGTGGCAGTGCATCCCTCCTGCGTGAACCGACGTAGACCTACGTCGGTCGCGCGCCTGCCGCTAGGGAGTGAGCACGCGCCGCCAGCGGCACGCTCCCACCCCAACTCGTCAGCAGGGATCCCGATGCACGGGGCAAGCAGCTCTGATTGCCGCCTGACACCCGCGATCCCTCCCCGCTGAGAGAGAACAGTCGGCTGTTGTAAACACAGCTGACCGTTCTTCTCTCTGAAATGATCATAGAGCTCCTGTGATCCTTCTATGTAGGATCTCAGGTCTCTATGATCATTTCACAAGCCCTGCCCCCCATAGTTAGAATCACTCCCCTAGGCTCACATTTAACCTCTTGATTACCCACACTGTTAACCCCTTCCCTGCCAGTCTCATTATTACAGTAACAGTGCATATTTTTAGCACTGATTAATGTAGTTATGTCACTGATACCCCCCAAAAGTGTCAAAAATGTCAGTTAGGGGTCCGATCTGTCCACTGCAATGCCGCAGTCCCACTAAAAATCGCAGATCACCGCCATTACTAGTAAATTAAAAAAAAAAAACAATAAAAATGACATAAATCTTTCACGTAGTTAGTAGACGCGATAACTTATGCGCAAACCAATCAAAATACGTTTATCGCGATTTTTTTTTTACCAAAAATATGTAGCAGAAAACAAATTGGCATAAAATGTTAAAAAAAATTAGATTTTTTAATATTTTTTTGGGGAATGTTATATAGCAGAAATTGAAAAATAATGTTTTTTTTTTTCAGAATTGTCTCTCTTTTTTTGTTCATAGCGCAAAAAATAAAAATCGCACAGGTCATTAAATACCACTAAAAGAAATCTCTTTTTGTGAGAAAAAAAGGACATCAATTTTATTAGGGTACAGCATTGCACGACCGCTCAATTGTCTATTAAAGTAATGTAGTGCTGAATCGCAAAATATGGCCGTGTCATTAAAGGGGAAAATCTTCCGGTTCAGAAGTGGTTAAAGGAAGGCGAAAAAAAAAAAAGAAACAATAAAGCATTATCCAATTTGTTCCAGTGGGGAAAAAAAATTCCATACTGATTCCCCCCGGAGGCTAATGGCTATTTCCTGGATCAACTGCCCCTGATGTTATTACCTATTAATGCTAGTATCCAGTTCTATTTTGTGCATTCAGGAATATAATCCAGAGTAGGATGATGGGGCAATGCAATGCCCCACAGCATCATTGCTTCTCATTTAAATCTAAGAACCTGACACATGCTGTGCTAATTGCTTGGAGGGTCATCAGCTTTTCATTTAGTAGTATAGGTGCAGGGTGCATCACAGCCTTCGCCTTATCCAGCCATGGAAGCTGTAGCAGTTTCTATATAATATACATATTTTTTTGCATTCTCACGTGCCCCTTGCCCACACATAAAAATGACACATATTTTACTGCCCTTATCAATTATCAGCTTTTAGAATGATTTATACTTAACAATGACTTGCACATTTCCTGAGTTAACTGCATTGTGCTGGCATATACTGCAGGTGAGAGGGTTTTTTTTTTTTAATAACTGTTATTACTGTCCTATTTTTTGGCATAATTCTGCACTATTCCATCTCCTAATGCACTGGCAAGATTCCTACTGCCAATAGCTGGATCTCACCACTGCAGTAGTAAGTAAGATAGCCTCTGCAGCTATTTAAATTATGCATCCCACTTCCTGTAACTACATGAGCTTGCAGGCTGATTAGAATTTTTTATTGGAGGCTATAGAAACGATCAGTATGTATTGTGGTATAAGAAATATCTAGTAACATTTATTTCTGGTATTTCATTTATCTTCTGTGTTTATCTAGAGTAATGGAAGAGTAAAAATTGTAATCCCTTTTCTTTTACATATGTTAATCTGATTTATTTATTGTTTCTTATATGAAATTTACTATTGCAGAGTATATTTAGTTACGTGTAAAAAAATATATATATATATTTTTTGGAAAAAATAAATAATATATTTTTTTACATGTGACTAAGTATACACAGCAATGTGACATTTGGAATATAAAACAATAGATACATTAGAATAAGGGATACAAAAAACTAAATTTCTGGTATATTATGTAGACCTAGAATTTTTTTTTTTTTTTTTTTGTATGAATGACATTTGACCCTTCGAAAGAGTGGACAGCTTCTGTATCCTTTCACCTTGCTTCCAAGGCTGCACATTAACAGTCTGATCCTATTGATTATTATAATTGGACCATTTCTAAAGAACTAGAGGGGCTTAACCAAATGCCTCCGGCTATTGCACATGCTTTTTATCACACATGAAGATTTTAAGCTCATTTGGACATGCACATCTGTACTTACACATCTCGCTTAGTTATAAGCAGATATCTCCCACCTATACTTAATGGAGAGATATCTATCTGTTTGTACACCCTGCCCCTAAATATCCCTAAATTATGCATCATTTCATAGTCCAGGTCTAGGACAGGATCACATCTGGACAGAGAGCAGGAAGTCAACGCTCCCATAATTAAAGTGTATGTCCATTCAATGATTTTTTTTTATTTTTTGGATAGAATGAAAAAGGGCTAAAACCCCTGATGACATCCGCTTTGTTAGAGATATAAAAAGTTTCACCATACAGATAGTGAGGGTAAACCTCCAAAAGAAACACAGACAGAGTTCAAAACACTTTTCTAATAGAGTGCAGGAAGAAAAGAACTTCTTTCCAGTTGCTGAATGTGCACTTTAGATGTCAGTTCCACAAATGTCAAGGACAAGCTTTCATTTACTAAACATTTCAGTCGAACAAATTGCCAGATTGGGGACACAGAAATCAGTGTAACTATTATTCAACCAATAAGCATAATATTGTTTACTGTTGTCAGATACTAGTGTTTAGCAAGTAAGACAGGTTTTCCATCCGAAGGGCTTTTTCGTCCATACACTATTATTACTCCTTTCCCAACAGTGTATGAGAGCCACCATGGCCCATCCACCACAAGTACACATAGGAATATGAGTCTGCCTCCTTTCTACACATGGCATGAGAACCATCATGGCATTCCAGTTACTATACAAGTACACTATATTGTCAAAAGTACTGCTTTTACACGCACATAAACCTTAATGGCATCCCAGTCTTATGCCTAGTACACACGCAACGATTATCGGCCAACCGATCGTCCGACTTTTGTCCAGAGTGGTGTTTTGTTGGTTGGAATGTGCCTAGACTGCACACAAATTTTCTCGACCAACAAAAATCTACTTCAGAAGTGATGTCATGTGCTGGTTTACTTTCCGTGTGTTTTTTCTTCACTGAGCATGCCCAGTCTTGCTCATCAGATTTTTGTCTGCCGAAATCTGTACTGACTGACGGAAAATCGTCCGTTGTGTTGACGGCCATCAAAAATTTTATAGCCTGCACACCAGATTTTTTTTTCGGCCGAAAAGTCGGAGTCGGTTGTCGGAAGCATCATACTAGCAAGCTGAAAATCGGCCGATCGAACGTTGGCCGAAAATTCCCGGCCAATAATCGATGCGTGTGTACGGGGCTTAAGTTCGTAGGATTCGGTATTGAGTTGCCCCGCCCTCACAGCAAAAACAGCTTCAACTCTTCTTGGAAGGTTGTCCACAAGGTTTAGGAGTGTGTCTATAGAAATGTTTGACCATTCTTCTAAAAGCACATTTGTGAGGTCAGGCACTGATATTGAAAGAGAAGGCCTGGCTTGCAGTCTCCAAAATAATTAATCTCAAAGGTGTTCTATCGGGTTGAGGTCAGGACTCTCTGCAGGCCAGTCAAGTTCCTCAACCCCAAACTTACTCATCCAAGTCTTTATGGACCTTGCTTTGTGCACTGGTGTGCAGTCATGTTGGAACCAGAAGAGGCAATCTTCAAACTGTTCCCACAAAGTTAGGAGCATGAAATTGTCCAAAATGTCTTGGTGTGCTGACGCCTTCACTAGAACTAAGGGGCCAAGCCCAACCCCTGAGAAACAACCCCACACCATAAGACTCCCTCCACCACATGATTTGGACCAGTGCACAAAGCAAGGTCCATAAAGACATGGATGAGTGAGTTTTGAGTGGAGGAACTTGGCTGGCCTGACCTCAACCCAACAGAACACCTTTGGGATGAATTAGAGCGGAGACTGCGAGCCAGGCCTTCTTGTCCAACACCAGTGCCTGACCTCACAAATGGGCTTCTGGAAGAATAGTCATAGATTCCCATAAACACACTTCTAAACCCTGTGGACAGCCTTCCCAGAAGAGTTAAAGCTGTTATAGCTGCAAAGGGGGGGCCAACTCAATATTTAACCCTACAGACTAAGACAGGGATGCCAGAAAAGTTAATGTGCATGTAAAGGCAGGCATCCCAATGCTTACAACATTATAGTGTAAATCAAAAGGCATCTGTATAACTATTCTCACAAGTCTCAAATACAGATACTATGTGATACACAAGCCTCATAAATTAAAAAAAAAAACTACCTTTACTTCTTCATTTGTATCTCACCTGTTCCCCCTCCCATACACTGTAGCTCACGATGGGAAGGTTGCACCAATATAGGCAGTGCTGTCAATCTAGAAAGTAGTGGGCAGGACTGTATGTGGCCAGGAGCTGATTAACAAGTGAAAATGCTGATAGCCACATCACCTGCCACATGTAATGTCTCAGTCTACATGATAGTGGCAGCTCTGAAATCAGAAGCAGTGCAGCATCAATGCCACACCATCCAAGGACTTCACTGGCGTGATCAACTGGCATTTGTGGGACTTTTCAGTGGGCTAAAATAAAACTGTAAGTGTAGATGTATTTATAATAAGGTGCAGAGGCACATTTTCTTTTATGGGAGGCCATACCATTACTTTAAACTATGTACATGAAGAGATGTCGAAACGCGTCGTTCTGTCTGAGGTCAGATTTACATTATGTGGTAGTGGCATGGGTAAACTTTACATGAGAAGGTATCACTGTGGGTCAGTTTTACATGGGAAAGTATCACTTTGGGTCAGCCTTACATGAGAAGGTAGTGGTGGGCACCACCTGAGACATGGTTAACATAATTTATGGTTGGGGCCATCCTGATTCTACATAAAAGTTAAATATACCATGTGTATTCAGCAAGGGATTTTTATACTTTATAAAAGTGTGTTTGTTTTCTTGGGCCCCAGCCACTTATTAGTTCCAACAAGAATTAAGCAGATTTTTTTTCCTACAGACACATTTCTATCTATGCACGTTATGCTTTTATTGCCTTGACTAGTAAATTGGATGAAATCTTCGTTCTTTTTTTTTGCTGAGGTCAACACTTTTTATAATTGCAGTTGGAATATTAATACATTACTGTTATCTGATTAATAGTTGCCTGTAATATTATAGGCTGTGATAGGGTATTATGCAACTCTTTGGACTGGTGTGTGGTTACTGTGCAATTTCCTGAAAAACCTGCAATATCAGTGTATTATATTACAATGCAGGCCTTTGGCTATAAATGTATTGCTGTGTATTGGAACATTACATATTATTATCATGTACATTCCTTATCTAAAAGTTAACTCTTATGTTCTTTCTGATTAAGAAGCAAAACTGAACCAATCCAGACTTTTATTCAGATTTGTATGGTTGTATTTGTCATTCGTTGGGCTTGTAATGTAAGTTGCATTGATACAACATACATAGTATGCAATGTGAACATGGAATGGTTAAATTTTAGTATCTTGTTAGAATGACTGGTTATATAGTGATTGCCGGATCATCTTACATTAAGCACGCTGAAAGTAGATCTTTCCAAAGAGGAACACAAAGGCTGCTATTGGTGACTTTTTGTTCTGCAAATGCCAGTTGCCCGACTGTCATGCTGGCTGTCTTGCATCACCTAACTGGATCAACCACAGGATAGGCATTTTGCATGGTAAAATTTCTTACGTAATTTCTTACCAGCCTACCTAGTTTGGTTTTCCAAAGTGTTATGTAAAGCAAAAAACTTTTTTATTTTTTATTTTAAGTAGGATATTTTTAAAACCCCTGTGAAATTATATTATTATGCATTCTGCATTTATATTCTGCAGCATCTATGATTAACTACTGTTATCAATATCAGTAACAGTGATTTATAACAGTAACATGCACTAGGAATCCTATAGTACAAAGAATTCTTTGTAATTAATGACATCCTGTAAGTTTCTTGTTAAAAAAAACATTGCATACTGGATGAGAAGTACCTCCGTGTACTTAAATGTACTTTTAGTATCCATTAAGTGAGAATCCAACCATTGTTTTTTTTTTTTTTTTTTTTTTTTTTAGTAAGTTGCATAAAAATCTTCTTTTTCCTACGTGAATGTGTATTGAAATTAAAAAGAGGCATTAGCTTTGCCAAACAACAGATACAGCATACTGCAGGGATATATTTATCGAAGCTATAAAGGCATCTGTTATGCCAGGTCTGACAAAATTCTGCCCAAGAAAATGTACATTAGCTTAGACTGCAAATATGTAAGGCTTTTACTTCTGAAACCATAATGTACTTTTCAATTTATTGCATATTAACAATTTTGCACTATTTTTCAGGCAGGCTTACCAGTCTGCCAACCACTTATTGCACCAATCGGAATTGCAAGCAACCGGGATAGGGACAATGTACATTCAAGAGGTTGATAATTGGCCAGTGTTCTAAAGCCTATGGCCGCTCATAATTGAATACGCTCATTGCGGCATTTGGGATGCTTTCTTTTGCCATTCTGATGGCTTTTTATGTGCATTCTAAACACCAAATGTTTTAGGCATTTAGTAAGAGGCTGAACAAACTGCCTCTGAATGTCTACTATTAAGATGAGCCCTTAAAATGTTTGACACTGCACCTTCTATTGCTTTCATAATGTTTTGGTGATGCTGAGCTACTTTTTCTGAGGCTGCATCAATCCTAGCAAAACCTGGTAGTAGTGATAGCATCATAAAACTTCAAAACCAGCAAAAAGCAAAATTGCCTAGGTGAAAACTGCTTAGAACGCATTACAGAGCGTTGTACGTATATTTTAGTTTTACATTAAAGCAGAGTTACAAATTTATATCTGGTTCTTTATTGGCAAGTTTAGTTTACTAGTCAGTTCTGAACCCAACTGATAAAATGATATTACCATCACCCTTTAATATTTTACTATAAAGAAATACGCTAATGATATCCATATACGGGATCAGTAGTTCTATATCAGTTTTTGCAGATGACACAAAATTGGGCAGGGCAATAACTGCACAGCATGAAGCAGATATACTACAGAATGACCTGGACAAAATAACGGAGTGGGCAACGACATGGCAAATGAGGTTTAATGTGGAGTAGTGTAAGGTTTTGCACTTGGGGACTAAAAACATAAAAGCACAATACACTTTGGGGGGGAACCTTTGGGGAATCAAAAATGGAGAAAGATCTGCGAGTCTTGGTAGAGGATAGACTAAGCAATAGCATGCAATGCCAAGCGGCAGCTGCCAAAGCCGGCAGAATATTAGCATGCATAAAGAAAGGGATGTATTCCAGAGATAAAACTATAATCCTTCCACTTTATAAAACTCTGGTCTGACCGCATCTGGAATATTCTGTCCAGTTCTGGTCGCCAGTCCTCAGGAGGAATGTGTTGGAGCTGGAGAGAGTCCAGAGAAGGGCAACTAAACTAATTAGGGGATTGGAGGACCTTAATTATGAAGAGCATCTGCAATCGCTTGATTTATTCTCCCTGGAGAAGAGATGCCTGAGAGGGGACATGATAGCAATTTATAAATACCTCAATGGTGATCTCAGCATAGAAAAAAGCTATTCATTCGAAAGGATTGCATGAGGACTCAAGGGCATACAATGCAATTAGAGGAGAAGCGTTTTAACCTCAGGCAACGCAGGGAGTTCTTTACTGTTAGGGCTACAAGATTGTGTAATTTTCTACCACAAGAGGTGGTTTCTGCAGGAAGTATGGTTGCTTTCAAAAGACTCTTGGACGTACATCTCAATGATCAGAACATTCAGGGGTATGAGAGATGATTACGGCCACACACACCTACACAGGTTGAACTGGATGGACTATTGTCTTTATTCAACCTCAACTACTATGTAACTATATAGGATTTTTCAGTATGGAAGTTCAGTAAGAAATGATGATATGCATACATAGTGGAGTACCTAGCAACCCTAAAAACAGTGGAGACTTAATTCTGATTCTGATTTTGAGCTATTGAACTTACATATTTTTTTATTATTGATTAAAAATCACTTTGGCATCAGTATTTGGGGGGGGGGGGGATGGAATTTGGACCAAACATGACATATGATTCTGAATAGTTGATAGGGATGAATGCAGTTGCTCTTTGAAATTTGTTATTAAATAAGCTAGCTAGTATTAAATAAATCAGTTTTTCTGGTATTGGTCTACATTCAGCAGTACATTGCATTGCATTAAAGGAGATCTAAAATCAAAATATGAAGTTTGTTGATGGGAAATCAGGGCAGTGATATCTATCAAACCAACATGTATTTATATCATAAATATACTTACCTTATTTTAAAATATTACTTTTCATGCTGTGATTCTTGCCTATAAACCACTATTGTGTTCTCCTACCTCTGTTATTATTTGTGGTACCTTTCCGACTGCTTCATGAGAAGGACATATGTATTGTGAATACTACTTTTTACAGTTTGCATTGTGACAACCGCTGATGATGTCATAGAAGAAGGTGCTATTTCTTTTCACTGTGCTTCTTCAGATTGGCAGATGAGGGCTATCTCAAAGGGGGTTTATAGATAACATTGCACCTCAACGTCTTGACTCATACAACGTTCTCATGTTCAGTTGTCGTTCCAGTGCAAAGCACTCTTCAATAGGAGACATGGCTGTGCACATTCACTGGGAATGACTATTTTGTGTTAAGGCAATGAAGGAAGTTGTTACCGTGGGAAGGTTGTTTTGCAACTTGGAGAGCATTGTATTTTGAATGACTATGCAACTATAACACATGGGAATTCAATTTCTCATTACATACTTGATTTTTTATTTTTGACAAGAGATACACTTTAAGCATGGCTTTTTATTCTATAAAACGCTTTAAATTTAACTATGTAATTCAGATTTTAATTGCTTTCCTTCAGTCCAACACATTCCTTTATTTTTCTTTAGCATCGTGGGTGGGCATATTCATGGTCTAATGTCAGGTTTTTCCTTTGAATTCCACTTGTTTAGTTCAGAGATTTTCTACCTACAGGTGGTAATAACACCAGTGTCTATTTAAGTCCCATGTGAAAAGGATGTGAAATTTATGTGGGTGTATTAATTTGTAAGTCAGACTGTGTTAACGGGTGGCTTTCCTTTACAGTGCTAGATGTGAACATTGTGCAGCTGGTCTGTAGAATGTAACACTCAACATCTAGAGAGATGTAAACTACATCATAAGCATTATTGTACCTCTGATTTCACATATACAGTAGGTAGCTTACACTTGTGTTCAGAATACAGGAGACCTTTTTAAATAAATTACCTCACCTTCCTTTTATTGATGTCAGGGTTTTGGTAAGGTTATATTCTGGGCTCCAGGATTTTTGGAGCCATCTGTAGGTTGTGTACTAGGTGTCAGCCTATAGTTTTTAGAAAAATCTGTGATACATATAGAAGTTATATGTAGAAGTTATGAAGCAGGCTGTAGGATTTAGATGGATTTCATGTTGCCATTTCGCAGCTGAAGATCTGATATTTAGGGGATATGAAGGTGAATGTAATTTGCAGTTGATATGTGATATCTGACTTGCCCTTTAACAAGAAATTAGTTTATATTTATTGCTACAATTTCAATTATTCAAACTTCTTTTTACCAGAAAATTCTAGATAATGTTCAGAGTGTTACATATAGCTTGGCTTGGAACTGAGGGCTTGGCAATTGGATACTGAGCACCAAAAGGGGTATGTCTTGGCCAAGCAAGGCTCCTTGGCATCTCTTTCAATATTGTCACTGATAGAATATATGTTTCTGTCTAAAATAAACCCATGAGTAAACAATCTACACAATAAACAGCATCACGTAGGTGACAACATACGTTTCTTGCTTTAGAACCTCTTTCACAAACACTTCCCGGAGCCTCTAAAACTAGCTATGCAAATAACGACTTTCTCAAAGTCACAGTTTGTTAAAAGGGGTATGTCTTGGCTAAGCAAGGGTCCTTGGCATCTCTTTCTTTATTGCCACTGATAGAATATATGCTTCTGTCTAAAATAAACCCATGAGTAAACAATCTACAAAAACAAAGCAGCATCACATAGGTGACAACATACGGGTTCTTGCTTTAGAACCTCTTTCACAAACACTTCCTGAAGTCTCTAAAACTATCTATGCAAATAACGACTTTCTCAAAGTCACAGTGTATTTAAGCCCCCCCATGTGACAAAATTCAGGCCTGTTGATAGGCCGCTTAGTCACCGAACACTGTGTTCTGTGACAGGAGTGGGGAGGAGTGCCCCATCTTCATTTAGCCAAAGTAAAGAAATTGTGGTACAGGGGCAGGATATTCTGCAACAACAGGTAGTGTATGTGCTAACAGTTTATGCTGTCAACTACCTGCTGCTGCTGTTTTGTTATTTTATTTTACCCACAGGTTTGCTTTAATTTATGCATATGTATTTTTCACTTTTGTAGTCAGACTTTATGCAGCACAAAAGAAAACAACAGATCTTCTAATGATATGAAGGCTAAAAGCAACATAATTTTGCATAATCATATCAAAATCTTAACCTGCAGTTACTTTATGTCTCCTGCAAGCCGCTGTTTCTAGCATAATATTTGTTTGGATTGACTGGTTTGCATACAAGGGTAACAGTGTTCTGAAAATTTCTCCTTTACCATTTAAGCTGTAGGCGTGTTAGGAAATAGGCAAGGTAATTTTTTCCCTGGCAATCATTAACCCATTGACTTAGATAGTCCAAATGTCAGTGATGTCATGGGAGTTTCAGACATTCCCAAGTAAGTGCATGTATTTGTACACATTAGTTACATTCCTGACATAGTACATAGTGCGTAGGGAAACCATAAGCTGTAAAATTTAGTAGTTTATTATACTCATTGCAATAAAAAGTATTTTCACATATTGCTTCTTGACTCAAAATGCACAAAATAAAAGACTGCAAGGGTTAATGGCTTGCAATGTCTAGGTAGTTGCAGAAGAGGCTGTATTATTTACCTGCAGGTTTGTGCAGGCGCTTTATGAATATTAATACAGTATGCTTTAATAAAATAAGGTCAAAAAGCGAACTTGTGCTTTGGCCAAAGAAAGTCACATTTTATAGTTGTAAGGTGGCGATAGATGGATTGAAATAAAATTTGGTTGGTTCAGCGGGGTCCAGCCAAATTTTGAACCATTTGTGACCCCTGCAGTTGTTCTACCGATCAACTTCTGTTCAACCACCCTGTGCTGAAGCACTGATTTGTGTATTCTGACAGCATGGGAGTTTAGAACTCATAACACAATAGCGCAGTGGGGAGGATTCTCCCATCCACACAATCCAGGTTACCCAATACTCAATCGTGTCAGGGATATTTGCTTGCACCTGATTGGATGATTAAAGTAGACATTTACTAAGCGAAAATTAATTTTCCTAAATGAACAATCTCTATTTGTATAGTATATCTACCATTCTAAATCACTGACTCCCAACTCTTATGAAGTAAGTGATGTTGTCGAGTGGAGCAAGGGATAGGAACAGCCAAGCAACTAACATTTTCAGAATAAAGGCACTGGATTTGTCTTATGACAGGTTTTCTTTTAAGAGACATGCAGGGCAAAGTAAGATTGTCTCTGGAAAGGCCCTACCTAACACCTACATACTTACCCGTGATCCCTCACTGATCCTTTCTCCTATTAAGCCTCTATTAGAATGGTCAGTGTCTGCGACCTAGCAGTGACATCAACCCCCTATTCACGTGACAAAGCTTTGACCTAGCTGATTGGCTGTTAACTCGAGGACTGTCACATGAGAGCAGGTCATATACAGAAGTCCAGGTTTTGTGACTGTATTGGGACCATTGTGTAGGAGGAGCGAGTGGTGAGGAATCACTGGTAAGGTCGGTGGTGTCCCTTAGCAAGGTGACAGTGGGGTTGTTTTACTAAAACTGGAGAGTGTAAAATCTGGTGCAGACGAGCATGGTAGCCAATCAGATTTTAACTTCGGCTTGTTTAAAAAAGCTTTGACAATAAAACCTGGAAGCTGATTCGTTTCTTTGCAGAGCTGCACCAGATTTTGCACTTTCCAGTTTTAGTAAATCAGCCCTATTGTCCCTTTTAAGTATTAGGCCTACCTGCTGGGTAGCAGGGACTTATTCAGGGGTCTAATCATTAAAACGCCTGTGCCAGTGTGGGCTGAAAAGTAGTTGCTGCAATGCAACAATTGCAGCATTCCTGGCACGTTTTATTAACATATTATTAATAAAGTCTTTATTCACTTATGTATTTATTGCAGAGCTGTAGTGGTTAATCTGGTATCATAGATATAAGTCTGAGTTCCTTGAAAAAGAAGTCTTCCTAAATATTCCAGCATTGCAACATGATTTGGCAAAATCAGTGCCACACCTATTAGCCTGCAGAATTTAAACAAAAAGAATCCATCTCCTGCCTGCTGCCACTTCAATGGTGACAGCTTTAACCTAGATATCATTATCATCTGCAGACCTACAGTAACATGCATTTAAATATTCACACCTTTTTCGTTCTCTGTAATTAAGTTTAACAATTCTGTTCAATCCCTTCTGGTTTAACGAGACTAAGTTTACTTAGCTTTCTGTGTGTGCTTTGGCAATTAAATTGAAATGCTAGCACATACTGCGACTAATTCATTTAATGAATTATATTGTACATCATGGATGCTTTTTTTTTTTTTTTTTTTTTCTTTGATAAAAAAAAAAAGCTAATCTCAGAAAATAGATTGCACTATTTCAGTCTCCCATATTTCTGTTTCACCGAGAGATAAACTTACAGGAGTAGCAGGCTGGAAGGAAACAGCAGTTAGAAAAAAAAAAGTGCCTCTCTAGGGAGGATTCGAATATCAGACCTGCTAAGCTTTGGGTCCTGCCTCTACGGCTACCATCTCCCATCTCCTCCCCATTGTAGCCTAGCAAGATTGCTATAATCGATTGCTGCGCCTTTCCCTAACCAAACAGTAGAAGAAGGGTGAAAAAAAAAAAAAAAAGCCGAAGGAGAGTGAAAGAGAGATCATAAATGCTGCCTGCTGTCTCCTCTTTGATTTGATGGCCTTCATTCCTTCTAATTGGATAAAGTAGGAAGTCACTGTTAGTACTGGATGCACAGATTTTATTCAGACCAGCCCTGCAGTGGGTGGGGGAGAAGAGAAGAGAAAGGAGAATCTAAGTGATAAGGTACGTGACTGGTAAAGTGGATAGGGAAAGAAAAAAAAAAAAAAGGGACCGTCTTGTTTTACAAAAAGGGAAGCCAGAACAAGGATGCTGAAGACGACTAAGCAAAAGAAGAAAAGGGAGTAACCATCCAGGCTCTCACTGTCCTTCTTGTCAAGTCACAGCCTGTGATAATACACTGTGTGCCGTGATGCTCCCAGAACAAGCACCTGCTGCTCTGTAATGATTCAGCCTCTTTCACTCGTAGATTTAACACAACAGGATGATATTGCTGCTGTCACTGCTGCCTCATCTGCTGCTGCTGCTCTTGCCGGTCCTACTGCTTTTCTTGTGGTTGCTGCTTCATGACAGCTGCATCCTTCCAAGCAGGTACCACCATCCTATGCTCCAGGTGAGAACACAGCAATTCACTCTTGGCTATTGGCTTACTTAACTAACTAACTAACTAACAAGTCCGGGAGCGAGAAGCATGCACGCCCGAGCACCGTAATGGCAAAGAAGAGCATGAAATGTTTCAATGTCCACCACCTTCTTTGACTAAAGAATTCTATTTCCTTCGCTTTCCTGGTAATGATCTTCTTCTACTTAGACTCTATTGATTTACAATATAACATGCTACATAGTTTTTTTACTGTATGCCCCTCTTGTTCTGGTAATGGACCATGTGCAAATCTATACTTCACTGAGGCAAGGTGATTGAGATTTATGCCTTTAAGATGTCTGGGGATACTGCAGAAGGTTTTCAGAATCAGTGCTTTGAGCAGAGCTCACACCCCCCCTCCGCTGAACTTCAAGATGAAGGAAGCGTGCCAGAGACTCAAGCTGAGGATGGAACTACCCAAGGGATAGCAGGCCTTGCTATTACCTGCTGTGTGTGCCTGGAGGCAGACAGGCTGAGAATCTGTCTTAACTCAGAAAAGATCTGTATCCTTCCCATACTGGCGTGTCTGATAAGTCTCTGTCTTTGTATCGCTGGCCTTAAGTGGGTGTTTGTAGACAAAATATTCGAATACGACTCCCCGACACATTTGGATCCCGTGAGGATAGACGGAGATCCTATCATATATGCTAACTCTGCACCAAATACATTGCTACCTTCTTCTGTATATACGCTGCCTTTCCTTATTCCTACTACTAAAACTAATATCCAGGTTTCAGTGGAAGTTGGATCATCCCTTGTGCCTACAGAGCCTACTTTTCAATCATTAACTACTGATATTAATTCACCAAAAGTTACTTCAGTGGAAAAAATATATCAGCCTTCTACAATAAATACTTTAGGAGTTTCAGAATCTAGTACTGCAGTCACTATAAAAAAAGGTAGGTATAACATCAGCAAATGCTTCAATTTTAAATGTCAGCAGATTATTATTTATTTTTTTTTTGCTAAAGGCAGTAGACATTTATGGTTATCTGTTGTTTAAAAAAAGGGAAAACCACATCATTGAGTGCATATAAAGGAATCATGTGCAGAAAAAAATGCAGGTGGGTAATGCTGACCTTTTTTTCTGAAAATGCTAGTTGCTTGGCTGTCTTTGGTTTCCATGCATTTTAAATCACTGACACAAAAAAAGCATACAGCAAGTCAGAGGGGTTGAGTTACTAAAACTAGAGAGACCAAAATCTGGTGCAGCTGTGCATGATAGCCAATCATCTTCTAACTTCAGATTGTTCAATAAAGCTAAAAAAAACCTGGAATTGATTGGTTTCAGTGCAGAACTGCACCAGAATTTGTACTCTCCAGTTTTAGTAAATCAACCCCAGAGTCAGGTCAGAGCTATTGATCTGCATACTTTTTAAGGTCACTGAAAGAACCGAGGTCATTGGATAAGCTACCCAGCCAAGCATTTTGCATTTGCAAAGGCATGACAGCAGTAGCAGCATACCTCCCAGCACAATGTACATCATGGAGTAACACATATAGCTAACCTGAGTTCATCTTAAATTAGGCCAACTGCCTTGACTTGATGCTAGATTCAACCTGATTGGGTGTGAAGGATTACGCCAATTTTCACACCATTGCCGTTCCGTTATTCATGATTATCTTTGTAATAAAACACAAACTTACTAATGTATTAGCTAATCCATTCTACCTTTTTCCTCTTTGTGTGTCACCATCACAAGTTTTTTTTACTATTGATTTGATACTGTGTAATTCAAAATAAGTCATATAAAAGAATTTGCATGCCATTGAAAGAAATCTACTATGAAAAGCCTCAGTATAAAGGTATTAGATATAAAGTATAGATACCAATGCAAAAATGTGAATCATCGTCACGATATTATACCGTAAAAAAAAAAAAAAAAAAAAAGCACTTAGAGTACAGGGCCCTATTTTTTGTCTCCAGCCATCAAGATAAATGGTACATTTTTCCTGGCTTCCTGTAATTCAGCAAACTGCTCCCTATCTCTAGCTTTTAAAGCCACCAGGGGGTCATTAATTTTGTAACAGACTTTACGTGTAGCTGCTGATTAATATTGCAGTAAAAAATGATGTGGGAAGTTTTCATCTCTGGAAGTGCAGGAGATGAACATTCATAAAAAAAAGTCTGCATCTTAATCTTTCACCATCTGATTTGGTTAACAACTCCCGAATTGTGCTTTTAAATGTTTCAGCCCTACGTACTGTTCAGTTTTGACATCACTCTTGTGCTTCTAAGGCTTACATTTCATTTTTGTGGAATAACGTTTGTAGCATTCAACAGGCTGTACAGAGAGCGATAAAAAGGTGCAAACCACTGATACCTATAGCAGCCAATCAGATTTTCCTAATGGAAGTCAGTTTAGCAAAATAACTGTTGGTAGTAGGTGTACTTGATAACATCTGACCTTCTTTAGAATAACAAGGTGCAAATGCTCTTGACTTGTCATTTCTGCAGTCACAATGCCAAGTGACAAGATAATAAGCCATTTTTGCATTCCGTTTTGGTTCCATTTTGTCAAGGCCTAAATTTTAAGGACAACATCTATCCTTCTTGGATGCTTGTTGTAGTATCAATTCCATTTAAAAGCTGGAGGAGCTGGCAACCAAATTGACAAATTGCTATTGTTTTCTCATGCAAACATCATTGCTGGGTTTATATAATAGCTTTCACCGTTTGACTACTAAAAAAATGCCTGTGCTTAACAGAAAATATGAGCCATATGTTAAAGTGATATCTATTGCCAATGTGCAAAACCAAATATATCATATTTTTGTGAACAACGATGTACCGCTAGCCTGCAAGACACCATTTTTTTTTTTTACAAGATTACAGTGCAAACCAGTTCACTTGTTAAACATCCGCTACATCGGTCTTGTTTAATTAGACAGTATAAAGAGTAAAGCGTAGTAGGCCCATACCAGCCAATCAGCTTTTACCTTTCTTCAGGATTCAAGGGTAAGATCAATGAAAGGTTATTGTTTGCAGGCCTACTGCATCTTGTACATTTCTTTCAGCCTTGTCATTATCAAAGTGCAATATAAAAAAAAGCACATGGCTTTACAAAAAACGATGAACTGACAACGTTTTCTCCATGCACTCCTATAGGCATGCTCGTGCTGTTGCTATATACTGGACGTATCTGTATATAGTTAGCAGGTCCTTTGTAAATATATCTTTCAAGGTCATAGCCCGGTAATGTATAATTGGTTTTACTTTATCGTTGCAACTGGGGGAGGGAGATGGATAGGAAACAGAAAATGAAGTCAAACAAGGTATGAGAGGTGAAAGCTGATGAACACATTGGATGGCTTTGCTTTTTTGAGCTGTTACACAGTTCTGCTTTGTGCAATGCGCTGGCAATTTTGAGGCCAGTGCTATGCACCTCAATGAGCAGATTAAATATCATATCTCAATGTACTTTATTTTTTTTTTCCCTGTCTGCCTAATGCTTCTGTGTGCATTATTAATAAGCTGAGTGGAATGCAGAGAAAAGCATTGCAAGTCATAGCTGAGCTTCCTGTTGTCTACAGCGTTTGCGCTTTTTTTCTCTTTTTCCTAAAAACCAAAAGTTGGGGGTGTTTGGCACAAGCCCTGATTTAAGATTATTGATGAATTGAATTCATTTCTTGGTGAATACTCATTGTGAATATTTTAATATTGGACAGTACAAGACGGAAAGCCACCGACTGGACAATAGAGTTTTTACCCATTAAAGAAGATGAACAAAGAAGTCTGATCTTGTCTTGCTAAAGCACTTCCTTTTCCAATATATGGGAGTGTCTGGTTCCCATGTCAGCTTAGTTCCCCTTAAAAGCATTGACCTTAATGATACAATGGGTAAATCAGCTTCTATATCCTTGATAGCATTTCTGTAATCACATGATAGGTAATAAAATCATTCTAGTTATACAATTTACTCTCTAGTTATTCAAAATGAGCATAGGCTAGAGTAAAAGCATGTATATAATATAATAACACACGCCATCATATTTTTCCTGAGTACAAACGAGAGCTTTAGAGACAACCATTTGTCTTACATTGTAGGCAAAATAAACTAGGAAGGTTTTTGTTTCAGAAATTCAATGCTAAATCAATATTGATTAGGTGAGACAGCTGGTCTAAATACATAAGTAGCAATATGTAGAACAATGCATATGAGAGGCATCATTGTCTGTGGATGGTGTATTGTATCTGCAGTGACTCAGATTTTCCATTGTGACAAATATGGGAAAGGGCATTTATTATGTTCAGTTACCGCAGGAGACATATATAATAATATATTATTTAAAATTTTGTTAGAATATTGTATATGTTTTCCATTAGGATCCGACTTTCCAAAGTGATGTTCTGAGATCCCTTGCTGAGAAAATGAAGCTCACTTACTTAACTACCCACATACCTTTTCATGAAGCTCACTTATTCCTACATCATGAACGCATGTATGTAGGTTTTGCATGGGCCATCACGGCTATGCTCAGTGGTCAACCTCTGGGGCATAACTTACTGTTGGCATTCAGTTAAAAAAAAAAAAATTGAATAGCTCAACTAACTCCTGAACTATTTCCATCTCAAGGTTTTATGATCGTAATGGTCATATAGGACTATTGAAAAGCATTTGAACAGTTACTTTAAAAATACATTTTTATGAATACATTTAATGCTTCAATATTTTCTCTCATGTAGCATTTCAAAAGCCAGATAATGGTACATTTCAATAAAATGCATCTATAGGAAATTCATGAGAATAGAAATATGACAGCTGCCATTGTTGACTGAGATTTGAAGATGCAGGCTCCAAGGCAATCCTACAAAATGGCTTAAAAAAATGGCTTCAACAATTAGTGTGTTGCTGTCCTGGGACACCATATAGAATGAGATTTTAGACTTTTATAGATTTTCTTGGCTGCATGTTAGTTGCTTCACTGTGGAAGACAGGCCAGGGTCAAGATGACAGCCACAAGGCCTGCAGCTTTACAGCCAAAATCTGCAGTGGGTACAAGTTTTCTTTAGTTTTTTTTTGGGGGGGGGGCTACTGAATACTCATTGTTTGCTATGTTTATTTAATGGACATACATTTAATACATTTAATTTAACACATAGACAAATTGGGGTTGATTTACTAAAGGCAAAGTTGCACTCTGCAAGTACAGTTGCTCCAGAGCCTGGTAAATGAGGTGAAGCTTCACTTTGCAAAGAATACCCAATCACGTGCAGGGAAAATAAAAAAAAACATAATTTTTGCTTGCACGTGATTGGATGATGGAAGTCAGCAGAGCTTCTGTTCATTTACTAAGCTCTTGCCAAGTGCAACTGCACTTTGCAAAGTGCACAGTCTATTTGCCTTTAGTAAATGAACCCCATTGACACCCAGTGAGTGCAGTGATGCACAACAACAGCTGACTTTTTCATAGAAACTTAGCCAGCAAGTTTCAGGAGCAAAGAACATAGTTAACAAGTTGTGGGCCCCTTTTGGAAGACTTGGCTGCACTGCTTAAACACTGAAGTCGTTGGATTGTGTACTGGGGGAACAGAGCTGTTGCATTTGGCATGGGAATGGGAGGATTCAGCGCTGCTATTTTTGGACTGGGTAAAAAAATTTCTAAAAAGATGAGGGGTAAAGGGTTTGGGTTATCGCTAGGGTTAAGGTTATAGTTTTGCTTGGAGACTTTGGTTAAGGTTTGGGCTTAAGATAGTCTTTGGTACATTGGTAGTGAGTAGAAGGAATGTTCTATTACACTGGTGGTCAGCGGCAAGAATACCCTATTAAACATAAATGGAGAAGGGCTGCACAGCCAATATCTTTTACTTTTAAATATTCTTTATTGAGTCATCAGTTGCATAACTGCTTCCAAAGTGTCCCTTGCCCAAGGATCACCTTACCTTGATGCATTTCACCGAAAGGTGATCCTTGTGTAAGGGACACTATGGAAGCAGCTATACCACTGATGACTCAATAAAATATCTTTAGACGGAAGAGATACTTGCAGTGCAACTTTCATCAATCTGTGTTCAAGTTGCAAGCGGAAATGGGCTTTTTGAGCAAGCACCCTAGATGCCTACATAGACTACAAACAAAAAATCCCCAAGCTAAACCGCACAATTGAAAAAAATACTTGCTGAGATTCGGTGCTCAGGCTTGGGGGGTCCTCATTCCCCTATATGAACATCCAAAGCAGAAATGTAGCTGAAAACTCAATAACTCCTTAATAGTGTTCTTTATTTTGCTACATCCTATACACAGGATCAATGCTGACATATTTCGGCCATTACAGTCTTACTGATAGCATGATTAACATGAGGCTGAAGGTCTGGAATAGTGCAGTATGCTTTGAGCTTTGAAATATAAGAATGTCTTTTTACTTTATTAACCAGTAGAAAGAATGTGCTGTCATTTTGGTAATCAATTGAAAAAAGTCCACATTTCATTGGATAGCAGGAGATATTTACTGGGTCTGCCCTGTGATGTTGGCAGTGGAAATAGGTACTTTTAGCTTCTGTAAGTGCCGGTTCACACTGTTCCGACTTGTCAGGCGACTTGGTCGCCTGACAATTAGCGGACCATGCTGTGCAATTGGAACCGTTCTAATAGGAGCGACTCAAGTCGCTCCAACTTAGAAAAAGGTTCCTGCACTACTTCGGGGCGACATCGTAGCGACTTGCATTGACTTCCATTATGTGAAGTTGTTGCAAGCTGCGCCGAAGTCGCGGTGCATGGGTGACGGCATAACTCGCCCGAAGTCATGTCACCCTAGTGAATGTTCCCTCAACTGTCAGGTTGTTATGACAATAGGGATAGGTGCTTGAGTTTAATATATTAGTACACACTTGATCCTGAGACATGTATGCAAGCATATTTCAGATCCATGCATTAAGCCCACTTTCACACCTGTGAGTTTTTGCATATGTTTTTGGGCCTAAGCCTACATGTGACAACGCTCAGCAATAAAAGGAATCTCCTTGTTTTCAATACAAACTGTTCACATCTCCTCACTCAGTCATTCACTCAGCTCAACCCTCAATTCTCGAAGCTCAAAAAATCACATAAGCTTTTTACAGTACCTGTGCCGAGTGTTTTTGGTCCCAAAGACTTGAATGGAAGAACCTGTAAATGGCAAGACACAAGTGTTTTTTTTTTTTTTTGCATGTGATTTGGCATCTGTTCTCTATTCCCTTTCACCTCTCCCCCCACCCAGAAGCTTGCATTAATACACTTGCACAAAGGTTTGCAAAATACGTAAAAAAACCACAACTATACGCACACATATGAATGCTAAAAAAAATAAAAAAATACATTTGAAAAAACACCTGTATAAGTGCTTACAAGGTGCAAATGCAGGTTAACACTAAAACTGTGAAAAGGGCTACTGGGAACAAAGGTCAAAACCTTAGTAAAGAAGGCCTATAATATATATATATATATATATATATATATATATATATATATATATATATATATATATACTGTATATATAATGCATTGTATGCTACAGTAAGAAGAGTTTTTAGCTTACATACAGTTAATTGCAACAGGCACACCTCTCAAAATAGCACACTTGAATGTCATGGAGATGAACACAGTAGGACTGATAGTAAAGAAGTAACACATGTTCAGTTTGCAAAGTGAATGTTCACTTAGCTTAGCAAGTAAGATGAAGCTGTGGTCATTTAAAATACTTAATCACGTGCTATGGAAATGGAAAAAAAAAAGAGATTTGCGATTGATTGGATAAATAATGTAAACATAGCATACACTTCCCTACATGTACATGTATCCATTTGTGATTAATCTAGTTATGAATAAGTGATTGATCATTGATGAAAGTATCTAATGATGCAATTCATATCATATAAATTGAAAATATGGTCAATCAGATGTAACCATGCATCTGAGTGGTTACATGTGATTAGGGACAGATGAGCAGACCTAGATGCAGAGAGTTTGGGGGAGATTTACTAAAACTGTAAAGTGCAAAATCTGGTGCAGCTGTGCATGGTAGCTAAATCAGCTTCTAAATTCAGCTTGTTCAATTAATGCGTAACTCCACTTTTGTTGAGGAAAAACATTCCCCTCTGGGTGATCTCTGTACATTGCAAGGATTTTAACACATTTTGCAGATTCCTACCTTTTGTTGTTCTGAGGAAATTGCTGATTGTTTGTCTGCGTCCATGTGCGGAGTGAATCTATATAGGAGTGGTTTTATAATTATCATTCAGCTGCTACACCTGCAGGACTCTAATGAGGAAGGCTGCAGGGTCTGCATCCCTATAGACATGATTTGCCTTTGAGAGTATCACACAAAAAAAGACATTTTCGTTGCAGTAAATGCTCGAAATCTGACTTGTGTCTTAGTGCAGACTTCTGGGAAAAGCAGTAAGCCATCTGTGTACAGAACACCTCCAGGTAGCCATATTGCATTTTACAGAAACTTTTAGTGCTGCAGATTTAAAAGGAAAGGTCATTTTTATTAACATTTAGTTATAATATGACTTGTGTCACAACTGTATATGCTATATATTTTTTCTCTTGCCATTCTTTTCTCACGAAAGTGGGGTTACCCTTTAACCACTTGCCGACCAGCTGGCGCAGTTATATGATGGCAGGTTCCCGCAAATTGCGATACCTGTACGGCGGTCCGCGAGAGCGACCCTGGGGGCGCGCGCGCTCCCACTCGCCAGCGGGAAAGCTAATCCAAGGGGCCGGCAGCTGCGATTGCTGCCGGGCACCCACGATCGCTCCTCGTGAAGAGAGAACGGCGGTCTGCTGTTGTAAACACAGCAGACCGTTGTTCTCTCAGGAATCAATACAGAGCTCCTGTGTTCCTCCTATTTAAGATCACAGGTCTCTGTATTCATTTCACAAACCCATCATCCCCCCACTGTTAGAAAACACCCCCTAGGCTCACACTTAACCCTTTGATCCCCCTGGGTTAACCCCTTCCCTGCCAGTGTCATTAGTACAGTAACAGTGCATATTTTTTAGCACTGATTACTGTAGTAAAGTCACTGGTCCCCCCAAAAGTATCAAAAATGTCAGTTAGGGGTCTGATCTGTCCACTGTAATGTCGTAGTCCCACTATAAATTTCTTATCGCTGTCATTACTAGTAAAAAAAAAGAATTTAAATGACATAAATCTTTTCCCTAGTTTGTAGGCGCGATAACTTTTGCGCAAACCAAACAAAATACGTTTTTTGGGATTTTTTTTTTACCAAAAATATGTAGCAGAATACAAATTGGCCTAAAATGAGGAAGAAATTTGATTTTTTTTTTTTTTGGGAATGTTATGTAGCAGAAAGTGAAAAATATATTTTTTTTTTTTTCAGAATTGTCACTCTTTTTTTGTTTATAGCGCAAAAAATAAAAATCGCATAGGTGATCAAATACCACCAAAAGATAGCTATATTTGTGAAAAAAAAGGACATTAATTTTATTTTTGATACAGCGTTGCACGACCGCGCAATTATCAGTTAAAATAATGCAATGCCGTATCGCATTAATGGCCTGGCCATTAAGATGGAAAACCTTCCGGTCCAGAAGTGGTTAAAGAGCAAAGAAGACAGGCACCTTTGGACAGCATTGTCAGTCTGGGGAGAGGGTAGTGTTAGATGTTCTAGTAGAATAAGATAGGTTTGACTAACAAATTAAACCTCACACTTTTTAAGCAGTTACAGCAACACTTTTTTTTCCTTTTGTAATAATGGTTTTACCCTGTTAGTGGTAAATGGTTTGACTCATCCTTCTAACTGCCACTTTTGCCAGACAGCTTGGTCTGTTAAAAAATACCAGACTTAAGCCAGCCATACATGGGTCGAATTCTGAAAAAAATTTCTATCGAAAGTCGTGATTAAGAATTTTCTTTCAAATTTCACTCCATTAGTGGGCTGCAGCAACGGGTGATTTTCGTGCGGCCATTGAGTAATCGGGCATGTTGGAAATTTTTGGAAAAACTAACGATTTTCTAATCAATGATAGGAGAATCGTGCAGGAAATATAATTGAAAAAGAGCACAAGCAAAGAAGATTTCCGGCCACAAAAATTATTGTAGCAACATGAGGTGAAATTGAAGGCTTGGTTGGTTGAACTTCAAAATCAATGGTGGCACCATCAGATCACAAAATACACATTTCTGATTTTCAAAGAGAATTTGTTAGGAACTAGACCCATTTATGGCCGGCTTAAGTCTGGTATTTTGTAAAAAGTATAATGACTAGGTGGCTGGAGATGTGATTGCCATCATCCCTAATAAGTCATGAAAACGATACCAGATCCTCAAAATGGGGGATTTTAAAGGCAATCCAAGCAAATTTGTATAAAAATAAAAATTTTATTAATGAAATATATTTTTGAAGAAAACAGACCGCAGTAAGAGAATAAAAGCACACAATATATACCATATTTTCCGGCGTATAAGACGACCCCCCTATTACATGATCTACCGGTTATACTTAGGTTACCTTGGAGATATTATACTCGGCGTATAAGATGACCTCCCATTTTTGGGGGATTTTTTTGAGGTTCAAAAGTAGTCTTATACGCCAGAAAATACAGTACTTATGAATTCTTAATATGAATAAACAAAATGGTAAATGAACTCTTCTGAACAGTTAATAAAATAAATTAGGAATATTTTTATTTTTATACAAAATTGCTTGTATTGCCTTTAAAACCCCCCCATTTTGAGGATCTGGTATGTTTTTCAAGTATGGTATTTTTTAGCAGACCAAGCTGTGTTGGTCTACTGGTGGCAGTACTGGCCAGATCAACAGGTGAATATGAAGAATAAGAAAAAAAAATGAATGCAGCCATCACACCTAAGAATCGGTAAGCTGCAAATATAATAGCTATTTTTGGGGGCTTTAATACCTCTTTAAAGTTCAGTAACCCAAAGCATCAAATGATATGTCACTATATATTACTTTATATAACCCAGAATGGAAGCTGATTGGCTATTATGGGCTACCACATACTTCATGTACATTGCTGTATGCATAGTGAATAGCCAAGTACAGTAAAACCTTGGATTGCGAGCATAATTCGTTCTGGAAACATGCTTGTAATCCAAAGCACTCTTATATCAAAGCAAATTTCCCCATAAGAAATAATGGAAACTCCGATGATTAGTTCCACAAGTCCTTCAGTTTATAGTCTATATACAAAGATTATAGCAATGTGATAGGTTGTGTAACCATAAAATGTCCATCTACGATATGCAGCCTTCCCAAGGGGATTAGAAGCAAAATCTAGCAGAGCTACAGAATATAAGAGAGATGAGAGGCGCCTCTAAGTGTAGCAATATGGTTACATTTAATGAAGGTTCAACATTTAGCAACTCACATGGTTGATGATTAAAATAGGCACATCTAAGTATGCAGGCATCCGGGGTAAAGCTGTCCACATAGACCATCTTCTGAACCACCGGCTCTCACCACTGTCAGTCTGCAATCGTGACCGGGAAGAATAGCCTGCAGTAGAGTGATCTGAAAGTGAGGCTTTGAATCACTCGTGGAGTGCAGCGGGGAAGGGATGATGAAGATGGCTGTGCAGAGGATGGTCTATGTGGACAGCTTTACCCCAGATGCCTGCATACTTAGATGTGCCTGTTTTAATCATCAACCATGTTGCTAAATATTGAACCTTCATTAAATGTTACCATATTGCTACACTATAGAGGCTCCTCTTTTCTTTTTTATACATGACGCTACTTGTATATCAAGACATCGCTTGTATATCAAGTCAAAATTTATTTAAAAAATTTGCTTGTCTTGCAAAGCGCTCTCAAACCAAGTTACTCTCAAACCAAGGTTTTACTGTATATTACACTACCTATACCACTTTTTTTAACTAAAGTCAGAAGTATCAAGTATAGCAATGTTGTTACATTATAACAGGTTTAACAAACTGCTCTGTGATTTGCAACCATTTCCTTGTGACATTGCACGTTTTTTAGGACTGAAATGTGTTGGATTGTATACATATATAATATATTTATACATTTTACTCTGTTTCTCGGCCTTCTACATATGTTCTCTGTATTATGATGTATGACCTGGGTGTACCCTGGAAAACAACAGATACAAGCATTCTTTGAATCCTGGTGCCCTTCGCCACTGGTTTATTAGGTGCTTGTTGTCAACAAAGCCATTGAAGGCCCTGCCTCCCTTCTGTTACAAGTTTCAGGCTTTAATTAGTTCTGTTCCCCTATGATTAACTACCTGTTTCCTAGTAGACAGCTGGATGTCTGTTCAGGAGACAACTGCGTGTTTGTACCAAGCGTTAACTTTCCATCAGTTTCATCTGGCAGGTGATAAGTGGCTACTAGACTGTGAAATTATATCATAGGTACTATGCATTTCATTGGGGATTTATTTTTCCATTTAGACTAAGGTTTTTTTTTTTTTTTTTTGTCATAGTATCTAAAGCTAATTTTTTTTTCAAAAGCAAGGAGGGAGGTATAACCACTTGCCACCCAAGCCAATTCTGACACTTCTCTCCTACATGAAAAAATCATCTTTTTTTTTTTTTTTGCTAGAAAATTAAAAAGGCGGCATGGCACTAGAATTATTGCTCTCGCTCTAATGATTGTGGCGATACCTCACATGTGTGGCTTGAATGCAGTTTACATGTGCGCGCATGACTTACGTATGCATTCGCTTCTGCGTTCGAACACGAGGGGACAGGGGTGCTGTAAAAAAAATGTTATTGTTTATTTTATTTTTATTTTTTTACGCTTTCCCTTCATTTATTTATTTTTTTTTTGATAACTTTTTCCTATTACAAGGAATGTAAACATCCCTTGTAATAGGAATAGAGCATGACAGGTCCTCTTTACAGAGAGATCTTGGGTCTATAAGTCCCCAAATCTCTCCTCTATGCTGGGAAGCCTGAGATAAAAAAATCGATCTCAGGCTTCCCAGCAACCAAAGCGGCAGTGTTTACATCTGCTGGCGCAGAAAGTGACATCATGACATCGCTACCGAGCTCTGAGGGTCACAGCCGCTATGATTGCTTTTACATTGAAGGGAAGCGCCTGCTGAAAAAGCTATCTGCAGGCATCATTCAGATATCAACACTTCAAGTCCCTGAGGTCATATGACATCAAACCGGGGGAAATGGTTAAAACCACTTTTAATTGCTATTAAAAAGATATCCCCTCACTTGCTGTCCTGTATGTATAACAGGAAGTAAGAGAATATCTATCCAATGTAAGAGAAACCCCGTCTTACACAGTTGTCTTGGGGATAACTCCATACCACTCCCTCTATGTACTACTCCTTCCAAGTCTAAACAATGTTTTGCTTTAAAATAAGACCTCGTTCACCTCTGTATCTATAAGCTTTGTGGAGAAATTCATATTCAACACTGGAAGTGACAACACAGGAAGTGAGAACACAGGAAGTGAAAAGTGAGAGAAGATCAGGCCTCTAGTTGAAACACACAGCAGATATTTCTAAGCTGTTAGAAACCGTTGAAACGCAGTTTAGGGCTCATCCATGCTTATGTGCACAAGGTTGACAGATGTTGCGATAGATCCTGGCAAAACAGGGGGCACAGAGAGATAGGGGAATATACCAGCATGGCCAGGGGACAATTGAGAAAAATTAAGCTCCGAGGAGGAAATCGAAAAAAAAGGTCAAATATTGAGTTTTGTTACTTGTATCTGATTTAGAAAAGAAAACATTGACTTTAAGACTCCATTCACATTGATCCGACTTGTCAGGCGACTTGTCAGCCTGACAAGTCGCGGTCCTCCCACTCCCATTGTGTAGTACAGGAGCCGTTCTTATAGGAGCGACACAAGTCGCTCTGACTTAGAAAAAGGGTCCTGTTCTACTTCGGGGTGACCTGGAGGCGACTTGCATTGACTTCCATTATGTGAAGTCCGTGCAAGTCGCGCCGAAGTCGTGCTGCACGCGACTTCACAGGTTGCCCCCTAAGTCGGAGTGACCTAATGTGAACGGGGTCTCATACCACTTTAAATATCACATAATTTTAAGTTATGTACATATTGTTTTTCTTATTTATTTAAAGTGTTTGTTACCCCAACACTTTATATTCCTGATTTGTGCCTGCTATACCATGTACTTGTATGAGAAAGTATCCTCTTCTCTTTGTATTGCTTCCTTTGTGTGTAATCACTGGTGTTCCTGCTAGTCACCTTGTTTTCCTATTAAAAACTGACCACACTAAGCAGGAGAGCACACCATGGCCACTTCTCTAGCAATGCTGGGAACTCAGTATGCTCTCCTCCAACGGCCACTGCACAGCCTTTCACTGTGCTTCTGCTTCTCCTCCCCTCAGCTCTTATGCAGCCGAGAACAGAGGGAATGTGATCACTTTCACAAAAAAGGGAAAAAAGGTATTTATATAGTTTTTTATATCTATACAAAAAAGTTTGGGTTTCATTTCCATTTTACGCAGAGTGGGTTGTTTTACAAGGTAACACAACCCACTCAGTGTGCTGCTGCTTCTCCTCCCCTCAGATCTTATGCAGCTGAGAACAGAGGGAATGTGATCACTTATAAAAAAGAGAAAAAAATATTTATATTGTTTTTTTTTATATCTATACAAAAAAGTTTTGCCTTTCATTTCTATTTTACGCAGAGTGGGTTGTTTCACAAGGTGATCGTTATTTGTGCATCCCTGTAGGTCAAAGCTGTAGGCCTATTACTACCTAAATACCTTTGTGCATTGATGTGTGTATAAGGGAATGGTTTACTGGTGAATTAATCTGCATTGTGTGCCTTGGCTAAATATGGTCAGCATAGTGTGGCATCAAGGCTTTATTTCAATTTGCAGACTGAAAACTGTGCAAGACATAGACAATACTGTGCTCAACAGTGCATCAAAAAGTGACTATATAGCATTTTACTTGCTTATGTGTTGATGAACTCTTCAAAATGGCTCTTCAATACATTGTAAAGATCTTCTTTAACAAAGGTTAGAAGATTTGCCTGCCAAATCCCATCGGCTGCATCATTATTCAGATCAATTATCTAGTGTACTCTCTCGAGGTCATAGAATTTTTATTTGTTTAGAAAATATAGTTATGAATGCTTACCTGTGATTTTCTAAGACCTCATGCACACTGGACATTTTTACAGCTGCTGTTTTTTGGCATCAGACGTTTTTTTTTGCCGCCAGTAAACTCCCCAGCATATTATCCTATGTGTCCAAGCACACATAGGCTATTATCAGCAGTTTTCGGCAAGGGCGTTTTCAGGCTGTAAAAAAAAAAAAAACAGAACTAGTGGGTTTTAGGAGGCATTTTCAGCTGTAAAAACTCTGATAAAAGCTAAAAAACACCGTAAAACGTGGCTATTCAGCATTTATCAATGTTTTTGAGCCATAAGCTTTTGTGGGAATATAGTTTTGCTAAAAAAAAAAAGGCTAAAAGACGCTACAGCTGAAAAAAAATCTGAAAAATGCTACTGCAAAAAAGCTGAAAAACTCCTTCTACAGCTACAGCTTTCTACTGACGTTTTGATGCCATCCAGTGTGCATGAGACCTAAAAATTATAAAGCACAGTACTACCCAAATTCAGAGCCTACTCATCCCAAACTCAAAAGACAATACAAGTAACGGTTAGTTATAACGAATGTGGTTTAAATCCAGCACTTCAACCTGCACGAGTTATTTAATTATTTCTTTCGTTTGGTAATTTATGGACCATTGACATCCACCTCTAGTCGTTCATGGGTGATTACATTAAAAAAGGCATGCTTCTCTGTGAAAATATTGTTCCCTGACATTGTAAAAATACTGTCGATGGAATAAGCATGATGACTCTTACTTATGAAAACAAGCGCAATAACTACACATTTCAACCAATTTGCTCCAAGTCATTTGTTAGGTCAAAGAGCAATGAAACTGTGAGAACTGATCCCACTACTATTACTGCATCGTCTACAACTACTACTACCAGTAGATACATTTAGACCGTTCTTGGGATTGTCTTTTTTCTCAATAAATAGTGTTTTTTGCAATGAATAATTTTTATTGTTTTCGTTTTTTATTATTTTTCTGGGATGAGTTAGAATCTTTGACAATGTTTTTTGTTGTTGTCTGCGTCTCCATTGGGGAGACTTCTCCCCACTTCCTATCTTGGTGAGCACTGTCACTGAGCCAGAAAATGAGGAACTTCTAAACTAAAAAACAGGGTACCGCTCAGGTGTAATATGTAATGGATTACTTTCAGGTGCTGGTCCCGCCTCGCTACCCACAGTGACATAAAAATAGAGGAAACTGTTCGCACACCGCACTTGTATTCCAATAAAATGTCCAACATGGGACAGTAGCACAGGACAGGTTACAGTTGACATGTTTCACACATAGGAGAGGCGTTATGACTAAGCGTTCCTGTGAAACATGTCAACTGTAACCTATCCTGTACTATAGTCCCATGTTTGAAGAATAAAAGATGTTTTTTTGTATTACTACTGTGGTGTGCGACCAGTTACCTCTCATTTCAGTGACGTACTTCTTCCCAAGTGGAGTGCAGAGAACAAGAGAAAGTAGATATTCCTTAAAGTGGGTGTAAACTCCCATCTCTGACTTTTACCTATAGGTTAGCCTATATTAAGGCTTACCTATAGGTACTGTAAATATCTCCTAAATGTGCACCATTTAGGAGATATTTACTGTACATGCAACCGGTGACATAATCCGCGGATGCCCTCTGAAGGAACAGCCACCTGGGCCGTTCCTTCAGGGTCCTATGCTGTAAATGGCAACTCCCGAACGCATGCGTGAGAGTGACATCATCACGGCTCTGGCCACTCACACAGCTGGAGTCAGCCAACCTGGCAGGAAGACTGGGTGAAGCAAAAAAGTCCTGGATGGCCACACTCCAGATGCAACACCTTTATTGTGTATAAAAAACGCATACAGCAACGTGGAGATCAAGTACAGTGACAATAACAGCTAACGCGTTTCACACCATAGTCTTGTGCTTAATCATAGCTATGATTAAGCTCCAGACTATGGTGTGAAATGCGTCAGCTGTTATTGCTGCTGTACTTGATCTCCACGTTGCTGTATGAGTTTTTTATATACACAATAAAGGTGTTGCATCTGGAGTGTGGCCATCCAGGACTTTTTTGCTTTACTTGCTACACAAGGCAGAGCCAGCACCCAGACTTATATCGGAGAGAGGACACCTGGATATCGGAGAGAGGACACCTGGAGCGGTATCTATTCAATTGAAGACTGGGTGAAGATAAAATTTGTCATCAGGTACGGAAAGTGACGACAGCGACGATGTCTCTTTCTGGAATTTGGGAAATATATCAAATGATTATTCAGAATTTCCAATGGAGCTATGTGCCAGAAAGAGACATCAGAATCATCGCTGTCGTCACTTTCCGTACCTGATGATGAATTTTCCCACGAATCGCTATCGCTCAGTTCTTCACGTAACTCAGTTTCGCTGTCGCTGTTTTCCAGTTCGTCTAAAAGCGATTTTGCGCAAAAAGAATGCTTTTTGGACGCCATGGTCGTTCTCAATTTTCCAGGCACAAAGAACTGGAAAAGCACAGGCAGGGCACTGGAAAAGTCACCAGGTGCAATCTTGTGATGAAATGGCGTGATACAGTGTAATCCGTTAGGATCACAACTTTGTCATTTAGTGTACTTACATTTTTTAAATTGCCACCGGTTCCACCCCCCTGCGTCGCAATGCTCGCAGGGAAGGGAACCGGAAGACAGGTGCCGGCATCGGCTGAGCACACAGCAGGAGGACAGTGGGAGGAGGGCAGGGGGAGAACAGCGGGGGATCGCAGGGGAAGGTGAGTTTTAAAATGTAATACAACAGATTTTCATGCAAAAGAATGTACCGCTTTTAGCACAGAAATCTGGACATAATTAGACCGCCAGGGAGGTTAATTTACACCAATTAACAAGATACGCTCTTAAACATGATGTAAATGTTCTGCCACCTAAAAAAACGTGAATTGTCCCCCCATCTTTTGCTATAATAATATGAATAGAATAAACTAGCAGACAGTTAGGGGTTGATTTACTAAAGGCTAATACACTGTTGCACTCTGCAAGAGCAGTTTCTCCAGAGCTTAGTAATTAGGCAGAAGCTCTGCTGACTTTTATCATCCAATCACATGCAAGCAAAAATTGTTTTTTGGTTTTTTTTTTCTTTGCACGTGATTGAATATTCTTTGCCAAATCAAGCTTTACCTCATTTACTAAGCTCTGGAGCAACTGTAGTTGTAGAGTTCAACTGCACTTTCGAAGTGCACAGTCTATTTGCCTTTAGTAAATGAACCCCAATATTTTAGCTAGGCTAAACATCCTAACAAACAGTTAGTGGTAACAAAAAACAACATTTTTTTCCACCTAGAGCAATTTATGGCCATCAGAAATTTTGCAACTGCCTAAAATGATGTTCCCAGCATGTTGTTGTAGGCATTTCTTGCATTCTGAATGGCAAGGCAAGTATGTGTGTGTTATGAAATATTACATGTGTCAGTGAATGCCATGAATTGATGGGTTCTTGTTTTTGTCTTCTATAGATAGCACACATCAAGACAAAACAAGGACACACAATGCAGACACTTCTGAATTGTATACAGATTTCCATGTTATCAACTTGCAATATACATGTAATGTTGACTAACAGAATGACAAGCAGTATAGTTACATAAAAGATTTATTATACTGTCCTTGAAGTGTAATTACTCAAATCTAGAGCCATAAAAGACTGGTATTTAATCATATAGAATAAAAAATAAGCTTTTCTTACATGACTGAAATATGTAATGCATTCGGACGCACATACAGGAAACTCATTTATTGGAATAGGGTTGTATCCTATGTATGTATGTATGTTTATTTTTAGCCAATGAGTGTCACTTGAGCTAAGGGTCTTTGGTCTTTTTATGAGCATTAGAACCTTGTTTTTTGCATGTTTTTGAGGCTTGAGCGTTTTTTTAAATTAATTTTACCCAATGAAAAGCTAGTTTCTAGGGGGAAAAACGTGCAATGCATACATTTTTGTATGTTTTTTTCATGTATTTGTCTAGATGCTCCCATTGATTTCTGCTGGGGCCAAAAATGTTTGTAGCTTGTAGCTCATAGTTACATAGTTAGGTTGAAAAAAGACACAAGTCCATCTGGTTTAACCAATAAAAGTCATATATTCCCATATACACAATCCTATACCCACAGTTGATCCGGAGGAAATTGAAGAACCCCCAGCATAGCATGATCCAATTTGCACCAGCGGGGGAAAAAAATCCTTCCTGATCCCACCTAGAGGCATTGAATATTCCCTGGATCAACTTTCCCTATAAATGTTAGTACCCTACTGAAAGAAGCTCATGTTCCTTTTTGAGCTTCAAGCAACAATATGCTCATGTATGAACAGGCACAAAATACATTTTTTTTTTGTAGGTTGAGCTTTTTAGAGCTTTGGAGCTTTGAGCTTTGAGCTACAAAACATTCAGTTGTGAATGGGGCTTTAGAATATCTTGTTGGATGCATATCACAACTCTTCCAGTAGCAGTATCTTATCCTTTAGGTTTTGGTCCCGTGTTGTCCAAGAACTAGACCATAAGGCATCTTCATTTCTTTTCTTAAGAGATAGGATTCTTTGAGATCCAGTCTTTTTTTTTTTTTTTTTACTATTATAAATTTAAAAGGAACCACAAAACATCTGATGCATGGAGGAAGGTAGAAAGGTTTAAAATATTTAACAGCAAATGCTTCAGATAGCTAAGTCTTATGTTTATCCATTAAATACGTATCCTTTTTCTTCTTTTGCTTTAATTTTTGGCAGAATGTTGTTTCAAATTTTGACTGCTCTCGTTTTCCAGTATATCTGGCAGCAAATGTGTTATTATGGAACCCTTCTGTCCTTAGCTATATACAGCAATTGCAAATAACAACTTTATTAGCCCATTGTGGCTTGTAGAACCGGGATAAATGTGAGCAATTTTTTTTTTCAAATCTATTGTTGTCGAGCATGTCGGTATATTTTATATACTTTCATTATGTAATAATTTCCTTTAATTTACTGCATTGCAGTCTTTTATTGACTAGTATATGCTTTAGGCCCCATTCAAACCTAAGCGTTTTGTAGTTTAAAGCTCCAAAACACTCAGCATGCAAAATCCTATGCATATTGTAGGGAATCTGCACTTGTGGCTCTTATCATCCAACGTTTGGTATACACAAACTTGACATTTGACTGTATTCTGTGCAAAATCCTACAGTTTACAATTGTGCCTGTTCACACCTGTATGTGTGTGTCACTTGTAGCTCGCAAAAGTGCATGAGCTTCTTTGGAGCTACAAAATTCAAGCATTTTTGTCCTCCATAGGGGCAAACAAAGAGAGCTCCTGGAAAAAAATGCTTAAAAATACACAAAATATTAATAGAATCCCCTTTTTTTAGTCCCTTGTAACTAACATTTCATTGGCTAAACATATTTAATAATAATAAAAATATTCAAGCCTCAGACATCTACAAAAACAAGCAAAAACACCTGTACAAATGCTCAAAATAATGTAAAAAAAAAAGCCTGCAAAACGACCAAAGGCACTTTGCTGAAGTGTGAATGCAGCCTAAAGCCTAGTACACAGGGGCCGAATGTCGGCCGGTTTAATAGAAACTGGCCGACATTCGGCCCATGTGCATGGCAGCCGGTCCGCCATTCGGCCGTCTTCTGTTGAAGGCTCATGACCGAAAAAGGTCTGCTCGGCAGCTCCCGATCAGTGTTCTCAGCCAATGGCCGAGAGCCCTGACCAGAGTGTTCTGGCAGGGAGGGCATCCCCCTATCAGAACACAATAGCACAGCAGGGGAGATCGCTGTACAAACTTCAGATAGTTAGCACAGCGACATCGGCCTGAGCTGTCAGGTTTTTTTTTCGTTAACCCCCGGGGTTGAACAAATAAAAACTAGTGGTTTGTATGAGGCTTTATCTGGACAGTGTTTTGTGATCAATTTATTAAGGTGTCAGTGTGAAGAATTGTTTGCTTTGCCCCAAAGTCACAAATGATATTCTTTCTTTCATTCAAAAGTACAGTATAGGAATCAAAGGGAGAATCTGCTTGGTTGTTGGTGGGCAAAATGAAGAATTGGAAGCAAAAAAAAAAAAAATTGTGGCAGCATTGTCAATATAACTGGAATAGTGTTATCAATCCATACACCATGAGCTAAAAATGGATTTGCAGACTGTTTGCCTTTGCCTTTTATTGCAGTGCTGACTTCTTCCCTAGACATACAGTAATTACACAATTTCTTGCACTCGATTGAAGCGTATTTTACCGATTGCAGCTGCTAACTTGTACAACTTTTTTTTTTCCATTGAGAGCACACATTAAGTATATATTTTTTTCCCTGCTAAAAAGAAACTGTATGTTTTCATGTATGCATTGACATGTAGAATCCTGCTCAGGTGGTGTTTGTTTCTCTGTGATCCATTATTTTAATTCTTTCACTTGTTTAAAATATACTTTGTGATATAGAGAGTGCAACATGTGGTGCAACTGTGCATAGAAACCAATCAGCTTCCAGTTGTTGTTTTTTTTGTCAAAGTTTAATTGAACAAGCTGAAGTTAGTAGCTGAGTGACTACCATACACAGCTGCACCAGATATTGCACTCTCCAGTTTTAGTAAATTGAGCCCAGAATAACTTGGCCCAAACAAATATTCAAACAATATACAAGCTGTACATCTGTTGCTTTTTTATTTTGAATACTTTATTAACTACTTCAGCTGCGGAAGGTTTACCTACCTTAATGACCAGCCAATTTTTTTCGATACGTCGATGCGTTATTTTAACTTACAATTGCGCAGTCGTGCGACACTGTATGCAAATACAATTGATGTCCTGTTTTTTCTCACAAATAGAGCTTTGGCGGTATTTGATTACCTCTGCGGTTTTTATTTTCTTTGCTATAAACAAAAAAAGGCAGACAAGTTTGAAAAAAAAAACAAAACCATATTTTTTACTTTCTGCTACAAAACATACCCCCCCCCCCAAAAAAAAAAGGGTAAAAAATCAAATGTCTTTGCCAATTTAGGTCAATATGTATTCTGCTACATATATAAATACATTAATAGAATATATAGATATGAGCTGTTTTACCTTGCAAAGGATTTGTACTTCTGTCCATCCAGTCCTGGGATTCATAATATTTCATTAGTGAGTTTTGCTTTCACATACATGTCTGATCACTCCCTTGTGATTGGACAGTGAAAGAAGTAGTAGCACACTGATGATCTCATTTGTCTTTCATTCTTCTCTCTCCTTCTATCAGCATGCTCCTTGTATTGCAGAGCACCAAATTGGCTCTTTGAGCTCCTTCCCCTCTCTAAACTCTGCTGTACCAGAGATCGCAAAAGGCTGATACCCAGCCGAATTTATGTACCTACACTGTTTGCATTTTAAAAAAATAAAAGTAACAAGATATTAATGAGCTGCCCCAATTGTTGTCTTTTATATCTACCTGGAGTTCAGTTTAAAGTAGGACAGCTATACAGAATACTATTTGTATTGCTGCCATTGCTAACTTCATTGCAATATTAAGTGCTAAATACAATATTCACACCTGCATGGTTAAGAAAGATAATATCAAGTTACAGCATCAACACACATCTGATTGATAGGTATTTTTAACGCTTCCACCCTGCTATTCCTTTGATTTCTTATGTAGAGCTAATTGTAAATACCAGCTTACATTAGGTATCTGTTTTTAGTCATTTTAATTTTCTAATCATGTTTCACAGCAATTAACATGGTGAAACCTTGGAATAGTTAAACAGAGACACAGCACCAACAGTAAACTTATTATACAACATGTATAAAGTGGCAGTAGGAAGGTGTGGTAACTTATGTATGATTGAGTGTGCATTTCAATTAGATTCTTAATTTTAGGCATTACAAACTAGAAATGCTCTGAAATTTCGGCAGCCAAAATATATTAACCGAAAATTGAGTTTTCGTCATTTTGAAAATAGTGAAAACGCATTTTGCCGCAAGCTTAAGGGTCCTTTTACAGGGGCTGTCCAATCAGGTCTGTCTGTCAGTTTTTCAGGGGGACCTGATCGGACACTACATTGTCTATATGGAACAGCAGATGTCAGTGGACATCCAATCCAATCTGATCCTGCCAGCAAATAACAGAAGGATGGTGGTCCTATTTTCAATCCATCCGGCGGATCAGATCAGCTTGGATGGAAACAGACAGGCGGTCAGTTTCCACCCAATTTCCCCCATAGAGGAGAGCAGGACTGTATCCATGTCCCCTCTGCACAGCGGATCGGACATGGACCTGTCATCTGCATGCTTAGCAGGGATCATCGGAGAGATTCTGATTCTGATTGGGTATTTGATGAGCATAAAGGTTAGGATGAAAATGACTTCCTTAATAAATCAGCCCATACGAAGAAAGACATATGTAGTAGCTGGGGAACTGACATCATGCATCTCCCTACAGACCAATAAAGTGTTCATATAGCTGCTCCAGCTGGTGGATCATGTCAAACAAGCTCCAAGACTCTGGGGAAGGATCAAGTTTTTTCCTAGCAATGGATGCTCCATATTTTCTGCTTCAACAATAAGAAAATACATGGCAGGATGTGGAAAATGAAATCAATAATGTTGCAAATATATTTTTTATGGTCAGTTGTTCTGAAGCTTATGGCTGTCTACTGTGCCTGTATTTATACCTGTATTTTCTGCCTCTTTTTTGTGTCATAATGTTGAGTATCTAAACCCAAAAGCAAAAATATTTTATACTGCAGCTAACCAGTCTTTGGATGTGGTGGCTGCATTTTTTTCAAGCCTTTTTCTTTTACATTTTTTTTACTGTGTGATCCAGCCTTTACCACACTTCCTGTCGTAGGGTGACCATGTTGACTCGCTGTACTGTATTTGTGAAGGTGCAGTGTTCTTACCCTAGGAAAGGATTACAGAACATCTCCCCCTCCATGTCTCCATAACATAGAAGGGAAGTGTTATGTAGAACACATGGATAGCTGGGAACAATGTAACTGAAAAGCTTGCAGCAGAGGTAGAACACACTGGAAGGTATAAACTTGTCAGATTACAAGCATGATTAACATTTGTTTTGGTTTTTTTGCGCTTACGAAACAGATAATTAGCCCACGTTCACACTGCTCTGGCATGAAAGTTGTGTGACTTCCCTTCCCTTTACCCTGCAACTTCAGTCCAACTTTGATCCGACTTATTGTGTCTTTTTACACTCTATGGCAGGGGTGTCAAACTCAATTTAATTGTGGGCCGTATCAGCATTAGTGTTGTCCTCAAAGGGCCGGTTGTATCTGAAAGTCTATGTATCTAATTAGAAGTATGCAGTGTACAGAGTGTAGAGTTCAGGAGTGTGCTACATACAAATTGAGTTCAGGGGTGCGCTATGTACAGTCTGCAGAGTTGAGGAGTGTATGATATAGAGAGTACAGGGTTTATGGGTGCGCTATGTACAGAGTGCAGAGATAAGAAGTATGCAGTGTGTAGAGTTCAGGAGTGTGCGGAGCACAGAATGCTACCCCACAAAAAGCTTCCATACATCTGCCTGGCTCTACCGTAGTACCTTCCGGCAGTGTAGGTGGCTCCACATCTCTCTCTTACTTGAAGGGAGATCATTGGTCTGCACTGCTGTGCCCTGCTGTGAGTGCATGCAGGGTAGGCAGGGATCTGCAAGATTCGGATGTGGCAGAACGGTGTTCCACCACATTCCAGCTGAAAAAAAGCCCTGGGCGTAAGGGCCACATGAAATGGCCTGGTAGGCCGGATTCGGCCCGCAGGCCGCGTTTGACACCTGTGCCCTATGGCATTAAAGTTTGATCAAAGTCGGACCAAAGTAGTGCAGTAATCTTTTCTAAGGTCGGAGCGACTGGTGTCGGATCGGTTAAGATGGCTCTCATAGGGAAACATTTAATTTGACATGTTATGCGCTCTCACAAGTCAGATCCCATGTTGCACCAGTGTCAACGGGGCCTAAAACACCTTTAATAGTATATTTAAAGTGTTCTCACCTCCACTCCTGGATCTGGTGTCCAGGAGCTCAGTGGTTGGCTGCTGACATCTCCCAGTTCCAATTACAAGTTGTTTTTACTGGCTGGGCTGAGGCGACGCCCCTCATGCGCATTTGTGGGAGTCTATTTATCCTAGCAGATGCCAAAAGTAGGAACAGGCAGCTAAGAATACTTTCAAGCATAAGAGAGTCTTGTGTATTAAAAAAAACCTGCCTGTTTACAATTTTATTTTTAAATTAAAGTTCCACCTTAACAGACCATAATAGATTAACAAAAAAAGTTAATTGTTAGGGTTTATATAAACTTTAAATCAAGAAAACATGCTTTGTTAAAAAAGGGATACGTTTTTTCCATTAATCCTTGGTGGTGATGCAGGAGGTCAATGAGATGCTGTCAAGTTTCTTTAATAACCGGAGATTTATATTGTCTTTGCTGACTCACCACTTAACAGCAGACAGAGCTTGAATGTCTGATGTGCATACCAAAAGAAAAAAAAAGAAAATGTTTGAGTACGTACTTGCAATTCATTACAGTCCTGCCCTTAAAATATAGCAAGATACATGGGCAAAGCCATAAAGCCAGCATTGATTATCAATACCTTTTTTAGTAGTAGCTGGCTTTTAAATATTAAGAATGTCGTATTTGGTTTTCCATGTATCAGTGAACTGCCTAATTGCCATTTTTAGCTAAGCCTTTTATTCACATTTATTTAATTATGGGATATGTTTAGTATAGTGCAGTTACTTTATTATGGCCTTTGGCAGGTCATCCTACTCTGCGTCTGGTCAGTCCTGAAAGACCACTGTTTCTCTGTGTTCCTTCCTAATCAGGATTAGAGATGCTTTTTTTTTCTTTAACTGTTTAGTTGTTGGACACAATTATTGCCTTTAGTGAAAATAAGAAAATAAACAGTATATATAAGGGGTGAATTACCAAAACTATAACAAAAATTTTAATTTTAATAATAAAATGGTGTACTTGTCATTTACAATGGGAACTGATCCTCTTTGCATAAATACATTTGAGGGTAATTTCCAAAATTTTATAGGCAATGCTTTTTTGCTCTTTACAGTTGCTGGCTGTACATTTTTTTGAAGTTTAGTAAATCTTTAGAAAATCTTTTCTAAAATATATTTCGGGCCATACTCATTGAGTTATCTGAAATGAGAATCACTGGGGTTGATTTACTAAAACTGAAGAGTGCAAAAGAGTGCAAAAGAGTGCAAAATCTGAAATAACAAAAATTAAGCACAGAATTACTGTGCTGATACCCCTCATGGACTTAGAAGTGACAGACACGGAGAGAGCGGTGGTTGCGACCTTGTCCATACAAGATTGATGTACATCTAACATACAGAATGTAAACAGTACCCTTTGATTCGTCTCTGAAGAAGTTTTAAGTCCAAAACATGTTAGACAAATCAGATAGCCCATGGTACTTCCTAGGCAGCGGTACAATTTGGATACACATATATCTTTGTATGATGTCTAATGGGTACCCTTGGTTGTTTTTAGTCAGTCCCATTTGGGACTTCCTAGGCGGCGGTAGAATTTGGATACACATATATCTATCTATGCATGATGTCTAATGGGTACTCTTAGTTGTTTTTAGTCAGTCCCATTTGGGACTTCCTAGGCGGCGGTACAATTTGGATACACATATATCTATGTATGATGTCTAATGGGTACTCTTGGTTGTTTTTAGTCAGTCCCATATGGGACCTCATCATTGTATCTATGTACTTGTATTGATGTTCTTTCGTTTTTTATTCCATGTTTATTGAATAAAATATGTCATTTTATACTTATATCTATATGGTCTGTCACTTCTAAGTCAATGTGTGGTATCATCACAGTAATTCTGTGCTTAATTTTTGTTATTTCAACTTGTAGTGGATAGGACTGACCATATGTTGTACTTAACGGATGTCAATATCTCACCTCAAACTTAAATAAGAGTGCACAATCTGGTGCAGCTCTGCATAGAAACCAGCTTTCAGGTTTTTTTTTTGTCAAAGCTTAAAGTGGTTCGAAAGGCTTAACGTTTTTCACTTTAATGCATTCTGTGCATCCAGTGATGTGCATAACTCCTGTCGCTTGTCTCTCCACTCGTTGGACAGATTGATGGCAGCAGGAGTCATTGGCTCAATCAAATCCTGTGACACTGGTGTGGGGGGCGGGGCCGAGTTCTGCTGTCTGTGTCAATGGAGCCTGCACGGGAGCCCCCAGGGAAAGAGGCTTTCAGTGGGGGCACCCGATGAAAAGGTGGGGCTTAGAGCGCCGGCAGGGGACCCCAGAAGAAAATCGGAGGCTCTGTGCAAAACTATTGCACAGAGCAGGTAAATATGACATGTTTGTTATTTCTATTTTAAAAACCCGAAGGCTTACAACCACTTTGATTAAACAAGCTAAAGTTAGAAGCTGATTGGCTACCATGCACAGCTGCACCAGATTTGGCACTCTCCAGTTTTAGTAAATCAACCCCATTGTGTTTCCATTGATATTCAGTTCTTCTGTTTTCCCACAATGTAGTATTGCAGAAGGAAGAGTCTAATTGCTGGGGATCAACACAGTTTTTATGTAAGGGTCCTCTACCTCAACTGCATTGAATGTGGGACTGTGTAGTGGGTTTCAGCAGTTCTTACAATTTTGTCATCTACTGTGATAGCCACCCTTGGTTCACTATTCCAAAAAAGGGGAATACTTCCTACATCTTTTTTTTAGATGTGTTTTTTAATTTTTTATTAGTTTATAAGTCAGTCCTGCCAAACATTGATTCTTACAGCAGATATTTAATCAAAAAGATCTTGAATCCTATTGAGGGATTAACACGTGTTAAAAAAAAAATCTTTCACGCAACCACAGAAGTCTGGTTTTTGCTGCTTTTAGTCATTAAGTAAACATTTTTTGTAAGCATAAACTTGATAAGATCACAGTCTACTATATTATTTTTAATGTCTGCATTTCTCTGACATTCCTGTGCACTGATAGTGTCTTTTTATGGCAGCATGAGTGCAATTTAAAGTACACAATGTTTCCTATTTCTTAGGATAAATATATCTGCTTGTTCTCTGTCTGCCTTATGCTGAAGATTTCCAGATGAGCAGTAGATAACTTGATGCACGATTGAAGTGGAACACCATCCAACACTCCTTTTTTTCATTTGTTATAAAATTGGGAAGGATTAGAGCCTTTGTCATATATGTATTGCCGCTGTGTCCCAGTGAGAGAGATTTTCACTATTTTCCTTTCCCAGTGATCACACTCTCCACTGAGGACACAGATTGTATTCATTTTAACACGAGGACGAAAAAGGAAGTGGTTGCAATAAAGAAGAACTGCAGGCAAAACAACAAGATAAAAATAAATAGCTCATTAAAATATAAAATTAAAAAATAAAGCTTTTGTTGCAATATTTTTAATGCAAAATACCCCATTGGCAGAGCTTTTTTAATGCCACAAGATGCCCTCAGTCTGATGGCAGCATCATTCAACCAAGTTCCTGTGAGCTTTGACTGTCCTGGACCTGCCCCAGCCTGTGATTGGACAGTGAAAGCAGAAACAGCACTGTAATGAGCTCATGTCTCTGCTGCTTTCACCTATCAGAATGCTCCTTGTCAGAAAATTAACTGATTGGCTCCTTCTGTTCTTCTTCCTCCTACACTCGCAGCACAGCGGACACATATCACTCCGATCTTGGTGCTATAGACACACCTGTTTTGGGATTCTTCTCCATACGCCATCACCTTACAGCATGAGGAATTGAGCCAGTCCAGCTCGATCTCCAACCCTAAACAACACTCCTCTTACACTCCAGCACAGCGGACACATATCACTCCGATCTTGGTGCTATAGAAACAACTGTTTGGTATTCTTCCCCATATGATATCAGCTTACAGCATGAGGAATTGAGCCAGTCCAGCTCAATGTCCAACCCCAAAGAACACTCCTCTTACACTCGCAGCACAGTGGACACATATCACTCCAATCTTGGTGCTATAGACACACCTGTTTGGGATTCTTCCCAATACGCCATCAGCTTACAGCTTGAGGAATTGAGCCAGTCCAGCTCGATCTCCAACCCTAAAGAACACTCCTCTTACACTCCAGCACAGCAGACACATATCACTATGAATCTTGGTGCTATAGACACACCTATTTGTGATTCTTCCCCATACGCCATCAGCTTACAGCAGCAGCCCTGAGGAAGGGGGAGTCTTTGTTCCCTGAAACGCATTGGCTTGTTAACTTGTTTCCGCCTTTAATAAATGTTTCCAAACCTATCCTCCTATTTGCTAATTTCCTATATATGATATATATATTTCCTATATATGATAAATGTAATTGCGCTGCACTGTCCGCCCTAATATATATATTTTGGTTTAGTGGTTTGCCAATAGTGTTCAGCTTGCAATATTTTATTTAGGGTTGACCTTCTGCGCTGATTGCTTTCTATATATTGTTCTCTTTTGGGCTCGATGTATTTATTGGTTTTGAGAAGTTTGCTCATTTCCTATATATGATGTATGTAATTGCGCTGCACTGTCTGTCCTACTCTCCTCCTATTTGCCTTTCATTGGACATTGGGCACTCTTTTCTATCTACCTTTACCAATACATATGGAAACAATCTTGAGGTTGTACCCAGAGGTAGCTGCCCAAGTACCCAAATAAAGGTCCCCTCACCACCTTCCTGGTAAACTGGGCAGAAATCATCCAACCTGCCCCCACCGTTGCTTACCCATTGACCCACTATTAATTGAGTCAGTCCAGCTCGATCTCCAACCCTAGAACACTCATCTTACACTCCGGCTCTGCTATAGAATGACTGCAAAAGGCTGATATCGAGTGAAATTCCAGTACTTACACTGCTTGCATTAAAATACCTTTAATCATTTTTAATGATAACTGAGTTGCATTCATGTGTGTCTATTATATCTGGCTAGAGTTCAGATGTGTTTGCTGCTACTTTCTGTAAATTTCCTGAATTGGGCTGTGAGGCATTAAAGACTCATCAGTTGGGTGTATATATTTTGTGTGGGTGAAATCTCATGCGTTGGAATGGGTAAATTATATTTTGTTATACTTTTAAAGGTTCCTAAATTAATGACCCCTGTAGCTGAATCATGTGACCTTTTGCTCGTACATGAAATTTCATACATGAAATTTTATGCTAAAATTATTGAGAAAGTAGTTGGCTCCTGCAGTCATACTCGGTATCTACTGTGTGCAGCTATTTACTAGCAGGTTGGCTCCCTGCCAGTTGCCTAATGGATCGTGTGTGAGTCAATTTCATTCAGCCTTTAAGCAAAGTCACTCTGGGTGATGGCACATCATTTTCTTTCATGTGAATTTCTTGGCTAGTATTGCTGTCAAGTATGATCTGAGATATATATCTGAGAAGCTGGAACCATGTATTATTCTTAAAAAAATGTGTAGTGCTTTTTTTTAGGCTCTTTTTCAAGGGTTATATCCAGCAAAAAGTATTGTATGGATACATTTCTTCAGTTATCAATCATTTTTTACTCTTCTATGCCCCTTTTAGAAAAGGTAGAAATTTGTCAATTCTGATTTAATTGTGAGTACTTACCTTCCAAGAATGCATTACTTTGGTGAAACAAGATAAAAAGTGATTGATTTTCTATACAGCGAAGTACAGTGAAAGTCATTGGTTGAAGTGATAATAGTCTGAATTTACTAAAGTAAAATAAATAAGTGTACACTTTAAAGCAGAGCTCCAGTCTATTGTAATCCATTTTTCTGTAATAACTTACATGATCTCAGAAGCAGGCAGGGGCCATCGAGGATGTGGGCATCTGAAATCCACACAAGGGAGGCCCGGAGTAAAAAGAAACAAGACATCAACGGAGGGCCGGCATGACAGGGGTTAAAGGGTTAGTGGGACAAAAATATTTAAATAGGTGTATATATGATTGGGTTTTAATTGGTTTAGGAGAGGGAGTAGGTAAGGTAGGGAGGAGTTGCAGGGGGGGGGGGTGGATAGGCAGAAGGGAGGGCTGATCTTCAGTTGAAGGGAGATCAGCCAGGGGAAAACTTCCCTCCCACCCACCCTGTTATTTGTGATCCCCTTCTGTTAATTGGGTTATTGTGGGTATTGGGTCGCTTGTTTTAAGCGGATGGCCAGGTTCAAGGTCCTTGTAGTGTAATGTGGGCACTAAAATGTACTTGGTAGGGACTGGTGTGAGGTACGGATCCCAGTTGTTATAATAGAGGTATCTGCGTCTGGTTGTCTCCGAGTCGGTGGTGTTGCGGCTGGAGGCCTGTAGCAGGTCGCAGGTATTTCTATTCTTTTAAATGAGGCCTACGAGGACCTTGAGGCTCCAGTTCTACTTTACTTTTACATTGTATTCACGTTGTTATGTCATAATATGTTATTTATTACATTGGTTAATAAAAGGCTGCTTTGGCCATTAACTCCAATTGGTTGTCAGCGTGGTTATAAAAGGGTTAGTGGGAGTGGTATTAGCCAAAGTGGTCAAAGACATCTTTAGTACCCTAGTCATGTGTTTTTCCGGTATAAGGTGTAGCTGGCTACCCAGCATCCACCTCCTGATCTTGCGTCTGCATATTAATGCCACTGAGCGGCTCTTCCTCTTCCTGACAGGTTGCCATAGCAATGGCGGCATCAACGGAAGTTCCCGCCCTATTGCTCGCATCATTTCCGGTCTGGAAATAACGCGAGATTTCGTCACTAGGCAAGGGCTGCTGGGATACATGACGCCGGCATCCCAGGAGCCCTTTCAAATCGTCTATTGATGTAATCGCCTAGGCGGACGCAGCAGGAAGTGCGGCTGAAATAGGAAGAAAAAAAGGATTTCCTTACAAAAAAAAGTTTACATTGGTAAAAGCATTTTTAAAGGGACACATAGCAACTATATAAATTAGGTGGAACTCCGCTTTAAAAGATGTAATCAGTTTTTTTTTTTGTAAATGTCCCTGCACATAGTTGGATGTTTAAAGTGCACACAGGTTGTTTGACATTTTAATTGGCCATGTAGTTCAATAAGTCATACATTTGAAATGACTCTGGATTAATTCGGTACACAAGCAGGATTTCTTATAATTTATACAACTTGTGTGGAACAGTAAATATGTTATTATTCTGATGAAGGTGCAGAAAATGAATAATATTACCACCTAGATGTGAGGTAATGACAATAGCAGGCTGATGTCTTCCCAAATGTGTGCTTTCACTGGGATGAAGATTTTTTGGTGTTTTTAGCTGTATTAATTACATAATTTTTTTGAACATGTGCCTATGTGGCCAACATGTTTTGGTGTTGAGTTTCTGCATTTGAACTTCCATTCCTTTTACTCATGATTTTTTTAAAACTCAATATAAATTGAGACCTTAAGGCCTAGAGTGGGGTGGTCACTGCTGCAGACATGTGCTGCCTCTGGAGTTTCTTTACTTTGATGATTAATCCATAGGCGTGTGCAGCCTATTGCATTAGGGTGTGGACCCTAAAGCTCAAACACAAGTGTGTATGTGTCTACATATATATGCCCCCGGCACTTCTCTTATGGCAGATCTTTCCCATCTTCCTGCCGGAACACAGAGCAATAACGCTAATGCACATGGGGTGATTAGGGTTGCCCAGGCACATCCGGCACACCCTGTGCGCACGCTAATGAATTTATATTGGGTAAGTTAATTTTTTGCAGCAGATCCTCCCAGAAACTCTCTATACTTGCAGTTCCTATACCAGTCCCCTGGACTAAATTTCCAGACCAGTCTCTTAAAGATCCATGTAACCTGTTACCTTTGTTCCTACAGATATGTACCTTCATCTCTAACTTTTTTTTTCCTATCCTGTGCTGAGTTACTGGCTTAAGATGGAAAAAATGTAGTTCCCTATCCCTAGTACATCTACATGATGGCTTCACAAATAGTAAAGAACATGTATAGGACAGCAATATGCACAGAATAGTGGCTTATAGCAGTTGGTGATCATCTTTCACTGCTTTGACTTCTATGAAATGAAATCTAATTGGTTGAAATTGGCTAAAGGTTACTGTAAAATCTTCATTTTTATTGCTCTTTGAACTGAACTTTTATATAACCCTGATGGTTCAATACAAAAATGTTTGCATTAGATTTCCTAATATACTGTGTTGATTTCCCTTTTACTTCCTACAGATATGTATCATAGGAAAACATTTCATTCTTCATTTAGCATAGTGCTAGAAGCAGAAAAGTAAAGCCAGGTGAATAAGCTTGTTAGCAGGCAGTCTGTGCCTTTGCACGTTGTGAGTCAGCAATCTTCAGCATTTCTAGAGTTGCTAGAAATGCTAGAGTTTTTTTTTTTCAGAGGTAAATAGAGTCATTCAATTTACAGAAATAGTATTTCTCCTGCGTCAGCATATTTATGAATGGTTTTCTTTTCTTGCCATGCCTTAGGTGATATCCACAAGAACATTCCAACACCTACAGGGCAGTCAGGTAAGCAAGTCAGTGAATGTTCTTATAAGTTGTCATCACAGTAGGAGCAGGATTGTTAGATGGAATGAGTAGAACTGTGGTTCTACAAACTATTAGTTCTGCGAATTGGATGTTTTATGCAGTATTGTCCTGGATTCAGATGCTCCCAAGCAGATCTAGTATTGTCCTGCTGCAGTCCGCTGATCAGGTGCAGCAGCCTGTGTCCCACACCACCATCTTGATCTTTCTGAGTTATCAGAAGCCGACTGCCTCTTCTGGGTTTAGGCAGCCAGCCTCTAATGAGGACCACAGCCCCACCCACTGGCCAGAATCCTTATTCCCGCAGCCTCCTGGCTAAGAGAAATATATTGGTTACCATTGCTTCCATCTCCTGATGGACAATTTTCTGAGCAGAGAATTAGGCAGAGCATTGTTTGAATAATGCCATCCGATCTTGCCCCAACACAGAATAACTGATTTGAATAAAAATTTACTGTCAGACAAGTCTGTTAATGGATCTTTTTGTTGAACCTCTTGACTAATTATCTAACACAGCGTTAGTTAAATTTAGACTCACAGTATATTGCCAAACGATTGGGCCTTTTATTGGTACAGATCACTCTCCAGTATTACAAAAATACTTTCACTCAACTTATCGTATAATTTCAGATATAATTGCAAAATTGTTTACATTTACCCACCTGTGTTCCTAAAGGTTGGTAGAGATGATTAACATCATGCTAAATATTTGACTATAGGCATGTAGCGACACCTATAACAAAGCAAAGGCTGCCCAACCTGTGCATGAGTTAGACTGGACAGCTTAGTTTTAAATTTACACCAACCCTAAATTCTGCCCTTAGATTACAAAAATTTCCATAAAGTAGAAGGGAATTCCTGGCAGATCAGGATCTCAAAGTAAACCTGTACTTTTCCCAAACAAGGCAAACCAATGGGTTTACTCCCCGTTGCCCCAATCTATTGGCAGACTTTCCAAGATTTTTGAAAGTTTCACAGAGCTGCTCACACACACCCACAAAATGTTGCATTGTGCAGTGGCAGAGTTGTTATGCTCTATTATACCTGGCAGTACCGAGTACTTCATTTATACTAAGTATTTATAATATTTTTAAAAATTAGTGAGGGTCAGTGGGTAAGCACAGAAGGTGCCAACTACCTATGGTTACTCTTGTAAAGCAAACAGGACAGTGGAAATTGGGGTTCACTTTAAGCAGCTTCTGCATCTCATGATACTCCATATCAGTACCAAACACTCTCAAAATCTTCTTTATCGGTATACAGAGAATCCGTGTTGTATGTAAGAAATGTACTATTCCATCCAGAACATCAGCAGCCAGTCAGCATAGAGGCATGTGGTTGATGTGATGAGTTCCAGTCATGTAAAATTTGGTAAAAAAGCATATCAACATGCTATCAAAATGCCTGACAACAGCTCATTACAATCTTCATGTTTTTTTGTTTCATAATTATGTTTTTCCATTTTAACTTCAGCATAGTGCTATGATATTAAAACATATTTGGGTTCATTAGTTCAAGCCTAACTTGTAGAGCTGCCACCCTGGAAGGATTCATTGACACCACCACCATTTGTGAGTGGTGCTCAAAATAGGTGCACATTAATGTCGTTCTCAGTTTACAGATTGTCAGACAGTTTTTGCAGACTTCTAAAATCTAGAGAACTTACTCAATAAAGGAGTGTAAACAGAAGTCATGGTGTGGAAAGTATGTAATAAACCACTGCGATCAGTAGTTTTACTTTACTGAAGTCAGATTGGTAAAATATAAATTCAAATTTATTGCAGTTTATACATGTTTTTTTTTCTCTTTTATAGATTATATACCAGCCTTCCCTCTCTGTCTGATTATAATATCATGCTATTTAATTTGTAATTTAGACACTTTAATTTGCATTGTTTCAGGCAGTGCGTGAATCGGGTGTACATCTTCTACTTATAACTTGTGTAAACTAGGATTCTTTGCATTAAGGAAACTCTTGTTCCTTAGCCACTTAGGCTAATTAAGTAATCATTAAAAATGGAACTGGTCCACTTCCTTCTGGTCTGTAGGTGACATTGATGGACTGTTTCTCCATGACCCTGATGGCACAAAATTGAATCATTAAATTAGGCCAGTTGTAAAGACCCAGATACAGATTAAGTGAACAGCTTGCTATTTTGTGATGATTATTTGGCTTTATTGTAAATCTTGTCCTTAAGCAACTTCCTAGTTTCATTGAAAAGAATACATGCACTAAGTTGTCAATTGTTTTAATGATATTACATTTTTTAAGCAGATTTTTCACTAAATATACCAAATAATAGACCAATAATAGTAATGAAAAATAGTAAAGACTACAACCCGATGATCTTTTAGGGAGTAAAAGTAGCCAGTTTATGTATATTAAACTTGTGATATTGGTATTTTAGAGCTAAATTTGTTATTAAGGTTGGCAAAATAAGTATTTATTAAGTGCATCTGTTATCCACACTGTGTATATGTATATATATATGTGTGTGTGTGTATATATATATATATATATATATATATATATATATATATATATGTGTGTGTGTGTGTGTGTATATATATATATATATATATATATATATATATATGGCTTAGTAACTGTGCGCATGATTTGAACAAACGAAAAGAAAAGCCATTTCTACGGTTAATTCTGCCCATCGAGTCTTCAGTTGCTTACGTCACCAGCAGCACTACCTGATTGGGAAGATAATAGCTTTAAATTAACACTGGCTCTACAGCCATGCTGTCATTGGTATTCACGGAAGGGTAGACTGTGTTTACATTATGCATGCCACTGTGAGGCTCTGGGACTTGGTACAAAAGTTGTTAAAATTATTTTTAGACTACTTGCTAATTCTTTTTTTGGGAGTAAACTACCTGCATATATTGGTGCAAACCATCATTCAGGTTTGCAACGACTTCAAAGTTAAACCTTTAACATTTAATAAACCACTCCTACCTTGTCAAATGTATTTGAAAAGGTCCAAAGAAATACCCTTGGTTTCCTTATTCAGTTTAAAACAATGATAGTTCTGTCTTGTGATGATTTTGTGTTGGTGAGGGAAATAAAAAAAAAAAAAAACGTTTTATTGACCATTTAAAAAAGATTTATAGTAAAGGAGAATAAGAAATTATTGTAACTAATAGACATTATTTCATAAAAGAAAGTAGACAAGGTCATACTGGTCTACTAGGAATGGAAATCATTCACTGGTAGACGCCAGCCTTATTTTTATTGATCTGTAGGTCAGGACTGTAGCTGTAGCTTAACAATTTCACACATTGGCAAGTTAACAGTGCTACGGCATATTATTATTCAGTGCTAGGAAGAGACATGTTTATATAAAAAAAGTAATTAATGTTATTAACTACTTAAAGAGTTCAGTCAAATGCACTACAAAGTCACACATTATAGTTGTACCTACATCCTAACAACTGGATACTCGAAATAGGATTTTTGGAGGCACTAAGGACTTTCGAGGTACCACTGAACTCACAATACTAAATATAATTGAAAAACATTGTATTTATTACAAAAGTTTATAAAAAAAATCAGGAGCAATACACATATTAAGCACAGAAAATAGGGGAAGAATGTTATAAAAGAACTCAATCTTTTATAATATTTTTCCCCCTTTTTTGTGTTTGATATGTGTATTGATTATGATTTTTCTATATTTTCTAAATTATATTAGTGTTGTAAGTTCAATGGTAACATAAAAGTCCTTAGTGCCTCCAAAAAATCCTATTTTGAGTACCAAAGAGTTTACTGTTTTTATTTGCCTACCTTCCACTGAAAGTGTGGCTAAGTTTATAGTCTGAGCATTTGTCTGGCCCCAAGGAAACGTGTAGTACCAATTTTACCTTATAGATGTAAACCAAAACATTCCTGGGTAAAATAGAACTTAACTTTAAATGTAAAAATTGAAAGCAGGCAGGTGTTTTATGACAGAAGAAACATACATTTAATAAAGCACTCCTACCTGGCTGTTTGCATGCTTTTGTATAATATGCAACCTTGGCATGTTTCAATGCTGGCATGAATGCACTTCTGTGCGAGAGTTACACAATCCAGGCCCAGCCTGTGAAGATGGCCAAAGATCCTAACGTGCAAGATGCACGGGAGAAGATGTCAGTCCATCAAGGGAGTTTGTGGACATGGCAATGCTGGAGTGGAGGGAATATTAGTTTAGCTTCAAATATAGAGGTTTCCAGCAGATGTACTGTATATCTTTTAGAATACTAAAGTCTCAGCACTAGATTCATGTTTTTAAATGGTCTTTTATTGACAGGGTTAGGCACACAGGCAATATTATGGGCAAGATACATTATCTTGCATATACTAGTTGTACTTTTCTACCTAATAATGCCTTGCAACTGTGCTTAACTAGTAATCTAATTATACCCCCCCCCCCCTCCACACACACACACACACACACACACATACAAATACACACTTTTGCAGATTTCACATTTTTAAACAATCTAGATTGACATAATCTTATATTGTCTGAAAGCACTATGTGCAGTTAGTAAATATCACTTTGAGCATTTCAACAGCTACCATTGTCCTTGATTTCCACGTTAAGCTTCAGTAATTTGTAAGGATTTCTACATTGATTTCAGTGCCCTCAGTGTGGAAGGAAAAGGCATGAGTCAGCTCTAATGGATTGTAATAAAATACACCAAATAAAGACAAAGTCTATTTTTGTATTGCCTTCTTCAGCACAGTGTACTGTATGTAGCTTGACCTTGATGTCGTTGAAAGGTTTTTTTTTTCTATCAGAAATACAGATGATAAATTATTATACCATACCACCAACAGTTTAGGAAGAAGAATGTTATATAAAATTGTGATTTCTTATAATTGGTATGTAACATTTATGTTTTTGTTATGTTACTTGACCTGAGAAGGGAGATATTCCATTGTGAAGAGTGAGCTGCGATATATCCACATGTTTTCTTGTAGCAACAGACACAACCACTGTTTTTTATGCAACTTGCTCAACAGACACACACACACAAATATGACTGATGCCACCCTTTGAGAAGATGAAAGATTTGGCAATTATTGAACAAGTTGTTTGATGGTAGAGAGTGCTATTATCATCCTGTGGGGTAGCCCTAAATTACCAATGCAGAAGTGTTCAGAAGCATTTGTCTTTCACCTCTAGGTTAGCCCTAAATGGTGGGATCTTTGTACGAGTTTTCAATATGACAATGGATAAGGGGCTGGATTAGTTAATTAATTGCTACCTTTACTTACAAAACACATATATCCTGATAGTAAATATTCTATAAGAGTTGATTTTCTAAAAGCTGAAAGAATAGAGAGCTGAGTTGTGGTTACCTATAAGAAAGCCTACAAATGTGAATCACTCCTAGAACATTTCCTGGAACATCTGTATATTAACATCAGCTTCATTCATTAACCTATGTCTTTGGCTACAGTAAAATTGTACAACAGATGGACGTTGTACATTTTATTCAATGGACCTGTAGGATAAGAGGGCTCATTTCAAAAACAGCATTGATTGCATCAGATTAACTGGTTCATCCGTATGCAAAAAATATATCTTCACCCGACCGGATTATGATTTTTATTATACAGTCCTTGATTGACACCGGGCAGCATGGGGTCAACCCATGTGGCCAATAGGTTTGTTCTTGAACAATGTTGTAAATAAAAGTACAATATTCTATGAGACAAGCAGTCAAATTATAGGTATCGTTTTACAGCTCCACTATCCTTATGCTTAATATATTTCCTAAATTGCAGTCTGTGAACAGCTGATTCACCTGTTGAAATATCTGTAAATACTTTATGGATTTGCTGTATATTTAAATTCCAATAAATATGATGGGTATTGCTCACTAGTATATTAATTCCTAAAAATTTCCTGAAAATTAATTACATACATGAAATGTATAGATTTTGTGAACCAAAAGACACCAAAGCTGTTTAAGAAAGTCATTCTCTAAGACAAATAAGACTAATGAATAAAGTATGAAGCCAGGTTTGTATTACAACTATATTAGTCATTTTCCTAGGGTTAATTAAATAAACCATTGATCTAAGTTAAGCACCACGGTTTAGTGTTGAAAGCAATAATAAAAGTTTAGTGTTGAAAAGAATAATAATAGTAAAGTAGTTCTTTGTTTTCATAACTCCTCAGTGAGTGATGACTTACCCCTATAATATATAGTAATGGTAAAATCAGAACTCAAGCTAATGAATTTGTTACTTCAACTATTTTTCTTTGTGGCCAGCAGACCATGACCATGAACTATTTATGTTTCTAGATTGAAGCAGGAATTTGTATCTTGTTCTCATTATTTAGAAAGTCATGATCTACTTCAGTGCAATCTCACATTAGAAATGGAGATGAAATATTTCCAACCTGCAGCAAATTTGAAGAGATGAAAAGGAGATTGAAGATATACTAGGCTTGGATGCTGGCCTAGCACATTTCCAGTGAACTGTGAACTGCCTAACTTGTTGAATTTTAAATACCTTCATGGCTCACTTAAAGCAGTTCCCCTACAATGAAATTGAGCTAAGACAGTTGCTGGTCTACCACACACTGATTACAGTTAATAAAGTTTGGAGGTGACTTAGTTTGAACTGTAAACATATAATGATGTACTAGAACAATCTGATGTATCACTGCAATTTGAAACATTAAACAGATTGCCTGTTTTCACACATAAAGATTATTGCTGAAGCTCTGTACATATTAAACTAGAGGCTATGGGCTTCATTTACTAATAGCAAATTACAAAGGGAATTTTTCCTTAACTTAGTAAATGTGGTGAAAATCCACTTTGCATAGAATACCCAATCACAAGCAAGAAAAATAAAAAAAAAATCTGTATTTTTGCTTGCTTATGATTGGATGATAATGGGAGTCAGCAGAGCTTTAACTTATTCAATAAGCGAAGAGAAAATTGCTTGGCAAAGTGCAAAATCCCTTGCAAAGTGAAAACTGTATTTGCCTTTAGTAAATTAAACCTTATGGGAGTTGGTTTGCTAAAAGAGTAGAGAAAGCTCACTTTGCAAAGTGAATGTTCACTAACCTTGGTAAATACGGTGACATTGTTTTCACTTTAAATACCCAAACCTGTGCAAGGGAAAAAAAAATATATATATATTGACTGTAGGCGTGCACATGATTGGTGATTATATTAAAAATATATATTTATTTTACCAACTTATCTAAATGAACAAGTGTGCTGGCTATTTAAAAAATACACCTTTGGTTGTATCTTGAATTTATATACAAGGTACCGCCAAAGGCATATTTTCTCAATAATGTTTTGCAACTTTAGCTTTCTGAAATAATGACTGATTAAATAAATCCCAAATTCTTAAATATGTAGAGCACAGCTATGTAAAAACATAGAGCAAGTCTATTATTTATTTATAAGGGGGATACAGGCCACCAGCACATTCTATTCATCAGGATTGCCTTATTATACTTAACTGATTAGAATACTAAACATTCTATAAGCCCAGAGCTTTGATTCCTACCAGCTGCCATTTTCTGGTTAAAGAATTAGTACTAATTACATGACTATAACCTCTCTTTCTGCTGCCAGTGCTATGTCATCTGCAAATGACCCGAGTGTCCTGGTGTTTGCTTTCTTGAGAAAATGACCCCTGGAAGACCCTAAAATCGAAATAATGCCATTAAAGTGGAGTTGGTGTTAGTCATAAACAAATATATCCAGTGTTTTTAAAGTGGATATGGAAGCAACACACAAAATGAGCCATTGTACACAGCAAGGCCACTAGATACCTTTGCATATGCTTTGACTTAGAAAACAGAAATAAATATGTACTAGTGGAAACCTTCATAAAAGCTGTCTTTAAAGTATAAAGCCTAGTACTGAAGAGCTAAGGAGGAGTCGCTGTACTAACTATCCGATGTTAGTACAGCAACCTTCCTTGCTGAGCTATTGTGTTCTGACATGGGGACATCCCCCTACCTCCACCACCACAATACAACATTCTCAGCCATTGGCTGAAAGTGCTAATCGAATCCCGATTGGCATACCTTTTTAGGTCATGCCCCTTCAGACCGGCTGCCTTACACATGGGCCAATTGTCGAACGGTGTGTACGGCGCTTTACTAATAACAACATTTTTTTGTTTTTGTTTTGTATAGACTGGAGTGAGATTAGAACATATGTCAGGTTTTATTGCATTCTGTGCCCCTGTTAGGGAGATTCACGCTCTGTCTAATTGTCCTGTTTGCTGAAAAAACTAAATTTAACAAAAAAATAATATAAAGGAAAATCCCAACAGAACAGTAATAGAAGAGAAATGAGGACACTATTTCTGGTGACCCTAGCAACAACCAGGGATTAACTCTCTTATGGGGAATTTTGTCTGGCTTTCTGTTTTAGCTATGGGACAGGATATGATGAGAAATCTCACCAATACAAACCAGATTATAACCCTCCCTTACTTGATTCAAAATAAAAACAATTACCTTTAGTTCGACTTTGAAAGTTGTATGTGATTACCTCAAGTAACCACATACAATCCAGCACTAGAAGGTGTAAGAAAGATAATCAAAGCGCGGCACCCCTTCATAAAAGAGGATTGAACTCCATTGAAAAATATTCCAACAACCTCCAATATTAGACTTAATGCAAACACCCGACCTCAAGAATAAATTAATCAGCAATACATGTCTTTATACCTACAGAAATGTGTTTTTATTCAGTATTACTGGATCATACAGCTGAAACTCTAGCAATGTGGTATATCTCATAGACACATTATATAAGAACATAAAGAAGATGATTACACATTAAACAGGTCACCCTGGTGGATGACACGGGTTCTAAGCACTAACCAGTCTTTACTAGAGTTCCTGTTGGTGGAGAGGAGTTTCACAGCATGCTAGTGCCAGGTCATGGTCCTTAGGATCACCCCACCAGAAGGTGAGCAAGCCGAGGTCTGGCAAAAAATACAGCAGGTCAGGAACAAGCAGAAGTGTAGCCTAGGAGCAAGCCAAAGTTCGATAACAGGTGAATGCAGGTAGGGATCAAGTGGAAGCATAGCTGAGGAATAAGTCAAAAGTTGGTAACGAATGGTAGTGAAGATATGAATGGCGAAATGAGAGCAAGTAGAACAATATTGGCTGGAGCAGAGCACAATAAGCTGTCAAACAGGAAGTGCAAGGACATGGCTTAAATAGGAAGTTTATTGGAGGAGCAAGGAGTTCAATGTTCAAAAGAGACAAGATATGAAGCAGGAATGTCCAAGGGATCCCACAGGGACCTGCCCAGCATTTCATGTGGCATAGAGAAGAGCCACAGCCAAATGACACAGATGTCTCTGGTTCAGATCTGGATCCTGACAGTTTGTGAGACACAATCAGACTGCTCTGTGGAAGACATGAATGTTTTAGTTCTTAATGGGAACTTTAAAAACACCCAGGAATGTCTTTAAACTACAAATGATGATTCTTCTCTACACTGTCTGACCAACTTTTTCACTTTTATTACCCTATGTATGTAGTTGTTTGTTTCCAGATAGTGTTTTCAGATTTTTTTTCTTAACATTTTGCTAAATGTTTGTGTATCAGTACTGCTTGGACAGAGAAGAAGGGGGTAGACCTACAAAAGCTTGTCCTTTGTTTGAAATGACAAATAAAAAAAAAACTATATAGGACACCATTAACCTTATTTTTTGAAAGCCGTCATATTCTTAAAGTGAAAGGAACAGGTTCACTTTACAGGAGGGCCCAAAATCAGTGTGTTCTTACTTTCCCTTGGGGGGGGGGGGGGCAATGCCAAACCAGCAAGGACTCCTGTGTCAGTTTTGAGTTGCTGAGCAACTTTGTACAGGGTTATAGTGCACTCTCGCTGCCTCACTCTTGACCATGTGACAGCACTCATTAGATATTTGCAGAGCAGAATGCAACAGCCACTCTTCAGAGTCATAGTATTTGGGCAGGTTAGAAAATCTTGCCTAGTAACTATCTTTTTTTCCTGAGATTACTTGTCTACGTGTTGCTCCCCAGTCCTACGGTATTACCCAAACCAAAAATGCTTCTGGTGCTATTTTATTGGGGCGAAACTGTCTGCAAAGACATCAGTATCCAACCATACATTAATATTTGTGACTGCAGGCGTGCAATAAATGAATGTGCTTGGGATAACCATTGTATATTCATGCCAACATTCAAATACCTTTGATAGTCTGTCTTCTATTTAGAGAGTAGGCAACATGTTAACACCACCATATTCTAGATAGTATACCTGTTTTGATCATGTTTGACTACCCCTTGCTTAGATTAAAGTAATCTTTTATGAAATTCTGATTTTCCTGATAGCAGTTGCTCAAGATTTTACACAGACTACAGATTGATACAGATACTGACTGACTTTAGTTTTAAAACTATTTCCCCCCCACACACAAATCACATACCATAAAAGATCTATACAGCTATAACCGTATATATTTAAATATTAATTAAATATATTTGATTTGCAAATTTGTGTAGTTAAAAGTGTACTGGTACAGAAGGAAATGAATGCTTATCACGTAGTGCTTTAGTCCTGTATGCATAGCATGTGAATACTGCAAAGAAGGTTTGCGAATAACATGAAACAACATGTAAATGTGACTGACCCCAAGATTGCTCTTTGCCTGGAATAATCCTGTTAAATCTGGATTTGCTCAAAGACAAAGCACATAACAGTTTAACTCACTCAAAACCCTTTACTGTGCAATTGCAAAGAAAGATACTTACTTTACCATGTGTTTCTGAGCATTTGCTAAATGAGGAAACTTTGACCTATCTTGACTGCATTATAAGTCCTGGACCATGTTTAAATGCAAAACATTTGTTTGGTTGATACAATTCATTAAATATTATGTTTATTTGGAAATTATGTTTTTTACAAATGTTCACATTTTTAAGGTTAAACCATATCTAAACAACCTAAGTTCTCCTATCTGATGCCAGTGGGAGTCACAAGACTGTGGGGTTGATTTACTAAAACTGGAGAGTGCAAAGTCTGGTGCATGATATCCAATCAGCTTCTAACTTCAGCTTGTTCAATTAAGCTTTGACAATAGACCCTGGAAGCTGATTGGTTTCTATGCAGAGCTGCACCAGATTTTGTGCTCTCCAGTTTTAGTAAATCAACCAAACTATTCCTTCCTTCAGATACCTTTTGAATATTATCAGTTCTTATTATAGTTAATATAGTTATTATTACCATTATTATTATTATTATTATTTTTATTATTATTAATATTATAACTATCTTATTATAGTTATTATAGTTCCACCTGGAGACATAGTATTGCATCTTGTTGATTAGCAATTAGGAAGCAAACATCTAAAAACTGGAAGTGCCACTGTCTGAAATTAATGATTAGATCGTCTTTGTGCAATACACAGGCAATAGATATCTGTCTTATCCCCAGAAAATTCTCAATACATTTTTTTAAAAATTTAAATAACATTTAAACTTATTCATAATTGCTATCTCTCTCTGATTAATACTTATAAATTCCTATGAATGAAGGGGTATGCAGAGCTCTAACAATCCAACCTTACCTAACATACTGAATGAATGCTTTAGAAACCCTTTCACATTAGTGCAGCTTATATATCATCCTACTTCATGTTTTTTTGAGGTTGGCAGGTAGATTTAGGGAAATTAGCATAAACTTTATTATGGGGCAGTCTTGAACAGTATTTTCAGCTCTTTAGGCTGTTTTAGACTATGCAGGAAAAAATCTGTCAGGCCAATTGCCAGCCAGCTACCTAGCTTTGGGAGCAATGTACATACAGATATTAGCTCAATAGTTATGCTATTAGAGAAGATACTCAGGATCTTTTCAGATATGAGTCAGAGGGATAGAGCCTAATAGCTTCCAATACAATCTACTAGGTAGGCTAATTGAGCAGGAGCAACTAGCAAATTTAGTGGTTTGTAGCTACCCAGATTCTAACAGATCATATTATTGAGACAGGCTTAATATGAGAGTGAGTTGTGAGTCTTATCTGGTTAGAGTATACGTGTGTGCTTTTTGGGACCTAAACCGAGTAGAACTACAGTTGACAGGTGAGAGTGCCCAGGAGTATCAGAGGTTTTTTTGGCCCCTCTGATTTTGGTTGGGTGGTTTTCAGTGGACACCCCATATGTTGCTGGCCTAGCTGTTCCCTCTTTCCCTATCCTTATTCTCTTTCATGCCTTGATTTCATATTATCGTGTGCACTAATCACCATTACACCATTGGCCAACCAATAGACTTACCCTCCTTTTTCATAAACACTGCGACATGAGTCGAGGCAATAGGAACAGTTCCATTGCTGACAATTGGAACTGTCAAATCGCATGACAAGTCAGACTGGTGTGAATGGGGGCTTAAGAGCCACGCTCATAATTATTTATGAGCAGGTTGCATGGATATCAGCTTTTTATATTAAATTATTTTAAACTAACTGCCAAAAAACTGTTAAAGATTGGGTGGATGAAAACCTGGTGCATTGGATTGTGGAAACAGATCGCAAAAAATGACAAGTAAACCAGATGTTAATTCATCTTTACATATTTACCTAGTTAGTTAGATTTAAAAAAAAAAAGTCCATCTAGTTTAACCACTAGACAACTGCCCGCCGCAGATATACTGCGGCAGGCAGCCGCTCCTGGACGAAACCCCTTACATGTACGGCGCTCGCTCTTGTAAATCTAGGGGGCGAGCGAACGCCGCTGCCGGCGCGCTCCTGCCCCCGCTCATCAGCAGGGAAGCCAGCGCGTGTGTCAGGTGGCTCCGATTGCCGCCTGACACCCTCGATCTCTCCCCGCTGGGAGAGAAGGATGGTCGGCTGATATAAACACAGCCGTCCGTCCTTCTCCCTGGGATAATCACAGAGACCATGTGATCCTGCTATATAGGTCATCTCAGAAGCCACACGCCCCCACAGTTAGAATCACTCCCCTAGGCTTATATTTAACCCCTTGATCACCAACAGGGTTAACCCCTTCCCTGCCAGTGTCATTATTACATTAACAGTGCATATTTTTAGCACTGATTACTGTAGTAATGTCACTGGTACCCCCAAAAGTGTCAAAAATTTCAGTTAGGGGTCCGATCTGTCCACTGCATTGTCGCAGTCCCGCAAAAAATCCCAGATTGCCGCCATTACTAGTAAAAAAAAAAAAACAATAAAAATGACATAAATCTTTCCCGTAGTTAGTAGGCGCGATAACTTTTGCGCAAACCAATCAAAATACGCTTATTGCTATTTTTTTTTTACCAAAAATATGTAGCAGAAAACAAATTGGCCTAAAATGTTAAAAAATTTTGATTTTTACATTTTTTTTGAGAATATCATATAGCAGAATGTGAAAAATATTGTTTTTTTTTTTTTTTTTCAAAATTGTCGCTCTTTTTTTGTTTATAGCGCAAAAAAAAATAAAAATCGCACAGGTGATCAAATACCACCAAACAAAAGCTCTATTTGTGGGAAAAAGGGACATAAATTTCTTTGGGTACAGTGTCGCATAACCGCGCAATTGTCCATTAAAATAACGCAGTGCCGAATCGCAAAATAGGGCCTGGTCAGGAAGGGGGCAAAATCTTCCGAGGCTGAAGTGGTTAACCAAAAGAAAAAAAAATAGAATAATCCTTAGACGCTGCTAATTATTTCTGGATTTCTGTCAAGTAGAATATCCAATAATTTATAACATTATTTGATGTGTGTTTCCAATTATTAGTGGACTCATGAGTATTTAAGTAGAAAACTGATAATAAGATAATACTTCAGCACTTCTAATTTAAATTAGCCCCAGTGAAATATAAAAACATTTGTATTTTGTGTGTGATACTATAAAATATATTTTCTCACAAATTACAGTATCTTGTGATTATTAAGGAAAGATTTCTTAATTAAAAATTAAATACAGATGTATCCCCTTGCAGTAAGGACAGCTAAACTAAAAACAGTGCTTTCAGTAAGAAATCAAGTTTAAGATATAACAAGGTTATATTGAAGTTGGCTGTTAGATATAAAACATCTGAACTTTGAAGGAGTACAGAGTACAGGTATTTCCCTAGGTAGTTTTAGCCCAATAAATTCCTGCAGGTGCAAGTTTAATACATTGTGATATTTTTGTAATAATACATTTTTTTTTTTTAGTGAAAAAAAAAATGGGCAGACTCAATGGACTACTCGGTCTTTTTCTGCCGTCACTCTTCTATATTTCTATACCTGTGGTGTATCCTGGCCACATCTGTTAAATGTGTGTTGTGATTCTTTGCATGCATCCCTATTTCAGGAAGTTTAGATTACAACTCTGGAACATTCCTGTAATATGTAAATATATTTTGATTTGTTAAAGGTCCAGACATCTAAAGCTTTGATCAGGTGGCTAAATCTGGTTGTTTATTAGCCGCTTCCTCCTGTACTACATGGAGCTCTTCTTCTACATAGAACAGTTATCTCTGCAAGAAAAATAGAGACATTTTACGAGACTAGTTTTTAAACAAAGATTGGCATATATGGACACCCACTTAGATCCCTTTAATATCACATGAGCCCAAGTTTAAAGAGCAATTTTAAATAAGCTAAGCCTGAAATCACATGGGCAACTCTAGTTAACTAAGGGAAGGTATGGTCTCTTAGTGATTCTGACACTGGTAATGTGTTGCCAGTGTCAAGATCAACTCTGTGACATGGCCCTTTGAGTGGGAGAGGTAAGGAGGTTTTGTGCAACTATTAAACGAGCAGCTGCTTAATCAGTAATTGTTCGGAATACTTTTTTTTCTTGGAAACCTAAAATGTTCAACATCACATTACCTAATCGGTCACATGTCAGGAAACTATGTGGCTCCCATTCTGAAATATATTCTTGTAAAGCTCATTCATACCTGCCAAGCTGAACCTGCCAAAGAATGCCTCAGTCTTTATAATAACAGTGTGTATCTGCAAAGTGACTGGCCTGAGCAGTAGAATTTGCTCAGGAAATCCTGCGATAATGATTTGGCTAATCTGTACTCACAGAAGTCACTGGTTAAAGCAGATGTCAAACCTGTCCATCCAGACTTGAAATATTGTAGCTGCATGTTTTTATTAACATCCTTTGGTTTAAACTTGAATTGCACCTGTGCAGGATAGATTTTCTATTAAAAGCAAAATAATGCTAGTTGGTGAAATTATTATTCATGTAAAGTATGGCATAATCAAACTTAAGTAATATACTGTAAATATATATATATATATATATATATATATACACACACACACACACATACAAAATCAGTAGAGGTTTTAACCACTTTACGACTAGAGCATTTTGCTGTCTTACGTCTGGGCCACTTTTTGCGATTCGGCGCTGTGCGACTTTAACTGACAATTGCGCGGTCATGCGACGCCGTACCCAAACGAAATTTACGTTCTTTTTTTCCCACAAACAGAGCTTTCTTTTGGTGGTATTTGATCACCTGTGCGATTTTTACTTTTTGCGCTATTTTTTTGCAAAAAAAGAGCGTTTATTTTGAAAAAATAACAATATTTTTAACATTTTTTTTTATATGAAATTCCCCCCAAAAAAGATGTAAAAACCAATTTCTTTTTAAATTTTTGGCCAATTTGTTTTCTGCTACCCATGTTTCGTAGAAAAAATCGCAATAAGCGTATTTTGATTGGTTTGCGCAAAAGTTATTGCGTTTACTAACTAAGGGAAAGATTTAAGTCATTTTTGCTGTTTTTTTTTTAACGAGTAATGGCGGCGATCTGCGATTTCTTTTGCGGGACTGCGACATTGCGGCGGACAGATCGGACCCTTGACTGACATTTTTGACACTTTTGGGGGTACCAGTGACATTACTGCAGTAATCAGTGCTATAAATATGCACTGTTACTGTAAAAATGACACTGGCAGGGAAGGGGTTAATTTTATTGGAGAGGGAGGGGTTAATGTATGCCTGGTGCTTACTAACGTGTGGGGGGGGGAGGTGACTGAGTGACAAAAGGACAGATAGGATGTTCAGCTATGCTGAACACTCCGATCTGTCACTCCCTGTCACTTAGGAGATCCGCCCGCTCTGTTTACACAGGCGGGCGGATCTCCAAACTGGATTCCCCGACGATCGGGGCAGAGCAGCGGCGATCGCCGCAGCTCCTCCCCTAGCCCGACTCCCGCTGTGAATGAAAACAGCGGGAGCGCCGCCTACAGGGGGAGGAGTCTGGCGACGTAGGTCTACGTCGTCAGACCTACAAGAGCCACTTTGCCGCAGTAGTACTACGGTACTCAGCGGTAAAGTGGATAATGCACGGTTGTCTGCCTAAAAAAAAAAAGTTAATGCAACTTACTTGTCTTGCATAACTGAATTATATGTTTTTGCTAAAGCAGACTGCTGAAGAGGTTCAAATAGTCGGCAGGTTTCTGTTTCGGTCTGCCAATTATGGAGATTTTCTTTCACATCCTGTACCTGTGACATCTGTACATGGTATTTTGAGAGCAGTTGTCATCAGCAAAGAAAGGCACAAATGGCAATAAAAACATTTTCAAAAATTCTAACCTCTCTCCCCTTTTCCAATCTGCTAAAATTGTGTTTTTGTTTTCTTTGTATCTCATTAAAGTTTCCATCTTTCCCCATCCTGACAAAAAAAGAAGGAATATGTAACCTGTGGTGATATAACCTGACACCTGAGATCTCCACCACACACCACACACACACACACAAACCCTCTTGGCAAAGCGTAATAAGAGGTTTTGTTGGCGTAGGGTCTTTAAATTGTTCTTGCCATTCATACACCTTAGAGACAGCCATTGTTACAAACAGCAGAGAAGGGCTGGTTGAAAGTTGGGGGAGATGGAGACTACTGGTTATTTTAATTTATTGTGTGCATGGATGCTTGTCAGCCATGTGACTTCTTAAAAAATAAATCAGTTTTAGATCTTTATTAATTTAATTATCCATTATGAAACGCCTGTGCTTTAGATAACTTGTAAAATAAAATAAAAATGGTAAAAATTTTCTAAAAGTGATACAGCCTTAAGATGCTATTATCCTTCCTCCAGTATGGCCTATACCCAATGCATTAGGCAAACCCAATGCTTCTTAGTAAGTAATATGCCTATGCCATGGCACAAGAATATTGTTTTAGAAAAGTTAAGTGTTTAGAGCTGCTTCAGGTACGTTTTTTTCTACCTAAATTTAACCTTATATGCTATCATACGTATATTATGCTGCATGTTATTTTATCAGGAAACCACACTTTGAAATATCTGGTATGCTATTATCTCTAAATACAATAAAGTCTCTTTCAATCTGTGTTTTCTCCCTCTTGGACATGCTTACAGGAAATACATTGTCCAATATTATCTGCTCAGTGTTTGTCCTGCGGATAGGTTATCTGAGGCTTGTGCTGTGCTCATTCTTTGAGGGGAAAAAGAAGAGTAAATGCAAACAGCTTTTTCTTATGACTCTTCATTTCTGGCTTTCGTTTGGAGACTTTTCTAAAAAATGTGATGCATGCATTCTAACATTATTTATTATTATCTTGAATTTGAATAAATAGTTTGAAAGATAATTAGTATTAGGCCTGTGACCTGCTGTTGTTGCAGCACACTTTATGAACCTAAAGTAGATGTAAACTTCATTACTAAAATGAGATATAAGCTTTAACATGTGACTGTAATTCAAAAGTAATTTCAATATATTTAAATCCGCAGCTCTCATTAATACAATATTTTGCAATCGTACTATAGGTGTCCATTTTTAGGCATTTCCTGTTATAGGGTAACAAAGCTCCATCTCTTTATCCCAGTTGTGTTCCTGTTTTGTCTCCCTGTCACATGGGCTTCTGATAGAAACTACAAGTGGCCATTGCAACAGACATTACACAGGATGATCCACTATGATTCAATGCAGCCATCACTGGAGTGCAAATAGACAGCAAGGGGCTGCACTGATATGCGAATATAAAGATAACTATTTTGGTAAAGAAAAATCAGGTATTTATGATACACAGTGCTCTAGCAAATGTAAATCAGAACTTCAGCCCACCCCCTAAGTGCCTGGGTGCCGCCATTATCATGAGTGTGCACAGATGCATCCACTTGCTCTGCCCAGTCTTTGGGTCTTGGCAGAGCCCATCAGCGCATCTGCGCATGTGCCATGGAAATGCTGCACATGCCCAAAGACAGGCATAGTATTTAGATTAGTAGTAATTGAGAAAAACAAAAAAGAAGAAAGGAATAAACACACCCAAAGGTTACCTCTAAAGAGGTTTATTGTAACCAATATCGCTAATACAACAATACACAGCATCCAAGACCACAAACCCATCAGAAACCTCTCCCCATGCTACACTCCACAACATTTTGTTTTTCTAAATTACTATGCTTGTTCATTGATTATACCCCCCCTCCCACATTACTTTTAGGGATTGTGCCTCTATATTCGATAGAGAGGGCAGAACTCCTGGAAAATTTATTGTTATTTTATGTATTTTTTTATTATTTTTTATGTTTTCGATTCATGATATTCAGCTTCCCTTATTAGTGGTGTTTGTGAGCGTTTGGCACAACTCATGCATACACAGATACTGGGTGCCCCTGATGCACATGCAGATGTACCACTGGGCTCCCTTGGGATCCAAGCCCTATGCACATGCAACATGCATAGGCGGGCTGTGACAAAGTCTCATTAAGAAGAGTGGAAGCGCTGCTTTGCACAAATAAACTCATTTTAAAAAAAAAGTAATATCCTTCGGTAAGAGAGGAAGGGGGAGGTGGCAGGGGAGGACAACTTCACAGTTAGGGTGAATATCTGCTTAAATTCAGGTAAAGAACAATGCATGCAGAAACAGCATATCATGCACAAATCAGACCATTTTAGTGATCATACCCTTATAGTGCAACTTTTTCAGAATATGTGACAGCCAACCAAGTACTTACTACGGATGTGGTCTTGTATTCGCATTCCTTTTTTTTTTCTTATTTTCTTTTCCAATTAATTCTAGTTACAGGACCTTATTTGCATTGAATTGACGTGAGTTTCCTGTGCCTAGTTGAGTTACCTCTTGTAGGCCAACGACATACTGTGCCATATATATATATATATATATATATATATATATATATATATATAATTGCAAAGATTATTTAACATGGCAGTGAAAAGGCCAATCTTGATGTTAAACATGCAGTAATACATAGAAACTGTCCTATGAGCAGAAACAAGATCAGAGCAAAATTACATTCTAGTTGTTGTTCTTGATAACTGCAAGTTTTATACTGCTTATGGTAGCAACACGTCATTGTTTATGAAAAAAATGTGCTCTAGCCAACTGTGCTTCCTCATTCACCAACTCTGTGTCATAGGATTTTTTATGCTAATTTTTTTTGTTGCTAGCATGTTTCGAATTAGAGAAAACAGTATTATGTTGTCATCGGAGATTTGAGAATTAGAACATTTTTTCATGGATCAGTTATGTTTTTCCACATCATAATTAGTGATGGCCGTTGAAAATTGCCATGGAGTGAAAGTGTCCTGTTCCCTACGGTGATTTAGTTTGTCTTTGTGAAGTCACATAGGGTATCCGGCAAAATATTTGATCACAGCTGCTCTTGTTATGGACACCAGTGTTGCCGGGAACCTAATAAAGTAAATTGGATGTAATTCGCCATGTACACTGCATGTACAAAATATTTTTTATTTATTTAATTTCTTCTTATAGACTTTTATGTCTGTAATAATGCATGTATTTAGAGTTTAAAGTAGAACTATGGCTTTCCATTAAATAACATGTGTTGTAGAACCTAATTATATGTGCATCTGCACCTACTGTTTTCTCTTAATCCCCCTGCAAAGTTCCACAAACACTTATTGATCCTGTCAGTGAATACCACATAATGCAGTGTCCTTTGATGGTGTTACAATGATGCTGCACTATTATTGAATTCAGAGCAGAGTTGATACTATCAGTGGGCACTAAGGTTGGATGAAATAAATGTGTCAGGCAGACTGGCTGTCGGGATTGTCACTGCTGGTTGACAAGCATGTAGCTGGTCAGCCAGCAGCTGGCCAAACCCAGTCCTGCCCACTGATTTCTGGATTGACAGATGCCCCAGAACTCTGGGGGTGTGAAACACAAATAAAACAGGTTTTGGCTCAGTCGGGAAAGGAAAAGGAGGTTTTTTTGTTTACTTCTTGGGGCTTCACGTCACATAGTAACTGGGTCTGATACTTGTTTAGTTTGTCATACAGGAGCCTTAAGTTGAATTTTATGGGCTAAATTCCTTTGCAGTATGAAAAAAACAAAATATTTAAGCAGAGAAACAGGCGGATAGCGGCCTCACAACTACCTCTTGCTTTGCCCTCCTCCTCCTTTGTGTTGTCTCTTGTCCTTGGAAATGTACTGTGAAATAATTTGCTTGTATAAATTATTACACACATCTGTGCCTTTAAACTCTAACATCAAAAAGGAAAGTCAACTCATGAACATTTACCATTAGGGATTAGGATGCCAATCCCTTCCTCTTTTTCAGTTTGATAAAATGTTGTCTCCCTGATGTTTTCCCCACTTTAGCTCATATACCTATATACCCCCCATGGACCAGTGCAATTTTTGACATTGCTGCTATGGGACACAAAATTTAAACAAGACAAACAAGGCTTACATTATGTAAAGAAATCAGGTGCGCTGCCCTAGTGCATATGTGCAACATACAAAGTGATGCAAACAAATAAACCAAAAATGCAATAATAATGCAAAAAAATGAAAACGTATGCAATTCGTGTAAAACAAAAAATGTCCAGAAAGTGACTAGTGATACACCAATGTGCAATAAACGTCCATGTTATAAGTCCATAAATAAAGTGCAAAAAATGGTGACATAAACTTCCAGCTTGGGGAAAGGTGAACTGTGATTGGAAGGTGCAAAGTCCCACCACCAGCTTGGCCTCTTACCAGAAGTTAAACGTTAAGGGCATATATGAATATGACCGCTCCAAGGTCATGCAGCCAGGTAGAAAAGTTCCCAGAAATACAGAAGGCACTCTGACACACTCGTGCTCCCTAGACTCTTACCGGACAAAAGCCAAACAAGAAGCCTGGTTCTATGGTGATGAGTGGTCCTGCCGGGGGTTACTGGACTCTAGGATGGCTGATGTAGTTGCTTGTGTCCAAGAGGAACAGACCCAGTCAGAAAGCCTGACGAAAGAAGATCCTGCCAAAGGTGACTAGACTCTGATTGGCTGCTGTAACTCCTTAGTCTGGTTGACCTCAATAATAGGGGACACAACAGAGGGGACCGCAATGGTGCATTACCAACAGTAGATATTTATTAAAACAAATGGTTGCACTTACAGTTGTGAAGACAATAATAACGAGTTCCCTCACGGAGGAGCTGTATGGCGGGGTCCGCCTGCAGTGCGGACCGCTGCCTGGTCTAGATGTGATGACGACGCGGCGCCTCCTCTCTGACGCGTTTCTCCCGATAGGGCATCCACTTAGATAGGAGGTTTTATGCAATCCAAAAAGAAAAAATACTACTTTATTCATATTGGTATTAAAAATAATTGTGCTACTGTTAAAAAAGTATAAACGTTTATTTATGCAATGTAAAATTATAATAGAATTTTAATTCTGATAGAAACCATTGCAAAGTTATTTATGAATAAAATAAAGTTTTTACTAAGAATTATTTATTAAAACGAATAAAAGCAAAGCAAAGTTTAAATAACAATGTTTATAAAATTATAAGTTAAAAAAGGATAAAAATAATAGTAATTAGTAATATTAATATTAATAATAAGAAGTGGAAGTAGGAGTTTATTAGGGCTTAGGGTGGCAAACTTTGTATCGCTCTATCTTGTGTTTGGACAGTGTTTAAAAACTGTCAATTTTTGACAGCAGCAGCTACTCACAGCAGTCACTTTGACAGTTGGAAATATCCAGCAGGGGCAAAGGTGTGAATGGCAGCATGACAGAAGAACAGGGCATACTACACACACCCTATGTACTTTATAGAAGGTTTTTTGGGCATGTGTAGTCTGCTCACTAACCACAACGTGATAAATAATAGAGGAGCCAGAGCATCCTTTCCATCCTATGACTATTCCAGCCAAGTTATTTGACCATCTTTAGCAATTTATACACGTATATTTTCTGTAGTCAGTTGTTTAGGGAGGTTTTGAGATGTACTATTTTAGGAACTGTGGGTCATGGGCTACTACCACTGCCTTTTAATTTCAACCTTAGCTCTAACAAAACACTTATAAGGAAGCAATCTGAGAACAGTTTGATTTATTTTATATAATGAAAAAATATGGCCAGCTGTCTTTGTTGTTTTTCATACTTGAGTTTGCATTTTTGCAGGGGGATTGCTTTGAAAAGATTCTAGTTGAGCCTTGCACATCCTGAGTTTTGGTAGACAAGAATGCACCACACTTATCAGTTACAATACTGACAATTTAATAAACCTATTTAGTACTAAAATGACAATGCATTTTTTCCATAAAAACTTAGATACTTTTATTTATCTAACATTTGGTTTTTCATATCATATGTTGCCGAAACGAATTGATCACTTGGGGTTCTGATATCAAAGAATCTATAGTTAAGCACAGTGGATGGGATTTCTACTTTCTTGCTTGGGGATTGTCAAAATGCAAGATCTAAAAGATAACATTCCATTACTTTCTTATCAAATGCCGTTTGACAGTATAAACATGTGTCAGGTCAAAGCAGAGGAACATTCCACATGTTATATGGATATCACAGTTTTGTGTGACAACCACAATGTGTTCTCTACAATGGCAATTGAGAGCAGCTGTAGTCCATCATAGCTCACTTTCTAGCATCAGCAAGGGACTCCAATAATCACTGCTTTGAAAATAGTAAGCAATCAGCTCTTATTCTGCAAGCTGCTTTTTTTCAAAAGGGCAATAATAGTCAGGGCTAAGCTCTTGTGATATCGGAAGTTCAACTAGCCTGGATTCTAATAATCCAGTTTACATGTGACTCAGATTTTTTACAGTTGTTTGGAATTAGATACTTGGAACTTGTTTCTAACTCTAAACAACAAAAAGATCATCAAAAAGACTTTAAGCAAACTAAAAAAGGAATAATATATTACTGCAGTAAAAATGCATTTAGAACTAGAATTTTTGATGAATGTGAAGTTCAGTTATTATCAAAATAATAATAAAATCAAGCACAGCTATTACCATCTTTGGTCATTTAGGTGTATTGTATTTATTATACAAATTTTATTTATAAGTTTGTAGTCACTACTACATACATATGCAATACTATTTCTGCTGGCCAGAGGTTTGAACAACTTGTGTGGGCTGTTTGAGTATCATCTTTTGCATTTTAGTAATAACCATAATTCAACATAATGTCCACTATAGACTTTAGGGCATGCCCCAGTATGATAATTTGAATTCGGACATATACTAATATCATATTTTCATTTGTTATAAATGGTACCAGTTACTCTTTGCGACTGAATTTTTTATGATGTATGTATTGTATAACATCTATACTGTTAGATGTATCATTAAACTAGTTTACATTAAACATTTACTTGTTCATTACATCAACAGCAGGTCACCTATTCAAATGTTCAGAAAAAGAGAAGACGTATTGTGTCAACGGAGGTGAATGCTACGTTATCAAAGGAATCACAAGCAGTGGCACAACAAAATACATGTGCAAGTAAGAAATCTTCACTTATAAAACTTTTTTCTGTGATGGGGTTTCTATTCAAAGTAGTATCCAGCCATAAGACTTGTGTTTGTGAAACCAGAGTAGGACTACAAAACTATGCCATTGGTAAGACATTTAGATACATTTAAATTCTTCCATTGTAACTATGGTTTACACAGCATTATATGACATCAGCTAATAATAATCAAATGGGGATTACTATAGAAAAAAAGAACACGGTATACATGGTAAAGGCTTGGACTACCCCTCAACATATTAGTTGCTAGAGTTGTACTTGTAGATATAAGTACATTAAGTAATTTATTAAGAATATATCATAAACACATTACTTCATGGCTTTGGCTATTATCTTTGTATAGCTTTAACAAGTCACTTGTTGAGTATTTAGTATTTTCTCTTTGTTGTTCAGTATGCAGTTGCCCTTTTTATATAGTGGAAAATGGTATCACATTTATATATTAGAAATGTTTTCTGTGCATTTACAATCCACATTTCTTTGTGTAGCACACATACACACACACACACACACATACATTGGGGCTTGTTTACTAAAACTGGAGAGTGCAAAATCTGGTGCAGCTCTGCATAGAAAACCAATCCGATTCCAGTTGTTTTGTCAAAGCTTAATAAACAACCTAAAGCTAAAAGCTGCTTGGCTACCATGCATAGCTGCACCGGATTTTGCACTCTCTAGTTTTAGTTAATCAACCCAACTATATATTAGAATATTTGTTATTAGAACAATTTCATGGATTCATATTTAGTGAGTGGACTTTATACATTTTATTATTAAAATAAATGTTATTTTTACAGAGGCGCCATCACTGTGCGCTATAACTTGTTTATATTAGCGCTTATGTCCTATCAATATCTTATCAGGGCAAAATTACAATGTCTTTGCAAAGCCTACCCACTGATACTCACCTTGCCAGTGATTCCTCATCATTGCTTTTTCTGCCACAGGCAGAGACATCACACACAATGCATCCAGGTTATGGGGAACATGTGGCCCCCCTTCAAGGAGACAACGCTTGGGTCTAGGCACCAATCAATAAGGCCAAGCACTGAGAGAGGATGTTATGTCATCATAACTATGTCTGACACCAGCCAACACTGTGGATTTTTTTGCCAGCTGCGACAGATGAAGGCAAAGTAGAGGACCACTGGCAAGAGGAGTATCGGGGGGGAGGGGACCTTTGGTAAACACTGTCACTTTGCCCTGAATAGGTCTCTTTATTATACCTCACATATGCCACTAAAAAGAAAGAGCTAATCCAAAAGTCATGGTATAAAAACGAGGGATGAAGGCATACAAGTGTATCCAGAAAAACAAAAAGTAATGTGATGTAACCAGTAGCATCCATTCAGAATTTATCTTTCACTGATCTGACTTTTTTTAACCTAAAATCTGATTTAGTGTTATAAACTGTAACATTTTTATCATATTACAACTATGGAATATTGCACTTATATCTCATTACAGCATTGCAAACACACTGTTAATAAATCCTTGCGCAATATGTAATGCTCAGTGCAGTCAAACCAGTAATATTGATAAAGCTCTGGCTATATTAGTCTGAATAATATTCAATAATGAAATACATTGATTGTAAAAAAAAAAAAAGGTAATATCAAGTGACATCGTTTTTCCAAAGCTTTTGGCTGACAGTAAAAAACAGAAACAAGCAAACATAAAAACTACGGATTTATAATCTGGAGGCTTCCCAATATTATAACATTGGCTTATTTTTTCCAGTTGCATTATGCCATGTTCTTATATGAGAAAGTTGAAATATTCAACAGTAGGCAATATTCAGTGCAGATTGGAGCTATTACCAGAGCAGAGAACAGAGCACAAACAAATGCCCATTTTGCATCTTTGTACAATGAACCTTCATGGTGTATGCAGTTTCAGCAGTGATGTCTTTTGAAATTCAAATAGAACACCCTGTAAAAGTGTTAATGCAAGTGATAATAACATTTATGTGTTTCAGTACCACACTACATTAGTCATATTTCATAAATATACTTAGACAGAAAAATATCTTGAAACATTTTTTTTTTAATCTCATTATCTTATTTGTTGTTCAGTCTTAAGAGAATCACTTAAGTGCTAACTACTGTCTCAGAACTGATCCTAAATAACAAATGCTGAAATGGGCACACACAAATACATGTACTTATTTCTCTTGTTTGTTTTTTTTTTGACCATGACATTTAAACAATATTTAAAGCTGAAACTGTTTTGCTTTGGACAGAGTAGGGAAGGATTAGAACCCCTGTGTCCCATTTAGATTTAGTCTATTTGTATTAGTGACTATTGTCATCAGGACTGAAAGTGATGGAAAGGACAGAAGTTTTCATTTGTAACCAAAAGAGGTTTAGACAAATGCAACTAGGGGCATCTGCTTTAATGGCATCTTAGAGGGGATTTCCCTCACTTTGGAGAGAATTCCTCACACTTCTTGTTGGGTCTACAGGAGAGAAAGTGAAGGGAAATGTCTCCAGTGGGACAAAGATAGTAAAACAAAAAAATAACAGGGGTTTCAATCTTTCCCTTCTCTGTCTAAAAAAAAAAAAAAAAAAAAATTGTAGAGGTTTTGAAAGCAATTTTTGTGTACACCCAACAGTCAACCATGCATTTCCATGAGTAAGCTGGGAAATCACATTCAGCTTCTTTATTGGAGCTTGCAGAGAGCTTACAATGTGATGAATCAGGGCAGTTTAGTTTTTTTAAACCATCTATACGTGCCAAGTGAAATTTTACTGGCCATGCTGCCCTGTTTATTTAAATTTAATTTAAAGTTTAAGATCTTTTTTTTTTTGTTGCCCTAGATAGGTGATTGAAGGTGTAACTTTTTTACTTAGTTTAGTGAAATAGAGTGCACTTTGAATACTTAGTAAGGTATCCATGGGAAATTGGAAATACCAGCTCCAGGGACAAGTATTCACATCCACATCCAGATTGACAGTCACAACAGAAAAATGGTAGATGGGAAAAACCCTTACAAAACCATGTAGAACTTTTAAGGATGTGAAGTTGTTGGTGAAGTAACATAACAGTAACGTAACTATTCATTAAAATACAAAAAACCTTTATTACACATAGATAAAACACTAGTATGGTCAAACGACTATAAATTGAAATAAACATTACAAGTGGTCAGGAGACACACATCATTTTGAGAAACTTGACATAAGTTGATAATGAAGATTCCCGTACTAATGTTCCAACACCTTTTGCAGAGGGAATCTGCTTCTTCAGAGAACTTCTATATATATCAACTGTATGAATAGATTAGGATTATTCATTCACTGCAACTCAGAGAGGGAAGCCACATTAAGAGCCAAAATGCAGCGGATGGCCATATGGGCACTGGACTGCTCAGGAAAAAAAAGGGAGGCCCCCAACAAGCCCTCCGCGACCACCAAATTTGCAAGAGCCGCTGTGTTCAGAGACATCCACCGCAGCAATTCCTGCTTTTCCCCTCTACCTTTTTTCTGTTGTGTTAGTCATATATCCAAGAATTAAAAGAAAAACGTAATTTACAGATGAGTGGATGAAGTGCACACATTCTCTCTTGGCTAAGTGAACATTCTTCTCCTTAAGTACATCAAGGACTATGAATGTTGTGGTTGCTTGGAACAAACTTGTATCTATTATATACATTGCTGGTACTGAGCATAATGTTTATCTGACTCTTGTCACTGTAAAGGTACCAGTTTGTTTGACTGTATATCATGTATGATCTTCTTGAACTGTGTTTAAGTTTGAGTTATAGATTGCATGGAAGATCACTATGATATGCTGACAATATGAATGCTTTTTTCACATGCCCTACAGGAATAGCAGTTCAGGTGGATACCTTTATTTTTTTTTATTATTTTTTTTTTTTTTTATTTTGCTCATTACATTTTTACCCTTTAGGTGCAAACCAGGATTCATGGGAGCACGATGTACTACGACTGATCCTCAGAGAGTCATAAGAGCAGAAAGTATGTCCCAGTACTCTGATATTTGACTTTTAATATCCCCCAAATGCAGCAACAAATAAAAAAATGATTAGCTCTTATGCTTCATGATGTCACTGATCAGAGATGATTTTCTTTTTTGTAGCACACATGACTTGTTCAATCAACTATACAATCAAGCAATTTTTAAATCAATCAATTAATCAAACATTGTTTAATGTAATTATCAGTTTATGCTTGTGTTATTTACATGTTTCAAGTACATATCTCACAAGTAAGAGAAAAAACTGGTCTACAAGTCATGCCAGTACAAAAACAGAGTCACGATCTTTGGTGGTGGCATTCCAAGAACAATCAGTTTACACTTAAGGATCTTCTTTCTGGCATATATTCAACTCTTTTCTTTTCTCTGTTTTCTCTACCTTTTTTTGTCTTTCCTCTCAGGTGCCCAAATGAATTTACTGGTGATCGCTGCCAAAACTACGTAATGGCCAGCTTCTACAGTACGTCCACTTCCTTTCTGTCTCTGCCTGAATAGGAGCATGTTCAATCGGTGCTGCTTTCTCGTTGCTGAATCTCTCTTCAGATCTCACCTAGTACTTGATTTGTTGTTCTCTACTAGGCTCAGTACTGTTTGCTCTGCCTGTAGCATGACAAAAATAATAATAATGGATATTATTATTATTGTTATCTTGATATCCTTTTGATGCACAAGTGTGAATGGGCATGCATGTAATGTTAGCATAGAACATTATTAGAGATTGTAACCTTGACAAAAGGTAAGAAAACTATAAGATGCAGGATTCCACATGTAGAAATACTAACTTATATTTGTTTTCTTTTTTCATTATACATGGCTGAATAAATTAAGGAAAACAGTCAACATTCAGTTCTTATTTCTTTAATTAAAATATATATACCTAGTTACACTTAAACAAAATAATCACATTAGTACCTACAGTAGCTAAACTCCTGTAACTAACAGTTCTTTACTAATCTTATCTCATTATCTTAACTGCATTAGTAGGCAAATCTTCCTTGAGCACTTGTACTATACTACTTTCAGCACTGTTCCTAGATATATTGCAGCTTCCAAAGCACATGTAAATAATTCTCAATTTAAGCTCTTGGTATACATACATCATGACTTCCAAACTGATTACAAATACATCATTACTTTGATCCACCTGTTCTAGTAGATTTAGACATCTGGAGGTACACCATTACCGATAGTTGCCCTTTAAGACAGCAGCATTACCACAGATGTTCCTGTGTTTCATACAGCACTGCCCCAAGTGATAAAGATGTCATAACATCACCTCTTAGCTCCTTTCTTTCTGAAATATTGGCACGTCTGCAAAACAAAGTTCACCATAGCACAAACTGGACAAACCCTATCACACTCATTGTTATATTTTGTAACAGACCGCTACTTCTATTACATCATGTTCAAGCTTGATGTAACTATATAAGTGGAGTAGTTGCTTATTCTATCATTTTAACAATTAATTGTGGGCAGAACTTAATGCCTGATTTTGTGCTTCTGCATGCAGCATGATTAACAGCAAAGAAAAATGCACATCTTCTGTGTTTTTTTTCTTTATGTCTTCTTCTCTTTTTTTCCACTTCACTATAATGACCTTACAAGCCCTGTCATATACAGACAATAGGCTCAATTCACAAAGCTAACACACCAGGAGAAGTATATTTATTTTCAAAAAAGAGACAGTTCCAATCCAAAGAGATTTGAAAGTTACAGTTACATGGCTAAATTAAAGAGCTTCATCCGTGTGTGATTGTGTGAAAGCTTTGTGAATTGATATTAATTTCATGGGCACTTCCTTATGATCTAATATTAGTAAAGTGAATATGTACATAGGTGAAAAGTAAAAGGTTAATGCTTGCCTGTCGCAACACCAATTTTCAGTTGTGTTTGATGCCAACCAGGCATCAAACACACCGGGAAGTGTAAGCTTATTCTTCACCCATTGAAGCTATGCAACAAAACAAAAACAAAAACAGTGACAAAAGTTACAGGACATGTGTAGAGTTGCTTTAATGACAAATTAGTTAATGTGATCAAATGCCACAGATGCAACAATTACAGCATAATTGAAGCAAAAACAAAAACAAAAAAAAAACACATTTTATGAAGCAGTCCTGTAACTTAAATTTATACTAGTGTAGCCATTTGGATATACAGTAAATAACACCCAATTCCTAAAGTATTTTAAAGAATTGAGCACGATATGATTATTTTCCACAAAAAGCCACTTAACACTAAGCATATTTAGAAATATATTTAAAAACTTAAAACTTAATTGAAAATGATCATAATATAATATATTATAATATAATATTAGCCTTGTTTTGTTAGCGGTTCTCAACTGATTATCTGTCACCATCTGGTCCTTAGTGTTCAACCGTGTATCCCAGACAGAAAATCAATGAGACTAACATTGTTTGGAGCTTACCTAGATTCCTCACTTGGGATGTATTTTATCATTTGTAAATGTTTTACATAAAATAAATAATTTTAATAACTCTAGAGTAATGAAATCGTTCTTGGAACCATATATCTGTTACATAATATTCACAATTTCCTGGATTTTTATTTTAAAATTTCAGATACTAAAGATATATCAACAATTGATTTACTAGCTGAATGATGAGTCATGAAAATATTTTCTTACAAAAGAAAACCTAGAAAGAGGGAGAGCTAGTGAAGCTGAATTCATTTTAATCAAATATATAATGAACAATACTCATTTATTTAGTCGTTATATAAATCTACAATAATTTAATAATATAATAATATTCACATTTGCAATGTTAAATAAATGTAGCATCCCTATGCCTAAACAAAGTTCTTCGACAATATAATTACTGCCAATAATTTGGGTAAATAAAGCTTAAAAATATTTTTGGAGGTAGGAAATGTTGGTGTAGCCCAATCAGATTGAAGCAGTTTTGAACATGAAGAAAATTATTTTGCTTACTAGAGGTAGTGCAGACATTTATTTCTTCTCACTGTGTTATAAGCAAATGCTTAGCTAAGCTCTGCGCCATGATCAAAAAATAAAGTGTAGTGGTGAATAATTCAATGTTCCCTAGCGTAAATTTTAAAGAAACAATGCATGTTCTCTCAGCATGTTATCTTGTTAAGCCAATTCACACTCCACTTATGTAGATCAATTTCAGATTGATTAATTTCAGATGGAAACTGCATAATAACTTCTTCTGAAAATTAACCTAACAGGCTTAACTTCCTGCCTAAAAATTAAATAAATGCAATAATATGTATGCATGGGCATGCCACTAACTGAGCTTTTGTGCAACTAATGTCTAATTAGCAATGTCAATGTCACCTCTTATTAATGGCTGTCTTTGGAAGAAATCTGGATGGATGCTATTTGAATCACTGTATTCCCTTGAAGTGTTACTGATTGAAGTCCATCAGTTCTAAGTCATCAGTCATTTTATATTCTTTTTTATTTGTTGTTGTTACATTTGGCTTCAACTTTATTAGTTGCAGTACATGTTTATATATCTCAGCCATCTTCCATTGGATGTTAGCTATAGTTACTAAACATCTTGTATGTATTGTTATGGTCATAATACGTATGCCTTTGTAATACCATATGGTTTATTCTCATTTTAATTTATAGTTGTTATTATAAATAGGATGATTATTTTGCATATAAAGTTAACTGGTTAGCCTCTCATGTGTAATATAGCTCTAGTTTGCATTAATGGTGCAATTATAAACAGTATTGGGTATTAAAGTTAACTAACAGTATAGTTCTATAAATTTATATTGAATACTAGCGAATATATAAATGATGGTAATTATGCTAGTGATACATTATCATACCGTAGACTAATTTAAAATGTTTTATGACACAATACTGAATATATTTAGGAAAGCTAAAATGTATACATTCAGATTTCTTCCTCAAGTTCATATTGATATACAGTGTCTGTGTTTACACTTTAAAATCAGACATGGACACTTAAATTGACCATTTACCATGCATCACATGTCTTGTTTAAATGTGCAGACATAGAGTAGCCATGGTATTCATGTATAATTTGTTTTGGAGTACAGTGTATTGCTCTTTTCTGAAACTTTTTCCCTTTTCTTTCTTTTTGTCAACTTTCTGCATTGGCAGAGCATCTTGGAATTGAATTTATGGGTATGGACCAATCATTCCTTTTAGCCTGCAGATATTAGAGCCTAAAAGCTTTAAAACCTTCTTTTTTTTCCTTCAATTCCTAACCAATTTCCTTATGCTTTGGAAGGGATCATACAGCTATAACGCAGTTGTGGGTTAGATGTTCAGATTCATCTGTTCATAATGAATACCATATAATGTTTAAAATTAGAATAGATTCAAATCCCTGTAGAACTTGCTTGCACTTTTACTAAACTGAACTGATGTATAGTTACACCTAGTTTTTTTTACTAATTGCTTAGGTGATGTTTGGAACATTGAACTGTGTACCCATACATTCTTTACTGAGCAGCTGTATATTAATATATTGATTAATAACAAAAAAAACATCATAGAAACAAATTGGCTGAAATAAAAACACATAAATCTGAATCTGCTGGATATTTAAAGGACAATGTAATGGTAATAACACATGAGCCATTTTTGCCACCAATAGTATTGAAATAATTATACATCATTTTTGTTGGTAGTCTTTCTTATCCTCTATCCACCACTTGTATTTATAGTTAGCAAAATGTTACCCCCCACCTTTTCCTGGTAGTTAAATTAAATTGGTCATCAGATTACTGCAGCATCTGCAAGGTCATGAGGTTTCTGCCTTTTTATTAACCTGAACCTTACTAAAATGAATGATGGTATGTGAATTATGGAATGAAAGTTCTACCGTTAACCCACTCTCTGACCTCCAGTCAAAAAGTGAAATAACTAGTAAAAGTTCTCTGTGTAAATGGCTAATTAAATGGTAATTATGGGGGGAGGTTCCCTTGCTGTAATCTCAGCCTTCAATCTCTGAAAAGAGTTAAAATTAGGGAATTTAAATTAAATTAAACTGTGTACAAAAACTGTGAAGAGAATTGTATAGAGAATTTCCGATTGATTTTCCCCTACAAATGAGATGACAACACAGGAATCTTGCGCAAAAAATGATAATGTGGTTCATTCACACTATGAACTGGGCTTTGAGAGTAAGGGTAGAGAACCCTTACTCGTAGAGTCTCAAGTACCTTACTAGGAGTTCACTTTATGTGGAAGGGCCTGGGGCATGCCTTCATCTAGCAAATATGCAAATCTAGCTGAAATATGTATACAATATTCCTTGTATAATTGGCTAATATTAATCCATTTTGTAAACCAGAGATTTGCAAGCTGCAGGTGAAAACCTTCTAAATGTTATCAGCTGTGTTTTACAAATAAACATGAAATGAATGAAAAAGAATTTTCAGCGCTCTTTGGGTTATTTGAAGTGCCAGCACAGCAGTAGCAACCTGCCAGTTGGCTGGCTTTGTCCAATTGAAATCTTAGCTGAGGCTGTCCAATAAAAGAGGAGTCATGTTTATGACTTATTCAGTTGTGTATTTAATTTGTTGCTTAACCACTTCAGCCCCGGAAGGTTTTACCCCCTTAATGACCAGGACATTTTTTGCGATTTGGCACTGCGTTGCTTTAACTGACAATTGAGTGGTCGTGCGACGCCGTACCCAAATACAATTTATGTCCTTTTTTTCCCACAAATAGAGCTTTCTTTTGGTGGCTTGATCACCTCTGTTGTTTTTTGTTTTTACGCTATAAACAAAAATGGAGTGTAAATTTTGAAAAAACACCAATATTTTCTACTTTCTGCTATAAAACATTCCCAATAAAAAAAATCTTTTAAAAATCAAATTTTTTTTATCAGTTTAGGCCAATTGATATTCTGATACATATTTTTGGTAAAAAAAAATCCCAAAAAGCGTATAATAATTGGTTTGCAGAAAAGTTATAGCGTTTACAAACTACAGGAAAGATTTATGGACTATTTATTTATTTATTTATTTTTTATTAGTAATGACGGCGATCAGTGATTTTTATCAGGACTGCGACATTGCAGCGAACAGATCTGACACTTCTCGGGGACCAGTGACATTAATACAGTGATCAGTGCTAAATAATATGCACTGTTACTGTATAAATGACACTGGCAGGGAACAGGTTAACACTGGGGGTGATCAAGGGGTTAAGTGTGTTCCTTAAATGTGCTTACTAACTGTTTTGGGGATGAATTGAACAGAGGCAGAGAGAGATCGGTGATTCAGCTTAGCTGAATCAGTGATTCAGCTTAGCTTATCTTAGCTGAATCACAGATCTTTCCCTGCCTCTCTGACAAGAGAGCCGTCTTACATTGTTTACATACCAGATGACTCTCCTCTCAGTTTTGCCAAAGATCGCGGATTCCGGCGGTGATCAAGTGCGCTCCTGCAATGGTCTGCCTCCCGCTGTGATTAGACACAGCGAGAGGCAGACTGTGGGAGGAGCGCACTCGATCACGGCGCCGCCACAACCATGTGTACATAATCACGTAGAGCTACATGATTTCGCGCAGCCGAGTCGCCCTGCCACAGTAAATTTGCGTGGCATCTGCGGTCGGCAAGTGGTTGATCTATTTATCTTCATATACAGTTTATAACAGGTGTTAATGAGTTTCTGGAAAATAGGGGAAAAGCTTCCAAGGTGGAGCTTCTGACTCTAGATAAAAAAATGTAAATTATTAATATGTAGTATCTTAAGTTCTTTTTTTGAGTCTGGATAATAATAAAGAAGGAAAGAAAGTATATACAAAATCACTCTATTTTCTCTATAATGAATGATCTTTACATTGTAGTAATAGCCCACATAGCACAAGTAATACCTACACACAGATAAATATTCAGCCTTTAGTATTTCAAAACACTAAAATTAATTTTATTTTTAAAATATCTCCTATTATCATATCTTACTTTTGTACTACCAAAACAGAGTTTTTAATATATTTCACTATACAGTATGGAAAATAATTATTTGACCCCCTGCAGATTTTGTAAGTTTGCTCACTTACAAAAAATTAAGGGTCTATCATTTTTTTTTTTTTTCATAGGTGTATTTTAAATGATACAGACCAAAAATCCAGAAAAAACACATAATACAAATATTATAAATTGAGTTGCAGTTTAGTGAGTAAAATTAGTATTTTATCCTCAAGCAAAACATGACTTAGTTGGCAAGCAGGAAAAACGTTTCTTGTAGTTAGTGACCAGATTTGCACACATCTCAGGAGGGATTTTGGTCCTCTCATCTTTACAGATCTTCTCTAAATCTTTAAGGTTTCTTGACTGTCGCTTGGCAACGCGTAGTTTCAGCTCAGACAAAATATATTTTCTATAGAATTAAGGTCTGGAGTCTGGCTAGGCCACTCCATGATCTTAATGTGTTTCTTATTGAGCCACTCCTTTGTTGCTTTGGCGGTATGTTTTGGGTCATTGTCATGCTGGAAGACCCATCGACATGCATTTTTCTTCCTCCAAACACGGCGAGTTCCGCTCCTTAAGCAGGCACATGTACAGTCATGCCAATGAACATCTAAATTATTCAGAGAAGAATTGGGAGAAAGTGCTGTTGTCAGATGAGACCAAAATTGAGCTCTTTGGCATTAACTCGTCTCACCATGTTTGGAGGAAGAAAAATGCTGACTATGACCCTAAGAACACCATTCCTACAGTCAAGCATGGAGATGGAAACAAGATGTTTTGGGGATGTTTCTCTGCTAAAGGTACAGGCCCACTTTGCCACATTGAGGGGCCAATGGACGGGGCTATGTATTGTAAAATCTTGGATGAGAACCTTCTTCCCTCAGCCAGAACACTGTAGATGGGCCGTGGATGAGTCTTCCAGCATGACAATGACCAAAACATACTGTCATGGCAACAAAGGAGTGGCTCAAGAAGAAGCGCATTAAGGTCATGGAGTGTCCTAGTCAGTCTCCAGACCCTAATCCTATAGAAAATTTATGGAGGGAGCTGAAACTTCAAGTTGCCAAGAGACAGTCAATAAACCTTAATTTTTTAGAGAAGATCTGTAAAGTAATGCTTACAAAACCCCACCTGAGATGTGTGCAAGCCTGGTCACCAACTACAAGAAACATCCTACCTCTGCTTGCCAACAAGGGTTTCTCCACCAAGTACTAAGCCATGTTATGCTTGGGGATCAAATACTTATTTTACTCACTGAACTGAAACTTAATTTATAGCATTCGTTTTATGTGTTTTTTCTGGATTTTTGGTTGATATTCTGCCTCTATCATTTAAAATACACAGATGATAAAAATTATACACCCTTCATTTCTTTGCAAGTGGGCAAACATACAAAATCTGCAGGGGATTAAATATTTTTTTCCCCATTGAATATATCCACTTCCTTAATAGTTTATGTTTCTCTGCATTTCACTTTCTTATATGTTCATATTTTCCATACAGGTATGGGATCTCTTATCTGAATTTCTTTCAGGGGGGTGGGGATTACAATTTAAAAGGATCAGTTCACTTTGTTATTTTGTGGGGTTCTTGCATAACAGATTCTCTGTCTGTAACTGCTTCTTGTATCCATGTTACAAACTATTTTCCCTTTTTCATTCTTCCTCCGTTTTTGTATTTGACTAGCATACGCTCATAATTTCTATTTTATCACACATAGTACATTTTTACATAACATTTAGGAATATAGGTTATATTGGGTATAGGCATATGTTGGTATCAAGGTTGTATAGTCTGAGTTTTATTGGAATATAGCCACAGATGCATATAACTAGATCTAACAGATTTGGCCTTTTAGGCTACATTTACATGTGTGTCATTTATTTTGATTGACATTCAAAAGCACACTATAATGTACAGATGTGAGTACTCACATCTCACAATCATTGTGGTGTTCGAAATTGGCAAAATAGTGCAGGAGCATTACTGGCTGTTTATAAGTAAATCAATTAGATAATCAGCATGTGTACTGGCACCTTAATTATGCAGTAGTGTAGAACTGACCCAAAGTTAAGAAAAAAGTAAAGAAAAAAGGAATCAGGAAAAAATTTAAAATTTAAACATTGTTCAAAATCTTATTTGAATTAAATTGCATGCCAGATATATACACATCCCAGCTATAGTTTTAAACCTTTCCTAATTCTGCTAATAGTATACTTGAGATGGATAACCTGGCCATGTTCCCAACTGACAGTTGGCTTAAAAAATGAATCAGTATGATTATTGCCAAGTTATTTTCTATATTAATTTAAAATTGTTTTGCATGTTGCATAAAAGTAGTAAACACATCATGAAACTAAAATGAGATAAGATCTGCTGGGCTTGATTTAGCTCTACATATTTGCTTGTATTATTAGAAATGAGTGTTTAATCTTCTAAAAATCATCTGTTGTAGGTGGTAAGGGCACTTCAAAAAATCCCAAAATGATGCCTGAATGACAGTGTTGACTTTATATCCTGTAAACTTTAGTTTTGTTTAGTTCATTCAATGCATGTAAATCTTTTATTACAAAGACGGATCTTGAGCACACTGAATAATTCATTTTCTTTCAAGTGCTCCACCTACAGAATTTATGTTTTGATGTCAATTACTAGATATCAGGGACATTTTTAAATTAAAAAAACCTATGACACCTTAGGGCAGCACAAATAATGCTGCATGAAGTGCATCACAGCAATGTGTGGGTGTGGCTTAAAGACACATATTTAAATAGCTACGTTCGTTTTTATCATTTACATGCTATAGGCATTGTAATTGTATAACAAACTTCTTGTTCCAAAGAGATACCCATCCATGGTACAGACACCTGTTGATGTCAGCATTGACCCAGGTAGAAAATATTCACATAAGGTTTTATTTTCTACATACTGACATACAGTCATGGATATAATTGAAAGTAAAACTGGAAAACAACAGTTGAACAAAAGTTTAAAACTGAGTATATTTATCTTACGATAAATCAGAATGACACATGATTTATTAAAATTAGCAAACATAACAGATCTATTGTTTATAACTAATGTACATCCCCATGGATATACACCACCCATTACCATGTATATGCATCTCCCTTTCCTATCCATATGCATCATCCTCCACCATCCCCATGTATCTGCAGCACCTTTTCCCCTATGCCTATTTACATATATGACCCATCAGAAGTATGTATATAAATATACATTATCGACACAGTATATATATGTACTCATAAATATCATTCAGTACCCTACAGGAGTTACAGACATATACACTGCCACATTATCTTCTTAAATTTACATTATGCTATACAGTTGTACAGTTGTCTTCTTCTGCCAGAAAAGTATGCACGCAATGCTGAGAAGGAGCACTTCCATACATAGCTTTTTCATACCTGCTCCCTGAAGGTGTTGAGATGTATTTTTAAGTGGATACTTTAACAAATGGTAATGGTGTTTGGAGGTTTGACACCCAACTCTGCTGCTAGATATGAAGATGAATGATTTGTTGAAATTTTGTATTATTATGCTCCATTGAGTATAAAGCAAATCTGTATATTGTCTATGAAGTACAAAACAGCAGATTAGCTTTAATGCCCTCTCCCCATCAATAGAATTTGCTTCAATCCCCCATTACTTCTCCCAGCTGGTGGTGGAAATATAGGTATGGAATAGCTGTAACTAACTCCATGTAACAGCACTGGTGCTTGGTGAATGGGTCAGCCATGTCAAATGGGATTGGATGCCCTGAGCCATTTTTTCTTTGTTCCTTGCATGGTAAGCATTGGCTTCTGGGAAGGTAGCATTGAAAATAACCTGTTGCTATGACGATTTGGGGAGTTCAATATTTTAAAATTGTTAATTTAGTAATATTCAAGTCACACAATAGCAGATGCATTTAGCAGCATGCATTTTCATTGTAGAGGAAAAAGAACATTTAAACCTAATTGGAAATCCCAGTTTTATGTTGCTAACCACATTAAACCTGATAAACATAAAATTATAATTAATATTAATAACTTATATTGTTTCCTTATGCCTGTACCGGTTCTTGAAATATTTGTTGTCCCCCATGTCCCACTCTTGTTTTGCTATAATAGTATATACTTGGACACAGTGTAAGTTGTACAGATATAATCTCAATGTCAGTGCTACACCCTTTTTATATCATTTCACAACTTTCTCTTAAAAAATCAATTCTGACAAGGAGCTGCACTTTAAAAGTTGCCCCAAATTTTCACATACAGGATCATTTAAATGTAGAAGTACTGGGTTTATCAGTTCAACAAACATACCAGTTTTTATTCAGTTTAGAGTGTGAGCAATATCTTTTATCTACCTTTAGGTGCCATTACTTGAAAACGTCTATGCCAGTCATATATATTGAGCATAAGCTTATGTTAAACTTATAAACCAGATCTCACCAAAAATAGTGCAGGTGTTATGCTGTATGAGAAATCCCTTCAAACTCTGCTTCAGTCTTTTTTTCAAGCATTTCCTCACTTTGTTTTTTCCAGTATCAAGCATGCTGTGCCAGGCCTACAGTTGACTCCTTAACCTGTATCCCTTAACCTTATATTTTCCTCTGTACAATCCCACTCTAACTCTGCCTGTCCTTCATGATTTTCCTCCCTCTAATTCTTTCTCTATATTTAATTTTTTAATTTTTCGTTATCAGTGCAGCTTTCCCTTAGTAAAAGCTGACTTCTTTCACCTTATTAATAATCTTTGCTGTTCATTTTTGTTTGACAATGTTCATAACTTGTAACTGTATATTTCATGATCATGACTTTGGCTTGCAAGATCTTCATTCTCATGCTAAAAGGTGCACTGTTTCTTAAAATATTATTGATTAGGAATTGTACTTACATGCTAAAAAATAGCTTAACTCACTTTCATACATTGTTAAAGGTTTAATATGTATTTAGCTATTATACCAATGGTGAAGCCATTTTGCAATCAAGTCAGAGATTGGGAGTATATGCCGAGCTTTCTTTAGCCTTGATGATTTGGATGGGCAAGAAAGAAACACTAAAATATCTGAATTCTGTTTAACTTATTTGAAACCCAGCCTATAATAGCAAGTTGCGTTTGGCTCCATCAAAGGTTGAAAACAATTTTCTTAAGGGGAAGAAGAATGGGCCCTACTTTAAGCTTTACACTAAAATTATAGCAAGTGTAAATAATACTTTAAAAAATGTTTGTTTCCATCACTTAAGAACAATGTTAATATGTTATAGTTTATGTAGACCTCTCTCCTTCTCCTTTTTGCATATATTAAATACATTAAAAAAAAGCATCATCTTCCTAAACTTCAGAGTCATACAAAGTTAGTGTCACACAAGAAAATAACTTTTATCGCTTTTGCTAACTTTTTCATACATATCTTAAAGGTATTTTAATGCCTGCAGGCTATTTAGGAAATATGGGCCATGGGAATTGAATATGTTGAAAGATAAATTATTTTCTACTGCTTTTATAATAACTATTATTATAACTATTTCTATTGATAATCTAATTCTGTTGTTTAATGGGTAAGGCTAGAAAGAGTAGATTTTTTTTATACCACTGTTCTCTTTTTGAAGAAATTAAAATATTATTTCTCTAAGATATGGGCATAATTACATTGGTAATCTATTACAGATGTATTAAAATATGATAATTATATGATAATTAATATATATTTCTGATAAAATTTATATAAGGTAAGTGCAACTCAATTAATTTTCCTTTCAATCATTCATATTCACATTTCTTTCAAATAATAATAAAGATTATACAGTTATAATCTAGATAGAAGTAAACTGTAAATCAAATGGCTCATCTAATGTGCCGTTGGCACATACCATCGGGTTTCATATTCTTTTCTTCAAGGTTTAAAGCTTAATTTACCTTTCAGTTTAAATCTGCTATATACATTAAATGTGCATCAAAACAAAATGTGTTTAGGCTTAGCCTGTTTTTTTTTTTTTTTTGTATTAGGAGGCAGCTACAATCTGGGTAAAAATGTATGTCCCTTACTAACATGATATAGAGCGAAGGCTATTGCTTTTTCTGTTGAAGCAGTGGTCTCTCTGCATAGGTCCAACACACCCTGTTAAGTTAGACCTATAGCAACCAACAAAGTTCATGTTCCTTGCTGACTGAAAACCTTTGACTTAGCAGGGGATGTGTTGGACCTCTCTAGAGAGACTACGCCACACAAAGTTCCAAGGGTTCTTCTCTATGGTATAATGGCAGGGGTCAGACTTTTCCACTCAGGCTGTGGCTGTTTTCTAAAGAACTGTAAGGGTTTGTTTTGATGTACCTAGAATGTATTTAGCTGATTTAAACTAAAAGTTCAGCTGGGTGTAAATATTTGTAAAACATATTCATATATTTATACATTTATGTTTTTATTCAGAATAATCATATAAAACTAAGTTCCTAATTTCTACATAGATATCATTATGCGATCTATTAGTGTAGAGTAATTTATGTGGGTAGGATATAAAATGTAAAATCATATAGTTCTTTTTATGTATGACATAATACCCTTTCGCACATTCACATGCATTAGGCTTACTTGCAAAAAACGCAGCAACTGATGTCAAGCATGCAAATAATAGTTTAAACAACTTTCACATTTGATTCTGTAAGCTTTTTGTAAGTCAGCTTACAAAATCTCCACTTGCCTAAAGATTAACTTAGTGTATTCCAGATATAAAGAAAGATTGATCTTCCCGTTTAAATTCTGTGCTCGGAAATCACATCACTGCTGGGTTATTTTACCTTGATTAATGCTTGACCTTTTTGTACAGTCTAACGAAATTACGCTACACACTGAAATTATTTTAAGGAAATGGGGGCAGGGAGGGCAAATTATCATTGTTCTTCTGTGCACTGTCTGTAGAAGACAAAGAAAAGGAAGGCAGTATAACTGATAATTCTTTAGCATATAAAGTTTAGCATAACATTTATTTTATATTTTATCTTACCTAGAGATACAAAGTTTTATGAATTTGTAATGACCCAATTCACTAATTAATTTATTTATTTCAATAACATGCTATGGCCAAAATAATTATTAAAAGTTGTAGGCATGTCCCCATAGTCTTCCAAAATGGCGCACATGCTTGGTAGCTGACACCACACTCCCCAGTATGGAAAAAGTGGCAACAGCAAGTACATACTAAATACATTTTTGTATTTATTGTTGCTTTATGAAAAGTCACTTCTAAATGACTGGCTAGTTGTTCCTTTACGTGTTGATAAAAACTGGACAAATGTCCACATGTAAGGGTTTGCAGCATAAGCAGCCCATGTTGTTAGTACACATATATTGACTTAAGTATTTGATCAACCTTAAAAGGTTGAGCCTATGAATGTTTCCCACCTCTTGCAGTGCCATTATAGTGCATTTCAATAGGAAGCTGAAACATCAGAATTGTGCTATGAATGCAGGAAGGAACATTCTTAGGTTATAAATTGGCTTTTGCACACTGACAGCAGTGGTTGCAGCTAAAGGCATGTGATGAAAAAGCTAAGGGCACCTGGACTAAATGACTAAATGATGGCATCTTATGATGTCTGCACATCAATTCTGTTTTTGCCATATAGGTTTTAATTGAACAAAACTACTGAGAAAACATCAACATTTTAAACATTTTTGCTGCCTATTTACTCAGGTTGTAGTAACCATTTAAAAGGTGTCTTACTAAAGTAGCAATGTTTATAACAACCCGTTATATCTGTGTTCATCTCAAACTCCTAGTCAACATTACTGAAATAAAATAAAAATTAACAAGATTAATAATTTAAACAATAATTAAACAAACCACAGGTTGGTACACTCATCTTTAAGCTACCTTCTGAACCTTATTCATTTCAATAATATATTTAAGATACAGTGCACCTAATAACTGAAGGATGTTATATATATATATATACTTTAACTTCGGTTGATTTATTTTAATCTTTCTCTTTTTTGCAAGCCAAATTCAAATGTATATATGTCTGTTTCTTTGAGAGTGTATGGTGAAGGCAACAAACTTATTATATAATGATAAGAAACATACCAAATACATAATGACAGTACTTTGCTAAATAATGGAAATATTAGATTTTTCAGTTAATTAAAGAAAATGTCATTTTAACATTTATTTTACTAGCTAATTTGTCATCATACAGTTAAATGTTAACATAGGCATACAACTTTGCCATATTTACTTATATGTACTTAATCTATTTTGCTCTTAATATTTCAATTATGAAATGTTCCATATGATTATTTAAGCAGATTGTCTATAAAATTTTATAAGTTGCCTTCACATAATCTGCGTCAAAAATGTCATGTCACAAGCACCACTTTTAGAAGTAACAAATAATTACTATTCCTAATAAAATGTAGATATATGTAATCTGCATTTATCAAGATACACATCTCAGCACTTTATGTTTCTTGACTCTTAAGGCTATATTACATTTTTTAGAAAATTTGATTTATGAAATACAAATATTTAACCAATATTTAGATTATTTCCTCATGTTTTCTTTTTTAAATTAATGATTTAATGGGGACAATATAGCAAAATTATCTGGGACTTTTGTTATTTGTTGAACTTAGCGTTTGAGTGGTTCTTTTTTTATTTTTACCTTTCTAGAAGCTGAAGAATTGTACCAGAAAAGAGTGCTGACCATTACCGGCATCTGCATTGCCCTGCTTGTAGTTGGCATCATGTGTGTTGTGGCCTACTGCAAAACAAAGTAAACCTTCATCTAATCTAATATTACTTGTTTTCACATTTATAAGGTTTAACAAAATGTTCAACAATCTATGATATATGTATATCTATATAGATATATATTTATACACACACTTGATTTACTAAAAAACTAGTGAACTTTCACTTTGCAAATTAAAGGTTTTTAGCTTTGTGAATAGGGTGAAGTTGTTTTTTTTTTTGTTTTTTTTTTATGTTTCTATGCACATGTTTGGGTAATCAAAGTAAAAACTACTTCATTGTATAAGCTAAATTAAGCATAGTGAAAATTCCCTAAACCTTTAGTAAAGCAATTCCATTGTGTTTTTTTTATTCCCTGACTGCATTAAACACAGTTTTTTTTATATCTAATAGTAGGCTTTTTAGATCTGACAGTTACTTACAATGTCACCCTTCTGCTGTAAAATTTTATCAACATTAGGGCATCTATAGTTACCTGTATATACTAAAATGTTAAAACATAGCAATGTTATGCAATGGGTTCTATATTTAAAGATAGCTAGATTTACAAATTGTTCCTTTACAAATTAACTAGGATTTCATGCAAGTATTGCTCAGTACTCGCATGCGATCTTAGTTAACTTGATAAAGAATGATTTGCACATCTAGCTGACTTTTGGGCTATGTGCCCCGGCACATATACAGTGCCTTGCAAAAGTATTTGGCCCCCTTGAACTTTTCGACCTTTTGCCACATTTCAGGCTTCAAACATAAAGATATAAAACTGTAATTTTTTGTGAAGAATCAACAACAAGTGGACACAATCATGAAGTGTAACGAGATTTTCAAGTTTTCAAACTTTTTTAACAAATAAAAAACTTAAAATGTGGGCGTGCAAAATTATTCAGCCCCCTTAAGTTAATACTTTCTAGCGCCACCTTTTGCTGCGATTACAGCTGTAAGTCACTTGGGGTATGTCTCTATCAGTTTTGCACATCGAGAGACTGAAATTTTCACCCATTCCTCCTTGCAAAACAGCTCAAGCTCAGTGAGGTTGGATGGAGAGCGTTTGTGAACAGCAGTTTTCAGTTATTTCCACAGATTCTCGATTGGATTCAGGTCTGGACTTTGACTTGGCAATTCTAACACCTGAATATGTTTATTTGTGAATCATTCCATTGTAGATTTTGCTTTATGTTTTGGATCATTGTCTTGTTGGACAAATCCCTGTCCCAGTCTCAGGTCTTTTGCAGACTCCATCAGGTTTTCTTGCAGAATGGTCCTGTATTTGGCTCCATCCATCTTCCCATCAATTTTAACCATCTTCCCTGCCCCTGCTGAAGAAAAGCTGCGCCCAAACCATGATGCTGCCACCACCATGTTTGACAGAAGGGATGGTGTGTTCAGGGTGACGAGCTGTGTTGCTTTTACGCCAAACATAACGTTTTGCATTGTTGCCAAAAAGTTTGATTTTGGTTTCATCTGACCAGAGCACCTTCTTCCATATGTTTGGTGTGTCGACCAGGTGGCTTGTGGCAAACTTTAAACAACACTTTTTATGGATATCTTTAAGAAATGGCTTTCTTCTTGCCACTCTTCCATAAAGGCCAGATTTGTGCAGTATACGACTGATTGTTGTCCTATGGATAGAGTCTCCCACCTCAGCTGTAGATCTCTGCAGTTCATCCAGAGTGATAATGGGCCTCTTGGCTGCATCTCTGATCAGTCTTCTCCTTGTATGAGCTGAAAGTTTAGAGGGACGGCCTGGTCTTCGTAGATTTGCAGTGGTCTGATACTCCTTCCATTTCAATATTATCGCTTGCACAGTGCTCCTTGGGATGTTTAAAGCTTGGGAAATCTTTTTGTATCCAAATCCGGCTTTAAACTTCTCCACAAAAGTATCTCGGACCTGCCTGGTGTGTTTTCTTTGTTCTTCATGTTGCTCTCTGCACTTTAAATGGACCTCTGAGACTATCACAGTGCAGGTGCATTTATACGGAGACTTGATTACACACAGGTGGATTCTATTTATCGTCATTTAGGTCAACATTGGATCATTCAGAGATCCTCACTGAACTTCTGGAGAGAGTTTGCTGCACTGAAAGTAAAGGGGCTGAATAATTTTGCAGGCCCAATTTTTCAGTTTTTTATTTGTTAAAAAAGTTTGAAATATCCAATAAATTTTGTTCCACTTCATGATTGTGTCCCACTTGTTGTTGATTCTTCACAGAAAATTACAGTTTTATATCTTTATGTTTGAAGCCTGAAATGTGGCAAAAGGTTGCAAAGTTCAAGGGGACCGAATACTTTCGCAAGGCACTGTACACCCAAAATGTTTATCCACCCCGTATTTCAGCCTATCATAGTAGGGCTGGACAGTGCACTGCAACTGCAAATGCCAGTTTTGAGACAGGGGCCAAATAACCCTGTGCACGTAGCCTAAGACTGATATTGTCCTACTATAACGTTAAATGGCATACAATCTGAGAAATTTTACTGTATATTAGATGATTTGTTATTTTTACATGATCATGTTCAATTCCTAGACTGCTTTCCAATGGAACTTTTTTTCCTTCAAAGAACTGCTAGAAATTTTATGAACATACTTGTCAAATCCATTAGCTCTCCACGGCCTGCTACAAGTGATATTTATTCAATAAAACAGTGGCCTTGTTTACTGTCCAGTATTACTAAACTGTTAATTTTAAACTCACTTTTAGGAAACAGAGAAAAAAGTTGCACGATCGTCTTAGACAAAGTCTTCGCTCAGAACGGAACAATATGGTGAACATGGCAAATGGTCCACATCATCCAAATCCGCAACCAGAAAATGTCCAGCTGGTAAATGTAGGTTTATATAAAGCAACTGTAATACTTATCACTGTGGCACGTAAGCTGGAGCTTTGGTCTGGACTAGGAATAAAAAGAAGGCAAATCATGGCAGTGTTATTGTTCAAAGTGAAAGATCACAATCCCTGCATGTGATTTAACATGAATACTTTAAGCAATAGATAGCGTATAAAAAGACTACTGAGATATTTAACAGATATGCTAGATTTGAGAGTGAAAAGATCTCCCTGTGAATTCTGTCCAAAACCTAGGGATGCATTTTGCAAAATTTGCTAAGAAGCCAGCATATGGTCTGATATCACCAAATTAATTGCTGTTAGTGACTGATAATTCTCCCAAAATGAATTGAACAAATCAGTTTACACATCGAAATGCACAAAATGACCCAGTGTTGGGCTTTTGACTCTCCAACTGGACAAACAGAGCCTTAAAGGAAATTAATATATCTTACTGGCCACATGAGAGGTTGACTTGGTCAGTTTCCTAAGCTGCTTATAGGCTGCCATGTAGACACTTTAAGCTGTTACTTGGTATTTTTACTTTTATTTAAAAATATTATTTTTGTGTATATTTTCTTATTTTATGTTTAGGGATAAAACTATTTATTTGTAGTCAGTTAAAGATGATATAGTTCTTATAAAATGTTATTAAGCAACCTATTTGAAACTGTAATATTTGGTGAACAAGATAATTTCTAGAGACGGTTAACACTTCCACATCCCAGTAATCAATATAAACCAAAAAACATAAAGGGAATATATAATAATATATTTCAGAAAAACAGGGGACTTTTGAGGAGGTGTTACAGTCAATAAGGTGAGCACAATACACTCGTAGTTAAAATGCAAAAATTGTATTAATATTCTAATTCATAAAAACATCATTGCTAAAACTGGACAATGATACAGATAAGACAATACAGTCCAATATAAACATAATATGATGTGCAGATGTGGTCCAACATGTTTTGCAGAAACTGCTTCTTCTGGAAACCTGATTTCTCATCTACAACAAAGAGGTCATATTCTGTTTTAAACTGTCTTCCAATGGCATGATGCAGTCGTGGCTTGATAGTGGCCAACTGACAACCAGTGAATACCGGAGTCAGGTCTGATGGGTATCAGACTATATTTAATTTTCCCGGATATTGATCCCGACCACTTAGTAGTAGAGCAGCGAGACGGGAGAGACATCCGCAATGCCTCTTACATTTTAACTACGGGTGTATTGTGCTAACCTCATTGATGATAACACCTCCCCAAAACTCCCCTGTTTTTCTGAGATATATTATTATATAGTCTCTTTATGCTTTTTTGGTTTCTATTTGAAACAGTGCTTTGTGCCCCTTTTGCATACCACAGGAGATTCTCCACACTGCTCCTGCATTTTAAATTTTTTAGCATGTACAGTTGTTGTACGTCAAATTGCAGACAGGTAATTTTAGAAAAAATATTTTTCTTTGTATAATGGTTTTATATTCAAATATATATTTGATAAACAACTTATTTAAAAAATCCATGTTATATGGAAATCATAAAGTACAGTTAAGTAATGCATTTTGTGTTTATGTTTATTTGTTTTATACAGCAATATGTTTCCAAAAATGTTATATCCAGTGAACATGTGATAGAACGGGAAACAGAAACATCGTTTTCTACAAGTCATTATACGTCAACAACACACCATTCAACGACAGTTACGCAAACACCAAGCCACAGGTTCGTGTGCTTTCTGTTCAGCATTTATGAACACCTTTTTATAAACATCATATAGGCTTGAGACTTTCAGTTGTGGAAAGCAAGTTCAAGAGAATGACACCACATTAGGAACAATTAATTATATATTGTGTAGCTTTTTCACTCAAAAGTGTTTACTAGTTTATGCAGTCAGATTAACAAATTTACTATAGGATTAGAGACTGTTTCCCCAAACAACGTAAATGTTCACTAAACTTAGTAAGGTAAAGTTGTTTCCCTTGAATCATCCAATCATGTGCAAGCAAGAATCCTGTTTTGTTTTTGTATTTCCCTTGCACATGATTTTAAAGTCAACTTCACATGTTTGTGAAGGTAAATGGTCTCTTCTTGGGTAAATCAAACCATATGAATCAAAGGGATATACTAATAAAGTGTACTTTATGAGTGAAAAAGAAGGCCTGTATAAAGTGTTAGCTACAACTTAAAGGAGCTTCAATGATTTAACATATCTTATTCCTATAATTTATTTCTATATTTCCTTAAAGTATGGTAAACTGTATTTTTACAAATCTGCTACAAAGAAAGATATAACATGTTTTGTGGTTAAGAGACCATTTACATTTTCATGGTGTGTTGATGCACAACATGCATGTTATGTTTCAAGCTAACTTGTGTTAAGGCAACCTATTCTGTTGAATGCACTGTCTAATGCACCAAAATGAACAAAACCATTTTGTTGACAGTAGTACAATACTGTCAATTGTGGTGCTTCCAATGCAGGTGCATTGAGAAAAGGTGCACTGGGGTACCATTCAAAAAAGGGCACTGTAGCACACCAGCATGCATGTGACTACAACACAACAGGGTAAATGGGGCTTAAAGTGAGAAAACTCCCTGGTCATGAAGTAACCAACTTGCTGAAATGACAGTATGGTAAATGCAGCATGCAAATTAAAGGTACTTATCTAAAATGTGTGTCTATTTTATTCATAGCTGGAGTAATGGCCAGTCAGAAAGCATTATTTCAGAAAGTCACTCGGTGATTGTGACATCTTCAGTAGAAAATAGTAGACATACAAGTCCTACAGGACCAAGGGGGCGATTGAATGGTATTGGAGGTCATAGCAACTATCTTAGACATGCCAGAGACACACCAGATTCATATAGAGACTCACCACACAGTGAAAGGTAAGTCAGATTTCTTTGGTTTTACGAGGTTTCCTTACAGGAATAAAAAACTTACCAAAAGTAGAGCATTTGAAAAACTGTGATACTAGTTTTACTTGTATAGTGTTTATATATATATATATATATATATATATATATATATATATATATATATATATATATATATATATATATATATATATATGTATATATATATATTTATATACAGTGGGGAAAATAGTTATTTAATCCCCTGCAGATTTTGTATGTTTGCCTACTTACAAAGAAATTAAGGATCTATAATTTTTATCATTGGTGTATTTTAAACGATAGAGACAGGATATCAACCAAAAATCCAGAAAAACACATGATACAAATGTTATAAATGGAGTTGCATTTCAGTGAGTAAAATAAGTATTTGATCCCCACGCAAAACATGACTTAGTACTTGGTAGAGAATTTTGGTCCACTCTTCTTTACAGATCTTCTCGAATTCCTTAAGATTTCCTTGCTGTCACTTGGCAACTTGAAGCTCCCTCCATAAACTTTCTATAGGATTAAGGAGACTGACTAGGCCGCTCCATGACCTTAATGTGCTTCTTCTTGTGTTCTGGAGGGAAGAAGGTTCTTATCCAAGATTTTACAATACAATGGCCCCTGTTACATCTATGATAAAAGTTATAGACCCTTCATGTATTTGTAAGTGGTCAAACTTATAAAATGTGCAGGGGATCAAATAATTATTTCCCCCACTGTATATAAATTTAAAAGAAAGATGCAGCAAGAGTCCGTCTGCAAACAGAAAAGGGATTCCCCCATTTATTGGGAGTTCAGATTTACCAAGTCCTATCTCTAATAAATCCAGCTAAAATGATGCCTATATCTCCATTTCTCTTGTCTTTGCTACACTCCAGCGCTGTAGCCCCCACTAGACTTTTCAGCATTCAACACTGTCCATGGTATATAGAATTAGGTATTCAAATTGAACACAGATTTCATCTTATTTACTAAGCACGGTATTGTTTAACTTGAAAAGTGACCATTAATGTTGCAAAGCTACCATTCACTCTGCTACATAAACAATAGTTGATACTCTTTAGTAAATCAACCCCATATTCAACATGAAGGAAGTTAATTTAACATTTCACATCCACATTTTTTCATATGGTCCTAGAATCAAGGTAAAGTTATTATAGTCACAACAAAATAATGTCTTCCTGCTGGGTGTTAATAGGTCACCCATCATTTAGCCTTTTGTTTGGGAGTGGCTTCACCCTCTATAGCTTAATTACTGGTCTTGACTATGCAAATATGGTGAAAACAAGATATCTGTAAAGACAACATTTATGTTTTATTAGTGACCTAATTTCCTAGATTAAGAAATAAAGTAGTCAACATTACATATTAATTTATAAATATGAATTTCACCTAAATGTAGACTTAAATTCATGATACAACAACTTATTTTATTCATTTTATGCCTTAGATATGTTTCCGCAATGACCACTCCAGCTCGCATGTCACCAGTGGACTTCCAGACTCCAATATCTCCGAAATCACCTTCATTGGAGATGTCTCCGCCAATATCTAGTTTAGCTGTATCAGTTCCCTCTGTGGCTGTCAGTCCATTTATTGAAGAAGAAAGACCATTGCTTTTGGTGTCACCCCCAAGGTTACGGGACAAGAGATATGACTTATATTACCACCATCACCACTATAACCAGCAGTACAATTCCTATCATCACAACCCTGCTCATGATAGCAGCAGCCTGCCACCAAGTCCTTTAAGAATAGTGGAGGATGAGGAATATGAAACCACACAAGAGTATGAGCCGGCCATGGAGCCTGTAAAGAAACTAGTCAACAGCCGAAGGGCAAAAAGAACAAAACCCAATGGCCACATTTCCAATAGATTAGAACTGGACACTGACACAAGCTCTGAGAGCAGTACATCTGAGAGTGAGACAGAAGATGAAAGAATAGGCGAGGACACACCTTTCCTGAGTATACAAAATCCCCTGGCGACCAGCATAGAGTCAGCCAGTGCATACCGACTTGCAGAAAGTAGGACTAACCCAAATAGCCGATTCTCAACGCAAGAAGAGTTACAAGCAAGGCTGTCCAGTGTAATAGCTAACCAAGACCCTATTGCTGTATAAAACAAATAAAACATAGATTCACCTGTAAAACTTTATTTTATATATGAAGTATTCCACCTTAAATTAAACAATTTATTTTATTTTAACAGTTCCGCAAGTAGAAAACAGGAAACATTTTATAAATTAAGTATATGTAAAAATGTGTTATGTGCCATATGTAGCAATTTTTTACAGTATTTCAAAATAAGAAAGACATCAATGGTGCCTTTATGTTATGTTATGTTGACAACAGTTTTTGTATGTCCCAGTGATTGCTGTCCCACAGTATTTTTGCAGACTGCTTTATCCTTCATTTATTTCTTGGCTTTTTGTGCATTGCATTAATGGTGTCGACTGAATGTATGATTTGCAAGAGTTACAGCAATCAACTGTTTGTTTGTGGTACTGTAAATTCCTGACTAACTGTCCCTGTAATGCAGTACTCATAAAAAATACTGTTTACTTTTGTAAAAGGAATTCTTTTGCTATTCATATACAAACCAATTTATGTCCGCTGTTTGCCAGCTAAAGCTTTGCTTTACAAGGCACTGATCTAATAGTAGATTGAACAGCATGCTACTGTTAATCAAAGCAGGATACAGAGACTGCAAATACACAATGTTCAACACTTATTGGAAATGCAAATGCTGCTGTGACATACCTAATAAATAATTAGGAAAGTAACTTCTGTGGAAAACTACCATCATAAACTCAACTGGTATAGTTATAATGCTGGGTCCTTAATAATCACAATTCAACACCCCTCCCACCATGTTAAACTTTTCAGAACTGGAAAGCTTGGAATAAACTTTGTAAAATAGCCTTGCAGAGTGACAGAAGGTCTTAGTATACCACATGCCTCTTAAAACATGGCTCTTGCATGACCTAGGGACCTGGAAATCCTGAGGACATGCAGTATGAACTGCATACTTCCATTAACAGGTCTCAGAGGTGCCTCTATTGCATTATGGAAAGCTTTGTAGGTGTTCCTTAACCTCAACATATATGAAAATCAATAGTTGGCCTTCCTCTTCCTGGCGTTGGAGTGTTAAAGTGGCCCTGTCACCACAGGGTTTCTTCCAAACAGAATACATTTGATTAAAAAGATTGACTATATGTACTTTTTTCAGCTGGAAATGTGTTGTATAAAGGTCACCACTTTGCTGCACCCGAGCTGCTGTAAGTATTCAAATCCTTGGGTGGGTTGAATACCTGCTGTCCCTGCCACACGCAGTGGAGGTTCCCCTTGACAGCTTGTTTGTCCTATGGTAATGTGTGATCCAGTAGGAGGAAACACAGCACGAAGAAAGGGGAACAGGTATTCACACAAATGAAAATGTGAAGTACATGCAGTTACAAGGGAAGGGAGCAGCAAAATGATAGCCTTACAACACAGGCCACCAGAAGGGTATGTATATTTGCTCTTTTTATAGGCTGCCACCAATTGAGAAGTGCTGCTGAGGGGACAGGGTCAATTTAAGATGCTGACAGCACACACAACATGTAATAGTACCTGCTATCACACTGTAAGGTTAAAAGACAAAGCTTATATTAATGGCAGGTTTGCTATAAGGACAGAAATTTCACAAGAAAATATATTCCAAAAGAAAGCTTAAGAAGGAAATAAAAAAAAATAATAAAGGTGCAATCATTTTTGACCATTTTTTGATTGTTTTAAAAGTGTATTGTTTTTTTTATTTTTTTTTATTGTGTATTATACAGGGTTTACATAAGACACATGAACACTATAGATTATTTATGAGCTAACAAGTTTTTTACTTAGAATAGTCAATACCCTTTTGATGAAGGGGATTATTTAAATGTTTTATTTTTTATTTTTTGTTATAGGACGAATATGAAAGGTGAAGTCATTTCATTTCCAGTTAGAAAGATAAATGGGCATCCTAGTTTGATATAAAGAAAATGTATTTATTTGAAAAGCACGTTTGCATTTTACAGGCTGATAAACTGCATGAGCACCTGGTAGGAATGTGCATGACACAGTGAATAAATAAGACTCAGTGACTGTTAGTAGTTTAAGTAGTTTTGGATCCATGTTGGAAATATTGCACCTTTTACAATCAGATCGGTCCTTTTTTTCTTCCCGTCCAGTTTTCCTACGTTATAGGTTGAGCATGATTCTACCTTTAAACTACCTAATTTTTGGGACAGCTTAAAACATGGTCTTCCATATGCAATGTAAAACAATGTATTACAAATACTAGAAAGAAGAACTCAATGTGTGTCCATTTGTTTTGTATATAGTTACCTTCTGTTTCTATTATACAACAAAAAGGTTTCATGAGATAGATTTCATAGTTACCATTTTCACTGTGATTTCTTGAGAAATGATGCTGTTCAGTTTACATCTTCTAATGCCTTCTAAAAACTAGAGATTTCCTTTCTGGTCTCAATTACAGAAGCCATTGCAACACAGCCATTTCCCCCCTCTAAAAATGTAAGAAAATGGCTTCCTAATTGAAAGTAAAAAAAACACAGTTAACACTCTCTGGTTCTAAAATTGTTGCAAACATTACCAGAACAAACTTGATGTAAGGGTGTGAATAAAGAGTTTTGAATGCCTGAGCTTTTGAAAGAACATTTGCGTTTTCTGTTTATATCGTTTGTCAGTCTGTTGCTTTGCTTCTAAATCTGCTAAAAACAAATGCTTTTTTATTTTTACACTTTTCTTTTTATACTTTGTGTTTTTTTATGCCACGAAAGAGAATATGTTACACTTGCATTTGTGGGACACTCTGCAAAACTGACATGGATTAAAATATTTTGCTTGTTGAATAATCTGCACCTCTAGTTTTCAAAGCGTATCCCATGCATAGTAGTAACGCCTGCCTCTGCCTTTAGGCCATATTGGCTAATAGTAGAAATGTACTTTATTAACAAACACTGCTGAGTTATAGTAACGACACAACTGGCACATATCACAAGGTCCAATATATATGTTTTATGTTTTTTTTTTGTAAATACATATTCATAGATATTTTACTTATCCAGTTACTGTTCATTATATGTTTTGTGTCACTAGCCCTTTACTGGTTATATGTGTATAAAGTTAAATTAGTATAAAATAAATTCTTTTATTTATATTTAGGCCACTAAGCTAGGAGAGATATTTCATACAATTTTATGTTAAATGTTTGAACTGTTTAAAAGTCCTACATGATTATATTATTATTATTTTTTATTTTCATTTTTTTTTTCTTTTTGAGAATGTCATGTATTCTCCTTTTTTCGTTTTAAGTAATTTATTGTTCAGGAGAATGTAGAGAAAATTAATGAATGAAACGTTAAGGATAGAAAGGTACTGAAAAAATACTAAAGAATTTATTATCCCAACAACTAAGCAATAAGCAATTGTTGATATATTTTTTGGGTTGTAACTCCTTTCTGCAAACAAGCTGCTGATGCAATAAAGTACTACCATATACACTACAGAATTTTGTGAGAGCCAACTGACATGACCGAATGAAATGACCACCATGATTCAGATTTTCACTAGATATTAATAAAAATGGCTTTCCCTCTGCCTAAAAATTCTGGTCATGCTGTGAATCTCTTCTAATTATACACACCTTGTATGTGAAAATCTGTCTGAATACATTTTTTTCTCTTTTAGACATGTAAAGTTTTGGGGGTTTTTTTTTACTCTTCTTAAAATGACTGGATTACTACCTTTCTGAGAATGAAATATGTGACATAGATTTAATAAAAGCAATACCATATATGCTCACAAAAATCCCAAGCACTGCCTAGTACTTGCAGTACATTACCAAAGAAACTACAAATCAGCTACATGTATTTAGTTAGAGTCATTTACACAGCTTGAAAAATGTAGTAATTGGGCCTAGTCATGTAGTAATTGTTGTGTGTTTTTGTAACTCACAACTACAGGGCAATCTCTCTTATGTAAAGAGATCAACATGAGTAGGGACCTGTGTTTGTGGGTTTGTATTGATAGCACCAGTTTGAGATGCTATTGAGACCATTCAGAATTCACTGATTAGTGCATTTGACCTACAGTTGATGTCCCTCTAACTTGACCTTGTCTAAGATTGGTTTTGAATTCCTATAGAGGATGGAATGCAAAAATCCACCTGAGACAACAAAAAGTGAGTTGACAGGCCCTAAAAAAGCCATATTATGATTGTGCATCTTCCTGACTGGCATGGTCCTTCTGACGTGAACTGGTCTGTGTAAGATGAGTTTTGCATTCTTATAGACAATGGAATGCAAAAATCCACCTGAAGCGACGAAAAAGTGAGTTGACTGCCCTAAAAAAGCCATATCATGATTGTGCATCTTCCTCAGTGGCATGGTCCTCTTTAAGAGACCAATGAACATTATTTTCTGAAATGACATGACTGCAGTTAGACAAAAAGAGTTATTGAAAAACTGTCCATACAGGATGAATGCCACACTTCACAAATTCGGGCTCCATGTCTAAATGCTTTTTTTTCTAGGTCATGTGAGTTTACCAAAGTTTCTGAAAATGCAAATAATCTACCAAAAAAGTAACATTAGATTAAAGACTCTTTTTAAAATTTCCTTTTGGGTCTAATAGGTGGTATTAATGCATGTTTGTTAACACAACATTTTATCGTGCATTAAGGTATTCATTTTGAATGGACTGACAGCACACCTTAACCCATGAAGAAATGGACTTGTCCCTTTTTATTGCAATATACCACAAGATATTGCATCTGTGTTGTGCAGCAGTACAGTACAGGTACATTACCTGCTACTGTAGAAGTCTCTTTAATAGCACCACAAGACGCTTTTTGCGTTCATTTGCAGTGTGATAATGTGCAGCAAAATGCATTACCCTTACTGCATTAGTGAGTATAAATTCCTAAATACTAGGCATTGTTTTATTTAATTTGAACATAAAAAGTATATAATAAATATATTAGTCTTCCCTCATGCAAATATATGTTCCATCGATTTATTTATCTATGTCACATTTTTGAAACTTTGATTTACCTTTAAAAGGCTATTGCTCAGACAATGGTTAAATATTCTTCTTAGCCAGTCAGTAAATATGATACTATTACAGCTATGACTGAGTATTGAACTATAAATGACCTAAGACTGTGTATGCACAGAGGTAGTTTCAATGTCATTTGGCTTTTTTCAATTAAAAAATGCAGTGAGACAACCTAAAACCGAAAAAGCAGACACATTTTTACCTGCAATGGCATGGTCAATATTGTTAAAACTGCAAAATGTAAACTAACTGTGCATGTAGCATATACTATGTGCATTACATTGTTGTCAGACTGTTTAAAATGTATATACAGGATAATTTCCTAATAATAACTCAAAAGCAATGAGTCCTGTTATTCATGTTTATTATTATTTTAAGAGTGTTCATCAGTTGTGTGATTGTGAAAACAAAATTTAGATGTTTATTTATATATTTAATTTGGTTTTTCTTATTTGTTACCTTCTCCACTTAAGGTTAACAAGATATGCCAATCATTGTTAATTTATTTTTCTGGTTATAAATTTGCTAGAGACCACAAGGGGCCTCTGCAACATAATGTGAGGTCTTCTAGTTTCACTGGACTGGACCCTTACAGAGGACATAACTGAAAAAAATCTATCACCGTGAAAATATTCACATAATATGGATTACTATGAGACAGTCAACAATACAAATTGCATCATTCAATGGTCACCTCAGCTAAGTACAATACTAGAACATTATAGAGCTATCACATTCAAATGAAATAGCTATAGTCCATGTTGATAATGAAATATGTACTTAAACCATTTAGAATGTGCATCAATGCATTTGTACTAAAATTGGCATTACTACTATCAAATTCAGCCTGCCATAAAAGATAAAAGATTAAAAATGATTGGTGACAAAATATCAGTTCTTGGCAAGATTATTGTACAATAGTTACCGAGGTAGTTATCCACTTGAAACCACTTGGAACCTAGAAGAAGAAACAAATTAATTTTCAGAAGTACATTGAGAAAGAAAAAAAAAAAAAATAGGGTGATATGAACACAATTTATACAGAATGTGATTTGTCAAGTTTTTTTTTTTTTTTTTTAAGTATAGTACAAATTAGCATTGTATTCTGGAACACAAACATCAGTCAAGATTGAGTGTCATAAGTTTCATAATCGTACTGCTTTAAAATGTGGTCTACAGTGGCCTTACCTATGAGTATTACTTCTTTTTCTGCCTTTTCTCCCATGGATAAGTCACTCTTCCAGTGTGAGTCTTATAATAAATTCTAGTAAAGATTCAAATGCAGATAATGTAGCAGTAGGGAATCATTGAAGGGGCTACCTTCATTAATAGTCACAAGTAAACAAAAAAAAACTGATTCAAAGTTGCAGGCAGCAAAGTTATATGCAAATGGTGATATTTTTAGCGAAAGCTGATCTTGGATCCAGTCCATCCAATCTCCTGAAGATAACTATTAATAAAGTGGGCAGGTGTGGGTAGAAAGGGGAAACTCAACTGTTGCACCCAAAGGCAGGATTTGAGAATAACCAAGATAACCTATTGTCACAAGAAGTAAGCAGACCTGCACAGTCTTTGCTTCTTGTCTGTTAGAAGTTTTTTCTCTATTGTGCATAAAAGAAATAATGGGATCTAAAACCAGGATATAGTCTAGGGATCAAAAAATCTTAGTTTTTCTGTGAAGCATATAACACAGATTTGTTTCAAGTCAGTACAACGTCACATTTTATAACAGTATCATCCACATGCTTTCAGCATGAAAAAAGTAAAATGTGAATTATCACAACAATAATGACACATATTAGTTTAAACTAGTGGCGTAAACTTTAATGCAAAATGATCTGGGTAAACTAATATGAATGCCAATTTTCATGTAATCCGCAATTAGCTTGCTATAATATATATATAGCACCTTCTTGCTATAATATGACCATATTTGTGTTTAATTAAACCACTGCAGGTGCCCTGTACTTTCAATGTAAAGTGTTTTTTGGAATTTTATACTTGATAAAATGTAAAAGATAAAAGACACAGCTAGTGTCATTAGGATATTAACAGAAAGTTACATTAAGGAATATAGCAGGCAATGACACTGTTTCAGCATGTACTGTAGATGTGTTTCCTGAGACCATTCCCTTTCCAAACTTTCTACTGAGATAGGTAGACAGGATGTCTAATGAATGAAATGAAAGACTGGAAAATATAACATCAAGATAACTGCTCATCTGGAATCATAGTTTCTCTAAACTTCAAAGTTGAAATAAAAAGAAATACATCTAATGGTAGATGTGATGATTGAACCAAGCATACTGTGCTCCATTCCAGGATCACTGACAGTATATTAAATCATTAATGGTAAAAGCTTTGTTGTCAATGCATTTCTATTTTAATAACATTATCTTCACTGGGATATGTATGTTCTTCACTGGGATATTCTTGAAATTTCTAAATAGGCTTACAGTAAAGTATTTTTACCTTTTTTCATGTGTAGTCCTGTATGCCTCTTTGTATTGAAGGATATCCTGACTGTCAGCCTAAATGCATTACTTTTTACATGGAATTAAAGCACCCACTGTGTGAGTAAATCAGGTGGACAGCTACTGGTTACCTAACTACTATGAAATGCCTATGGTTAGCTTTAATGTCTGTGCTTAAAGCTTGTTCTTTATTTAACTAATTCAAACTCATTGACGATGTCTTTCACAGCCCACCCATTTCTTTTAGACTTTACAGTTTTCCATATTTTGCAAACAGAGGACATTTTTGTTTATGGAGATTTACCCATTATTCTGCTCTGCACTATACATTTATTACACTGTGCTTATTTAAGGGAGTAGGGTTCTCTAGAATGTCTGCAGCAACATGTCACAACAGCTTTTCAACCAACGATTTGGGTCATTACTGCTCCTCATAGTTAAAGCAATGCAAACAGCTGAACAGCTTACAATGGAAATCAGCCTCTGAGGAAGCCAGTAACCAAAAGAACAACCAATAAGTCTTAAAATACATTCATGAAAAATGGACCACACAGAAATAGAAGTGAATAAGAATATATACATGTGTAATAAACTTTTACATAAGACGTTGTGCTCCAGCTTACTGGCACTAGGTTGCTGTTTATACGTTATAATTTACATTACTGTGTATGCCTGGCCAAAACCTCTGTACATACTTGTGATATCCATATCTCCATAACATATGGGGATGAAGTGGTGCTTGACTAGAGGAGTAGTAGGCCAGCCTACAATAGACTGTCCACACTTTTTGTACTACAAACATTCCTATTTTACCATACATGGTACTGCTGCTTTGCTGCTTCTTCCAGCACCTATCTACTCTTTCCATTTTATAGTTATTCTTTTCATTTCCCCCACACTTAAGACAAATATTTCTGTCCATAAATACATATCTTCAGTTTTTTTCTTTCAAGCCTTTCTTCTGTAAATGGATCCCAGTTTAATAGTTGTGTTTCCAAAATGTTCACTCCTTGAAAAACTGCAACACACAAACCAAATCTTTATTTTTATATAAATATATTATATATATATATATATATATATATATATATATATATATTTACATATAAATATTACTATTGCAAAGTATGAGACTGTAAAGATAACACATAGTACAGTTTGACTGGACAAGAAATTCTCAACCCCATGTAACCCAAAGGTTTCAATAGTATCCAGCTGGAAACCCCAACACAAGCATTACAGTTAAAATATTTGGATAAAAGAATAGGATAAAACAAGTGTTGCCATTGACTTGCAATGTATGCGGGCAGCATGACCGTTGATGTTTTTTAGATAGATTAATATATTCATTGATAAAATAATTTGTGTGGCCACTTAAAAATATGGCTAATACACATGTGCTCCTGTCTGAAAAGCATGCCCTGTTAGTGTTCCATAATGAATTAAAATATAGAGCGACATGCTTATAATGTTTGACATGGACACTAAAATAATTTTGAATGTTCCAACAATGTTAACAATTTACATTATTGTAAAATTGGGACTTTCTCAGCAGCTTTGTGTACTGCAGCAACTTTTCACTGTACTTGCCACGTCTGTCAGTTCATTCATCCACTAAGCCTCAACAAGAAGACTGTCTATATCTGCATCTGTCTCTTATAGTTATACCCCAAGTTCACCCTGTACCTGGCTTTGTCATGTACAGGTCAATTGAAGCTGAAATTATGAGGGCTCCTCATGTCTCCCACTAACTAGCGTCTACCTGGATCCTGACCATTATTTAGGGACCATGCACACTGGCTTAAAAAAAATGCTGCTTCTAGACTAGTTTAGGGTTTTGCCTTTAGAAGCAGCTAATTTTATCCTATGAATGAAAAAACAAAATTAAACCCGCGCTACACAACGTGAAAATTATTAATAAAAGTAAGGTAATGAGCAGCTGCTGCAGACTCTAAGAAAATTCTTAGGAAAATGTGATAAAAACAAATTTATGCAGCGCTAGCTTCAATAAAGTGATAAGTGCTGTGATATATAAACAATATTCAATAATTTATAAAGTGCATAGAAAGATCATATACACAAAGTGCTAAGTGCTAAAAATATATGCAATATCCAATAAATTATAAAGTGCATGTATACACATAAGTGGTTAGATATATTCCAAAAGAATGTTCAATGCTTGAAACAAAAAGTCCTTAAAGTGATCCAATTAAGGTGCCAAGGTGCCAAAAATAATTCAGGTGCTTGCAAAGTGACAAGGTGCCCCTCAAGGTTCCCCACTCACCAGATATTCAGAATACCTTATTGGGAATAGAATTGTTTTAAACGTACTTCACCATGTATGGCCATTCTTTTGTTTAACGGTGGAGGCGGAAGCTGACCCAACAAGTGTGAAGGCTACACAGGAGAAGTTCTGGTCCTTAAAGATCCTGGGCAATGTGCAATAATCTTGAAGGTCTTAATTTATCTGCAATCTGGTGAGTGGGGAACCTTGAGGGGCACCTTGTCACTTTGCAAGCACCTGAATTATTTTTGGCACCTTAATTGGATCACTTTAAGGACTTTTTGTTTCAAGCATTGAACATTCTTTTGGAATATATCTAACCACTTATGTGTATACGTGCACTTTATAATTTATTGGATATTGCATATATTTTTTAGCACTTAACACTTTGTGTATATGATCTTTCTATGCACTTTATAATTTTATCCTATGTGTCCATGCACATTTGGGCGTCTAGAGCAGTGATAGCGAACCTTGGCACCCCATATGTTTTGGAACTACATTTCCCATGATGCTCATAAACTCTTCAGTGTAGTTGAGCATCATGGGAAATGTGGTTCCAAAACATCTAGGGTGCCAAGGTTCGCCATCACTGGTCCAGAGGTATATTTTAAGCTCAGTGTTTAGAGGAAGAAAAAACCCTTCTGTTTTGCATTTTTGAGAGCAGAGTTATGAAAACACAGCTAAAATGTGCCTAAACATTATTTAAAAAAACGCTCAACGTTAGTTTTTTTTTTCTTTTAAGAGCACTGGTATTATTTAAGCCAGTGTGCATGAAATCTTATTTCTGTTATTTCATTACAGATTGGTTTATACCTCCATGCACAGTTTAATTTACTCAAGAGGAAGCTGGGAAGCATACACCCCAAGGTTTTACTTAATAAGGTTGAAGATCAGATTAAACAGAAAGTACAGTAAAAGTGTGGCCACACTACAATGACAGTTAACGCTGTAAATATACTAGAAGCAGGCTGTGTACATTCTCTTCTCCAATTGCTTCCCTTTCAAACTAAGTGATACATACAGAATACTTTAATAATCTCAAAGGGAAATTGGGAAATTGTTAATGAAATTAGAAAATGAACTAGAAGGGCTATGGGAAAGCCTCAATAACAACAACAACACTTTACCCTTTTAAATTCTATTCTAAGGCATACAATATCTAACTGGAGATTTCCATCAAAATATTATAATATCTACATTTCTAGTGCATGAAGCTGGCAGTGCAATAGAAAAAGCTTATTTAGCATATAGGGTAGTCTGCCTTGTATATACATACATACTTACATATTAAACCTGGTGCCATGCTAATACGAAAAAAAGGCAATAGCAGGGTATTTATGTCCTTTTCTAGACAGTAATTCTATACTGCACCAATTTATGAGCCAATATGAGCTCTGCAGCACTTACGTGGTTTTCTTCGCAGTTCTGTGTCAGAAGAGCATGGTTGGGAGTTGGATTTCACAATATTTAAGCCTGGAAAAGTGCATTGTGAAAAAGTGTATTCTATCTGTGCATTGTCATTTTAGGGTGACTATGAAGAGGCAGGTATCAGACCAAGAATGATGAATGGTGAATTTGTCAGGACATGGCTCAGTACATGCAGAACAAATTAATCCCTATTTTCCACAGAAAAAGAATGGAATGGTATTAAGAATTTGGAAAATATCTGATGATGAATAGAAGCACCTGCTATCACACACTAGGGAACCCCAACATAGCTCAGCCCATGTGGCCTGATGCTTGGCCACACACAGAGCTATCCTCAGCTGAAGGCTGAAGGTAATACTTGAATATATGGGAGCTTCTAAACTGTAGCTATTTTTTAGTTTACTAGCTGTCTGGTTTTCAGGGACCCAAATGAGGGATTGTTAAAAAAAATGAAGAGTCAGTGTCCTTGGCAGGAATTACATTTTTTAGAGCTAGGTCATCAATAAATACATGAGCTTATTAAAAAAAAATAAAGCCCTCTCTTTTTAATCCTGTTCACTGCATGTTATATTTGTAACTTATTTTTGCTAAGAATTTTAAAAAAAGAAGGTTGTATACTGACCTTATTTTTCTATCCTGGTGCACCTTCATGGCAGCATATGATGGTTTACTGACTCCACTCCACTCACAGGACTGAATGTGTATAGAGTTTATAACTTACTCAAAGTATCTCTTACTTTTTGTAATTATCACATCAAGGATGGGAAACAAGTATGCAGTTATAAGGATGCACCAGGGAAGAACTTATGGAAAGGTAAGTATATTATTTTCCATTTTCCCAGAGCATCATTGTAGCATATGCTTCCCTTGAAGTTTATATATGAAGCCCTTAGATCTTCTGGAAAAATAGCTTTTACAAAGCATAGACGTTCGTGCTTGTTTTAATAATTCAGGAAGAAATTGATTGAAGGCCTGCTGGCCCTTCCTCATACTTTGGGGTATTAAAAAAAAGTATTTTGGATGCCTTAAAAGACAATGTGATTTTAAGGCACCTCTTCAGGAATTTTCTTACATCAAAAATATGGAGAACTCCCTAAAAAAAAAAAAAAAAAAAAACACGATTGGAAGCATTATCCCTTGAATGCTATGGAACATTGAAACTACTTCTAGCAAAAAGACTGTTACAGGTCTTACGATTACCCTGTCTGTCAGCAAGAGGATCCAAGCAGCCAAAGTTTTGGATCTCAAAAACATGCTTGGCTGAAGATACCACCAGCAGAATGGCTGTCAGGGACCAAATAGAAGTTTGCTAGTATAAAAAGGGGTGTTTGATAGGAACTCAAGCACTATTGATGAGTACCCTTTTGAGAATGTTTTCTTTCTTGATGATGTCATGTAAGTGCCTGCTTTTTTAACTCTTTCCACTAGATGGTTTGATGTCTTTTAGAGTAGACAGGGCTAAAATTTGCACCTTCAAGTAACTTGGGCTAATGCCTTTCTCCAGACCTACCTAAAGAAATTCTAGGATGTTCTACTTTAGTTGAAGTACTCTGGTGTCCTGTGGTCTTCCAGCTGCTAATTAAGAGTATTTCTATTTCCATCTCCATGCAGTTCCCTTTGTGGATAATCATCTGTCTTTTAGTAACCTAGCAATTACTTTGGGAGCAACATAATAATGATAAACTTTTCATTTCGATACCCAAGCCATTAAGTAAAGTTTATCCGGAAACAGATGAAGTTGTTGTTTTGTGACAGTAAGTCTGGAATCATAGCAAGCACAACTGGTCATTTCACTACCAAGTCCAAAGTGCAAGGAAAACCATGGCCTTCCTGGGTCAAAAAAGAATTATTACCATCATTGAGACAGACTGGAATTTCAACCTGTGAAGACACCTGAATAATAAAGGAGTTGGTGGAAAGATGTAATGTAGATTGAAATTCCATGGATGGTGGACAAAAGTCATCCCCTCAGTTGTTCTAAAAGCAAGCTGTGTAGTGAGGGTACCTGGCATGCTAAGGAAATGCTAAGTCAACTTTCCCCAGAGTCTGGTGATGTCTTTGTAAACTTTGTAATCCAAGGACCTCTTGTTGCTGTCAACGAGGGAACTGCTGAGGCGATCAGCCAGAAATCAGAAGTTCTTCTGGGCCTATTCTATAATAGGTTGTAATTCTCTCTTGAAAGTATGACTCTTTGTGCCTCCCTGATGCTGCATGTATGAGACTGCGGCTCTGTTGCCCTTAGCAGAACATCATTGCCTTGAATGTATTGGGCCAATGAGCAGCTGTCATCAGCTCCAGAACATTCAACACTATGTCCTGATTGTTGAACCTCCATCTGTCCTAATCTAGATGTCTTAAAGATGTGCCTCCCCATCTTGTCAACTGACGCAGTAGTAACTGTGATCCAGGATATGGTGGTTATCTTTAGGTGGTTGTTCAGTTTTGGTGGTGCAGTCCACCACCAAAACCAATTCTTTATGGACAATGTTACTCAAATCAGCAGAGAGACTGCACCACCTCCACTGATCCCGTTCTGGAAGGGTTTGAGCCACCAATTACCATTGGTATCATAGAAGAAATAGTCCCCAAAAACTCACACTTTGGAATTTTGAGATATAATTTTTTGCCAATGCATTCTTCACTTTCATCAATCTGATCCAGGGCTCACCCCCTCCCACTGTAGCCCTGGATCGAGGTAGGAGAGCGGCTGGGAGTCACATCATCATCCTAAATATAACTGAAATAAGGGTATTTGGAGGCATCAATTTCAACAAACACTTACACTGTGAGTTATCGCTGGATAAAAGAGGGGCTGGCAGTGAAAAGGTTTTAAAGGGTACAACCACTTTAATATGTTTAAAACATTCTAAAGATTAAAAGAAAGCATTATGCATTAAAAACTGTATGCAAAGGAAGACCCAATTGCAGCAGCAAAACACCTTACACATCCCACCCACCACATTAGTACATGAATAATGAACTACAGTAAGGATCGAAAGTTTGGGCACCCCAGGTAAAAATTTGTATTAATGTGCATAAAGAAGCCAAGGAAAGATGGAAAAATCTCCAAAAGGCATCAAATTACAGATTAGACATACTTATATGTCAACAAAAGTTAGATTTTAGTTCCATCATTTACACTTTCAAAATAACAGAAAACAAAAAAATGGCGTCTGCAAAAGTTTGGGCACCCTGCAGAATTAATATCTTGTACTGCCCCCTTTGGCAAGTATCACAGCTTGTAAACGCTTTTTGTAGCCAACCAAGAGTCTTTCAATTCTTGTTTGAGGTATCTTTGCCCATTCTTCCTTACAAAAGTCTTCCAGTTCTTGAGATATGCACATTAATACAAATTTTTACCTGGGGTGCCCAAATTTTCGATCCCCACTGTATATGTTTCTTAGATATATTGTGCATTAACAATTAGAAATCAAATTATGCGGAGAGGTGGATATTATGTATATAAGAAACTAGAAAGAGGGGCCAATGCATTACCAATGAAGTAAATTAAAGTAAAATTGAGATGAAAAAAATATAAAATAAATAAAGGAAAAAGCTGCCAGTTTTGTAGTATAACCACATACCATATAAAAGAAAAGATAGAAATGAATCGGCGCTAATTTCTCAGGAGTAAAAAACTCACCGGTAGTAAAGTGAAAAATAATACTCCAAAGAAGGTTTTTAATAATCACTGCGCATGTAACAGATGCATACATGAGTATAAATAATGCAAATAGCAAAAAAACTCACATACAGAAAGTGACCATGTGCATATAATAAAGTGCAAATATCAAAAGATGAAAAAAAAAAGTGTCCAATGTGCACAGTGCAAGATATTAAATATATGTGCTCCTCATGAAAAACCCCAAATATATATACTGCACTATTGGTAACTATAAGTTCATCAGAAAAAAGTGTCCATGTGCAAAGTGCAGGAAGTACTGGATAAAGTGCTCCAACTGCATTATGTAAATTTTCACTTCCAAAAGGCGTGTCACCAATGAGAGCATCCCAGAAACCACTATCCAACACTGAGAGCAATGGCTGCTCACCTCTAAATTGACTAAAATGAGCATTGTTTACAAATGACTTGTCTCTGGATCTTTCTTCACACAAGGACTAGTCAGGATTATTAGTATCTCCAATCAGTTTTTCCAATCACAATGATAGACCAGCTGGTGAGATGTAACACATCACTCTCCAATAAATTGTTATAGGGTAATCTTCTTAAATCTTTCCCTCATATAGAGACATATTAGGAAAGGACTGCATGGTGTAGTATAAAAACACTTTATTTAAAAAACAATAGTAAACTTACAGTTTAGCTAACAAAGACGAGTTGCCGCAATAGCGGTGCAGTGAATCCGATACGTCCAGTCACAGCCATAGACCGGAAGTGACGTCACCCGACTCCTCCTGATGCGTTGCGTCACTGACCACACGTGACTTTCTCAAGGATAAGCTTTTTCTTATGAACTTATACTTACCAATAGTGCAATATATATTTTGGGTTTTTTATCAGGAGCACATATATTCAATATCGTGCACATTGGACACTTTTTTTTTCTTCTTTCGACATTTGCACTTTATTATATGCACATGGTCACTTTCTGTAAGGGGGTATTGTGTCTAAATGCATTTTGCAGTTTAGGGGTTATCAGGGGACTCTTCAGGTGCTGGTAACAAAAAAGTGTACAATATTGTAACTACAGTATATATAACATGCATAAATACTTGTGATAAACAATGGCTATTGCACAAAAAATTACTCACAGATGGTTTGCGTGCATAGAAATACATGATGCTGCAAATGATAGGGGAGGAGTACATATCCCAGCTCATGACATCAAGCAAGCAGGGCACACAACAGGGGCTCAGACCAGCCAGGGTATCACATCTTGTTCTACTGTCAAATACATCAGGTTAAGGGCTTATGGACACACAAAAGATAGGGGAAACATATCGCTCACACCTCAAGGTAATGCACTCATGAGGAGGAGAAAGGAGAGCATACCACTGAGAAACACAAGCCTCATACCCCAAATAGTTCCACAAAACATAAGTAAGCAGCACACACAGATGCTGTAAAAGAAAAGGGGGACACTCATTGACAACTCCCCTCAGGTAAATTACACTGCAAGAGAGCCCACGCGATAACAAATTGCAAGGTATAATTACCCATTTTTGTTGAGCAGGGGCAGTAACAAACCTCCCCCTCCAAGCCAGAGACATAAGGCTGCCTTCCCAGGGTGTGCTTTTATATGTGAGTAATCCCTAGAGGTCCACGCCCCCAATCCCGTATCCGTCAACATAATAATGCTGTATATATATATATAAAGCTGTATATCCAAACAGTTAATAGATGTTGACATGCACCACCACCACCCCGGCGTGCCCCCCAAGGAGTGCCCACGTACTTCAATCAGGGGGATAATACGCCAATAGTATATACACAATGGCAGGACTTCATATCACAGAACCGCTCTGGATCTCCACAGAAATGGTGACTGGACCACTCCTCATAAATACCATATGACATGCAAATAAATAATAGTCTCATAGTGTGAATCCATAAACACACTGAAGTTTATTAAAAAAAAAAACCAAGCCCCAAATCATATGCACTCACAATGATAAAATATATACACAGCTCATCAAAATATCCCGATCCGGGCTACCTGTAGGTCATCACCGTCCTGCACGTAAAGCCGAGACCGCAGCTCGAACACCGCCGCCGGACTTCCGGGTGTCGGTCTGACGTCAGGCGCCCGGGACGTAACATTGCTATGGTCACCGCGTGCCCACGTTCTTACGCGTTTTGTCACTGGCAGACTTCTACGGAGGGCTACGGAGTTACTTGTGGGGTTTTCAAGCTTATGAGGTTCTACACTTATACATTAGTTCACCAGTCTTCTTTCTCTCCAGAAAAACAGAGGCGTAGGTCCCCTTGAATGTTTCATGCTCAGGAACCTCTACAACAGCTATTTATTTGACTAGAGTCTGAATAGGGATGGGCCGAACAATCCCTTGTTCAGTTCGCAGTAGAACTTTAGAATATTTTGAAACTGATTAACAAATCCCATTGAAGTCCATGGGACCTGAACTTGAAAAATCAAAAAAAGTTTGTAAAAAATTTCATTTCAAATGAGTAGTGATTTACAGATGTTTAAAGTGAAAGCATAAAAATGAGAAATAACAATACAAATTAAAAATTCCTTTCAATATAGTGCCTGGGGTAGTCTGCCTGTAAAGTAGCACATCTGTACCATGTATAGAAGCTGCTGCAACAATAAAGATACTTTATAAAGTAAAAAAAAATATATTTTCCCTGCAAGATTCTTTTATTTTGGAAATAATGGTTTGGGGAAGTATGATGAGGCAACAATATAGAGCACTGAGAACAAGATTAGAGATTTTTGGGATAAATTCTGGTGTCTCTTTCGCAGACTTTGGATAGAAGTAACAGGTGCGGGAAAATTGAGCTGTGGGTTTCCGTGGTGCGTTCCCACCATAATCCTATAGAGGTGCTCTTGATGAAAGCAAGAATTGGCCTTGCTGTCAAAAATTTAAACTATATGCACCTGTCAAACAGGTGCAGAAAAATTGGTATTTGGATGTTAATTGTGTCCATGTACCAAATGATGCAGACGCTGCCGATGGGATGTTGAAGCTGACAGCCCTAGGCACTGAGAACTAAATAAAAGTGGAAAATGCATCACTTAGGGGCCTCCTTCTCTACCACTCCTCTCATGACCAACAGAAGCCTCAAACCTACGTTTTCCATGATACCGTAACTTACCAGAGTCAGGAAAGGCATTACATAAACTCCTCTTTAAAGTGTCCTCAAGAGATTTCATCTTCTGCTCCATCCGTGGGGAGGATAATGAGGGGGGTGAGTTCTGAAACTTTCCCCTTGTAACTGAGGTAGGAGGGTTGCCAGCCAATAGTAATCCTTCTTCTTGATGCCACATAATCTTGGGTCCTTTTGCAGGCTTTGAAACATGATACTGAAAGTTTGCGAAGGCATACTCCTCGGGGTCACTGAGGATTACAGTATCTGGAACTGCCTCCTCCCTGCCATGTACTACTCCCAAGGGTTCTAGGGATGGAAAACCATCTGTTAGGGGTTGATGTATGTCTTATTCTGCTTCAATGCCTCCAAAACTGCCAGAATCCTCCTCCTCCCTCTCCTCTTGTGTGTTCTGCGATGTGGCAAAAATGGTGTCTACCTAAAGCGGGCCTTGAGAAGAAAGAAAGTTTCTCTCACTACTCTGCCTCGGTTACCCTGTCCATAATGGCATACAGAGTCTGCTCCAGCAGGAACACACCAGGGATTGTGTCACTGATGCATGCATTGTCATGGCTCACCATCCTTGTGGCCTTCTCAGATAGTGACAGTACAGTGCATGCATCATTTACTAGCAGCCATTGGCGTGGGGAAAAAAAGCCAAGCTGGCCTGAGCCTGTTGTTGTGCCATACTGACAAAGGTACTCACTGAGGGCACTCTGCTGCATGTGCAGCTGCTGCAGCATTGCCAAAGTCAAGTTCCACCTGGTGGACATTTTAACAATCAGGCTATTTATGGGCAGGTGGAATTACCACTGAACTTTAGCCATCCGAGCACTGGCTGTGTGTGACCGCCTGAAAAACTCTTCTGGCCTGCTTTAGCAGATCTTCCATCCTTGGGTACCTATTAATGAAAATTCTGCACCACCAAATGGACATGGGCATGGCACACACAGTATCTCACAAAAGTAAGTACTCCCTACACATTTTTGTAAATTATATAACTTTTCAGGTGGCAACACTGAAGTAATTACACTTTGCTACAATGTAAAGTAGTAAGTGTACAGCTTGTATAAAAGTATAAATTTGCTTTCCCCTCAAAATAACTCAGCCATTAATGTCTAAACCACTGGCAACAAAAGTGAGTACACCCCTAAGTTAAAATGTCCAAATTGGGTCTTAAGTGTCAATATTTTGTGTGGCCACTATTCTTTTCCAGCACTGCCTTAACCCTCTTTGGCATGGAGATCACCAGAGCTTCACAGGTTGCTACTGGAGTCCTCTCAACATCACGGAGCTGGTAGATGTTAGAGACCTTGCACTCCTCCACTTTCCATTTGAGGATGTCCCACAGATGCTCAATAGGGTTTAGGTCTGGAGACATGCTTGGCCAATCCATCACCTTTACCCTCAGCTTCTTTAGCAAGGCAGTGGTCGTCTTGGTGGGGTCGTTATCATGTTGGAATACTGCCCTGCAGCCAAAGGTTGATGCCGGGTACACTCTAACCCTCTACATTTTATTATATGGGTGATGGAGTGCTTGAATAATATAACAGTACCATGGTGTGACCATTTTCCATTGGGTTAGGGGTTGTTTTCCTCTTAGTCAGTTTTACTGGCTCCCTTTTATATTTTATATCTTATATTTCATTTGTGATAAGCCATGCAATGTTTGATTACATGTATGGATCTTTAAATTAGTTTGCATTGGATTTTGGAGCACTATAGATTATATCCATGCTGTATGTTTCAAGTTAATGGGTGGACTGTTCGGGTCTCCCTGGCATCCTGCATCCATATTGATAGCGTGTCCTTTGTTCGGAATGAGGAAGGGTTAATGGCAAGTGCCCGCACGCCTATGAATTTGTGTTAGCCGTGCCGCCTGTCCACGCCCTGTGATGAAGCGATGACGAAACACGTTAGAGCGTGACCACACGGCTTCCACGCAACTACGCAGACCGGTTCCCTCTGACCATCAGCCTCCGCTGGACGGAAGAAGCGGTGGGAGGCAGTACGCTGCGAGCTCTGCTTTTACATGTTGATATGCTGTTTTAATAATGCTGCTTGTAAGTTTTTAGAGGAAAGGGGGGTTGATGTGTTTGAATAAAGTGTCATACGGAATTACACTATCAGTTTCCCCTCTCTTCTTTCTTTGGCGGCTTATTTGTTTTGGAGTTCTTACCATTACCTACATATTCCCTGGAGAGGTCTTTTTGAGCCTATCACCTGCCTATGTCCTGAAGAGGTCTCTGAGTGGGTTTATTACACTGTCTGAATGACTTCAAGAGGAAAGTCTCTCTGGGAGGGTTATATGGTGCCATGGAGTATATGTGTGGTTAAGCTTTATTTCTGGTGAGTGTGTGACTATAGGGAGAGGCTGCACGGGGTGTGGTGACAGCTCTAGATCTCTTCCTATGTACCTACCTCACGTGGTGTAACCCATGGACATTGATATACATTTGTTTGTTGAACAGTTACATATGGACTAAAATTTATTCATCCCCATTGGTATGAGTCGATGTATGGTTCATTCATTAGTTTATTATATGTGTGGCTGTTGATTCAGTCAGCATCTATTTTATTAATATTTTAATATTGTTTGCATTTAGCGCCGCTTGATGTTAGAGTTCCTTGCAGCATTAACATCCTTTATTGAATGCTGTTAAAGCCGTAATGCCCTGCCCTTCCTGCATTGATGATTAGTGGCAATGTTGTAAACCCATCTTAACATCCTCCCTGAATTGGGGATCATTGAAAGGGATTCAACCCCCCTCTCCTGCAATGGTGATCAGTGGCAGTGCTCCCAACCCTCATCTGACTCCACACTGTGGAGTCAGTGGCACCCAATGTTTACTTACCAAATCATCCATTTCCATACTGCTCTCTCCCTGATGTCAGGCCTAAACTATACTTCCACTGTCAGGTGGGAATCCCTCTGTCTGACAGTATTGGCTGCACAGAGAGGGCTAGTGGACCACATGTTGCGTGAAAACTTCATTTAAACCACCATGACTGAAGAGAGAGTCACTTCTGCCAAGTTTTCCTGACACCAAGAGAAAAAAGGTGACACGGAAGGGATCTCCAGCACACAGCCTGTGATTGACACTCTTAATTCTGTTCCTGTGTGCTGTGTGAAGGTAGTGTGTGACTTCCCTCCCATCAGCTCTCAGAGCTTTCCTCACTGAGCTCTTCAACGTGTTATTTCAGCTCTCCGACCCCTTTTTTCGGACAACTCAGACAAGCTTTATAAATTCTGGATTTTGAATGGATGTAGAGAAGAAAAGACTGTAGATAAACAGCTACAACTTATGTAGGAGGGTTTGTTTCATCTCTGTGTAACACCTAAAGTCAGTCACTTCACTGGATATATGTAAGGGTTTACAACCACTTTAAGCTCCTAAACTTAGTTAATTAAATCACACCGAGACCCACCACAGCCACTGTGACCAAGCATCATTTTAAAACTACACTGGCATTTTAAAGCAGAACTTTGGTTAGACCAAAAAAAATTGGTAAACTCAAGTAAAAGAAGGAATACTTTCATAAATATTTTATTCACTACTTTTTTACAGGTTTTAACCCTTTCACAATCATTTCTAAATAAAAAAAAAAACAATTTTGCCTTGACTTCCACTTCAAATAAAATGCCTGCATTTAAGGTCTCCTAAATCTTTCTGATCAGGATATAAATTTGAAAGGATTATGCTTACACTTCCCTAAATACAAACCATGCCTCAGTTCCTTGGAAATAATTTCTAATTCTGCTTCTCAGCATGATTATTAACTGGGTGGATACTTTAAAAATGTACAGCTTTAGGCATTTCCTTAATTGATAGTAGAACAAAAAAGAAAGAAAAAAGCAATAATGAATGTTAGCAATAAACTGTCTCTAGGACATTAATAACAAAAAAACAAAACTGCTTGCATTTTTATACTTTGTGCAGTATAGTTAAAGGGTAACTCCACTTTTGAGGGGGGAAAAAACAGCAAATAAAGAAAAAACAATATAGCGTATACAATTGTGACACAAATCATATTGTAATTGAATGTTATTAAAAATTACCTTTCATTTTCAATCCACAGCTGCTGAAATTTTCTGAAAATGCAATGCAATATGGCTACCTGGAGATGTTCTGTACCCAGAATGTGTACTGACCACACCCCAGAAACATCATTTCGTCCTTGTGTGATTGGCTTACCGATTTTCCCAGAAGTCTGCCTTAGATACAAGTCAGATTTCTGGTATCCCCTGCAACAAAAAAATGTCATTTTTGGTGAGATAATCCCAAAAGGAACATGTCTAAAGGGATGCAGGCCCAGCAGATTTCCTCATTAGAGCCCTGAAGCTGCTAGATAATTATGAAACCACTCTCATTAGACCCACTCAGCACAGAGGAACAAACAGTGGTTTCTTCAGAATAACAAAAGGTAGGAATCTGCAACAAAGTTTGTTAAAATCCCTGAAATGTACAGAGATCACCCAAAGGGGAATGTTTTTTTCTCAACAAAAGTAGAGTTACTCTTTAACCACTTTAGCCCCGGAGGATTTTGCTGCTTAATGACCAGGCCACTTTTTTTAATTTTAACTGACAATTGCGTGGTCATGCAATGCTGTACCCAAACAAAATTTACGTCCTTTTTTTCCCACAAACAGAGCTTTCTTTTGGTGGTATTTGATCACCTCTGCGCTTTTTATTTTTTGTGATATTAATAAAATAATAGCAAAGATTTTGAGAAAAAACAACATTTTCTACTTTGTCTTTTAAAAAATATCTAATATACTCAATTTTTGTCATATATTTTGGCCAAAATGTATTTAGCTACAAGTCTTTGACAAAAAAATCTCAATAAACTTATTTTCATTAGCTTGCGCAAAAGTTATAGCGTCTACAAACTATGGTGTAAATACTGGAATTTATGCAGCTTTTACTTTTTTACTGCCTATCTCATTTCATGAAGTGCTAAAATGGCAGGGCAGCACAACACCCCCCCCCCCAAATTACCACTTTTTGAAAGTAGACATCCTAAGGAATGTCCTGAGAGGCATGTTGAGCTTACTGAATATTTCATTTTTTTGTCACAGGTGTTTGAAAAATGACTAAAAAAAAAAAAGTTTTTTTTTTTACACAAAGTTGTCATTGGAATGATATATTGCTCATGCATGCCATGGGTATATGTGTAATTACACCCCAAAATATATTTTGCTGCTTCTCCTGAGTACAGGGATACCACATGTGTGAGACTTTTTTGGAGTCTAGCTGTGTACAGTACCCCGAAAACCAATCATCACCTTCAGAATTTCAAAGGGCGTAAATTTCTCATTGCACTTTTTCACTACCTATCACTGTTTCGGAGGCCCTGAAATGTCAGGATAGCACAACCCCCCCCCCCAATTACCCCATTTTAGAAAATAGACACCCCAAGCTATTTGCTGAAAGGCATAGTGGGTCCATGGAATAATTTACATTTTGCCACAGGTTTTGGGAAAATTACCTTTTTTTTTTCTTTTTTTTTTAACACAAAGTTGACACTAAAAGATAAATTGCTTACACATGCCATGGGTATATGTGGAATGACACCCCAAAATATATTCTGCTGCTTCTCCTGAGTACAGGCATACCATGTGTGAGACTTTTTGGGAGCCTAGCTGTGTACGGGACCCCAAAATCCAATCACCACCTTCAGGTTTTCTAATGGTGTAAATTGTGCATTTCACTTCCTCACCGCCTATCACAGAGGCCCTGAAATTTCAAGATAGCACAAACCCCCCCCCCCCCCCAAAATGACCCCATTTTGCAAAGTAGACACTCCAAGCTATTTGCTGAGAGGCATGGTGAGTCCATGGAATATTTTAGATTTTGCCACAAGTTCCGGGAAAATTATTATTTTTTTTTGTTTTGTTTTTTTAAACAAAGTTGTCATTAAATGATATATTGCTCACACATGCCATGGGTAAATGTGAAATGACACCCCAACTCACTATGCCTTTCAGAAAATAGCTTTGGGTGTCTACTTTTCAAAAAGGGGTAATTTGGGGGGTGTTTGAAATGTCCTGGCATTTCATGCTTCCTCTTAGCCACACATCACCCACTCTTCTAACCACTTGAAAGCCAAGCCTTTTCTGTGACTTTTTGTTTACATAAAAAAATATTTTCTTTTTACTAGAAAATTACTTTGAATCCCCAAACATTATATACTTTTTTAAAGCAGAGGCCCTACAGAACAAACTGGTGGATGTTGCAAATTTTTTTGTAACACGGTATTTGCGCACAGATTTTCCAAATGCAATTTCTGCGAAAAAAATAAAATTTTTAAATTTAATGCACAAATACACTATATAATTCCTAATTGTTTGGTAAAATTTAAAAGTTGATCTTATGCTGAGTACATAGATACCAAACATGACATGCTTTAAAATTGCGCACGCCCGTGCAGTGGTAACAAACTACGAACATTTTTAAAAGTCTTTAAAAGTCTTTACAGGTTACCACTTTGGACTTACAGAGGAGGTCTACTGCAAGAATTACTGCCCTCAACCTGGTGCTCGTGGCGATACCTCACATGCATGCTGCAATTGCGGTTTACATATGACACTAGACCAACGCTTGCGTGTGCCTTTGTGCGCAAGCACGGGGGGACAGAGGGACTTGATATTTATTTATTTTTATTTTGCTTTTTTATGTTATTTTGACACCTTTCCTTTCATTTTTTTTTAAATAATTTTTATTGTTATCACAGTGAATTTAAATATCCCCTATGATAGCAAACTGTAGTGACAGGTACTCTTTTTTTTTTAAATTGGGGTCTTTTATACTCTAGATCTCTCCTCTGACATTAAAGCATCTGACCACACCAAGATTGGTGTGATAAGATGCTTTCCCAATTTCCCAATGGCGCTGTTTATTTCTGGCGAAACAGAAGTCATGAAATGCTCGTAGGTTCCGGTATCTTAGGCGATAGAGATGATTGGAGCCATTCTCGTCTCGAATCAGCTCTATGGTTAGATAATTGGACCACTGGATGCACTCTCCGGTTAACCGGTGGGACAGGAGCGCCCTAGAAAAACCGTGGAAGGCTTGTAAAAGCAGTCTAGCGGCCATTTATCTGCTAGGATCACTTTTACATGTAAGCCGACCTCTGGCTGTAAAAAACGATATCAAGATGATGCCTATATCTGCAGGCATCATCCTGGTATAACCACTCAAATTCTAGCAACGTAGCAGTACATTGCTGGTCCTTGTTTGGCATATATTGTAGGTTTTTTTTTCATGCAGCCTGTGGGCTGAACGAAAAAAAGAGAGCCTAACAGAAATCTCCGCCAGAAAATGTGTAGTACACCCATCATTAGCCGGCTAAAACATACAAACCCACTTTCTAATGATGGGTATACATGACAAATTCCATATATACCAATGGTTTTTTAACTGCGGTGGGGAAATCCCCTCCTACAGCACTGCCATCAGAGATTTCCATATATGCTGAGTGCAAACGCTGTTTGTGTCAGAATATATAAAATCAGTGTGGCAGCTGATGAGTGAACCTGCAAGGCAAACTGGTTAACAATAGAATAGAAATAAAAGATTACATTGGTACCTGAAAAGTAAAAAATGGTTACCAATCAAAAACAGTAACAAAGTACAGTAACAGTAAAGCAGAAAGAGTAGAAGTAGAAGAGCAGAGTAAGAACATAAAAATAACTCAAACGACAACTATTATTGGCTTTTTTATTATATTTTCTTTGTAATTTTTTTGTAACATTTTTTCTAATTTTTTTGTAATTTTTTTTTTACACTTTTCAATAGCCATTGAACATCTTTCGAGACCCTGTGTTAGTGTGCCCTAGACTGTGCCAAGCTGTACCCTACACTAATACTCCACTAGTGTGTGGTAGTGTTGGAAACATTCCCCGATGCAGAGACCAGATTGGTCAGGACAGAAGGGACGTGCGGGTGTCATGCCTAAATCCGCTCCTGCTACAGACACGACATCTTCTTTGGGGATGTCTTTGGGTAGGGGTACTTGGGAGGACATGTGGAAAATGCCTCTCATGCAGCCGGCTCACTGCACCTTGCAAGTTGGGCAGGAGCACCTCCTGGATACAGGTAGGCACTGATGATCTCTTCCTGGAATTCTAGGAAGGATCCAGTTCATCCTGACGTTTTGTTATAGCACAAAGCCAATTGAAATAAATAAACAGACACATTTTTGTACCAGCGTCTGGCTTTACGGGCAATTAAGTACAGCGATAAAAGCTGGTCGTTGAGGTACACCCCTCCCATATTAAGGTTATATTCGTGGACACAGAGGGGCTTCTCCAAATTACCAGTTGCAGTATGAAGTTGGACCGTCGTGTCTGCGTGAAGGGAGGACAGAACAAAAACATTCCGTGTATCCCTCCACGTCACTGCAAGCAATTTGTCCATTTTAAAGCAGGCTCTCTCCCCCCGACTAAGACGGGAATCTACAAGCCGTGGGGGAAGCCCCGGCAATTAGGTCGCATGGTGGCACATGCGCCAATTTGAAATTCAAGCAGGTGACTAAAAAGTGGCACGCTTGAATAAAAATTGTCCATGTACAAATGGTACCCCTTTCCGAATAAGGGTGACACCAAGTCCCAAACTATCTTGCTGCTGCTCCCTATGTAGTCTGGGCAGTTTGGGTGCTCCACAGTGCTATCTTTTCCTTCGTAAACACGGAAACTAACTGTATAGCCTGTGGCCCTGTCACACAGCTTATACAGCTTGACACCATATCTGGCACGCTTGCTGAGGAGATACTGCTTGATAGCAAGGTGGCCAGTAAAATAAATCAGGGACTCATCAACGCAGACAACCTGTTGGAGGTAAACAAGGCTGCAAACCGCTGATTGAAGTGGTTTAAAAGGGACCGAATTTTGTGGAGCCGGTCATATCCAGGGTCTCCCCGAGGACGGCAGAGTTCATTGTCGTTGAAGTGCATGAACCGCAGCATTTGTTATCTCGCCCTGGACATGGAAGCAGAGAACACGCGCATATGGTGAATTGGGTTAGTGGACCAATACAACCGCAACTCACTCCTTTTGGTTATGCCCATGTTAAAGGAAAGGCCCAGAAAAGTTTTAAACTCGGAAACCGTTATAGGTTTCCAGCCGAATGGTCTGGCAAGGGACGAATTTGGGATGGTGGATTGACCAGCATATAAATTGCTTTGGTCCACAATAGATCTGAAAAGATCTTCAGTGAAAAACAGCTCAAAAAAATTCAGGGGAGTAAAATTGGCTGTTTCCACGTGAATTCTAGGTTGGGCAGTGAATGGGGAAAGTACGGGCGCTGTAGAATCTAGGGGCTGCCAATTAGGATATGCCAGCGCATCAGGGAGGGCACTATTGGCTCTACGGGCCTGTCTTCAAATTTGCGGTGGCTGCGGGCCACTACTCATGCTAGCCACCGCACCAGCTTCAACTGCACTTATGGGACTCGCCACATCACCAAGTGATACTGCAGTGCTGGTATGTCTAGGTCCAGGGTGTACTAGGCCGCTAGTGCTTGCCAGTTCACCAGAAGTGTGAGCGGCACTAGTACTGGCTCTCTGCTCCATACGAACACCCTGCAATTCCTGCACCTCAGCAACTCCAGAACGGGGTTTGGTACACCTGACCTTAGCAGGGACCCATCCGTCGTTGGAGCTATCTGTCAGGGATCCACTGCTGTCTACAGGCTCGTATACTGACCCTAATTCTGCCAATGAAGCTTCCCCATCGCTCTCATCTGACATGGTCAGTATGCTGTAGGCCTCTTCACTACTGTACCACCGTTTGGACATTTTAGCAACTAAATTTTTAGGTACAGTAGTGTGACTCACAGGTAAAAAAAGCACCTGGTTGTCAAGGACTATTTCAACCGCTACCAAAAAACTGCTAGTGCTAGCAGGGATCAGGCCTGACCCTGCTAATGCAGCGGTTTTGTGTGTTGTGTTTTTTGGAAGTGACGGTACTCTATTGATTACTTCACTTGCCTGGGTGGGGTGGGGTGGGGTGGGGTGGGCTGGGCTTAGGGGCTAAATGCAGGTGCTGGCAGGTGTCGTGACCAATCCTGCTAACGCTGAGTTTTTGGAACCCTAAACTATTGGGGACACTAGTATAGTTCTGATCAGATCAAAGATATTGATCCGTTCAGATACTATACTAGTAATGGAGGTGTATGTGTGTATGTGTGTGTATGTGGAATTCAAGGGGTTAACTAATATTTCTAACTATGCGCCGGGATCTGCGCTGTCCTAGACTGACGCTAACGCTAACTAATGTCACCTGTGACACTAATAATAGTGATCAGAAAAAAAACTGTACACTATAAAAGTGACACTGTGACAGGGCAATGAAGGGGTTAACTGGGGGTGATCAGGGGGTTAAATCTTTATGGGGGGTGGCGGGTATCCTAAGCCTACTTAGGACAGAAACTAACTTGCTAGCGCTAGCTAAATTGCTGTATACCTGTAAATAGTGTGCAATGTGACAGGGGGTGAAGGGGTTAACTGGGGGTGATCAGGGGGTTAAATATTAATTGGGGGTATCCTAAGCCTAAATGTAACAGTCTCAAGTGCTAAACCAAGTCACAAGTCACTATTACAGAAATATAGACAAATGCTATATACTGTCTATAGTGTGCAATGTTACAGGGGGTGTAGGGGTTAACTGGGGGTGATCAGGGTGGGATCAGGGGGTTAAATCTTTATTGGGGGGTGGCGGGGACACCAAACCTACTTGGGACAGAAACTAATTCGCTAGCGCCAACTGAAGTCACAATCACACTAATACAGAAATACAGAAAACCACTATATACCTGTATATAGTGTGCAATGTGACAGGGGAAAGGGGTTACCTGGGGGTGATCAGGGGGGATCAGGGGGTTAAATCTTTATTGGGGGATGGCGGGGACCCCAAACCTTTTTGGGACAGAAACTAACTCGCTAGCGCTAACTGAAGTCACAATCACACTAATACAGAAATCCACTATATACCTGTATATAGTGTGCAATGTGACAGGGGGAAGGGGTTACCTGGGGGTGATTAGGGGGGGATCAGGTGGTTAAATCTTTATTGGGGGGATGGCGGTTATCCTAAGCCTTAAAGTAACGGTCACTAGCACTAAATTATGTCACAAGGCACACTAATACAGAAATACAGAATACTGCTATATACTGTATACAGTGTGCAATGTGACAGGGGGTGTAGGGGTTAACTGCTGGAGTCCAAGATGGTGCAGAGCCCACCATGTGTTTCATGTTGCAGGAAGACTCAGCTTCTGATTCCATTAGCTTGGCTTCCTCAATATACACAGTGATTTGCCTTCCATCTCAGCCTCTTGGTGAGTCCTCCCCACTTGATTGCCCCACCACCAGAAGCCCAGCTAAAACAAAAAAGACAAACAAGGGTATCATGATGATGAGGGACAGGGATTGACAGCACAGCCACCTTCTCCCTCCCTACAAAACTCCATGGAGAACTTTCCAGTTTCTAACCAAAGATGTCAGTCTTTGATCTAAAAGAGATGCTTACGTTCAGATATGGTCAATATGATTGCAAATACTAATGCTTATGTCAATGATCTGCAGCAAAGGGTGGTGCATATTGAACATTAAATGGAGGATGTGTTCTCAGCACATAACTATTTAGTGGATGCCTGCAAAGACTAGCAGAGGGTCCAGGCCAAATTAACAGACCTGAAAAATAATGCATCAAATGTTATTCTTTGCAAAATAATGTCCATTCAAGGTGAGTAATATCCGCAAATGCTGAATATAATAAAGTTAATGTATTGTATAGGATCCTGGAGTGCAAGCCCGTAGACACCCAGTGGTGCTTCCTGCCTAGGTGGACCACCGTCACCACACCTCAAAAACATGCCCCCTAGGTAGTGAAAACTCACCAAAGGATGGGAAAAATAACGCCTTGAGTAGGATATAATTCCACAATGTGGTAAACGAATCCCAGGTAATCACTCTCCGGATTGCCCAAACTCTGATATTGGAATCAGGACTTCAATCCAGCATAGAGAGCAAAAGACACCTCGGATCATGTATGGGAAAAGAAAGGGGGAGGATCCATCGTGTAATTCCGTAAAAACAACACTTTATTAAAATTGCCAATCCCCCATACAAGATACACTCACAATGTTGTAATAAAATAGTAGCATGTAGAATGAATAAGTAGTCCGTCGTGTGCCGGTCACTCACCGCTACCTCTAAGGAAACCAGAGCTCCAGAGCACCGACTCTGCGTGACAGCTGATGGATGCGTGCTCACGCCCTTACATGTTTCATCACACGGACTTCTACGGAGGGCGCGAGCACGCACCATCACGCTCCTCTAATATACACTCACAATCCGGAAGGAGAGCGGGACATTGTCCAATCACCAGCCCGCGACCGTGACCGCCCATACGGGACCCGCGGACCAATCCCCAGCCTGCGCCAAGGTTCGGACCAGCCCCCCTCACCTCCGACCCGGAAGGTAAACACTCACAATCCGGAAGGAGAGCGGGACTTTAGCCAATTAGCAGCACGCGACAGGGACCGCCCATTCGGAACCCGCGGACCAATCCTCCAATCCGGAAGGTAAATATGCCTAACCCTTTTCATTGGATAAGGCTCGTGAATACCTCATGTATCCTCTCCTCACTGGTGCAAACGATGCTCGGAAATGTAAAAACACTTCCTGCCGGGATGCAAACAGCCAGATCTTAGGAGATTCATATACATATATCAAAATTATCCAAACGATATTATTTATTCCCGCGGGACTCCTTATATGGATCTCCCCGCGGGTATGCATTTCTTTTATCAGAAACTATATACATAGATAAATCCATGCTGAAATATTATTTTACATGCTACTTTACAAAGTATGAAGCCAATTATGGACACATATAAAAATTATTATTTATAAAAAGTGAAAGAAAAAACTCTAAAAACAATCAATAAATTAGAAATATGCAATCCTCTTGTATAGAAAATATACATATTAAAAAGACTATATTCCGATTACAACGTCACAGAAAGAAGGCAAAACCATGTCAGATATAGAGTAAATAAACATATAGGAAGGGGGGGTTTATTTTCAGACCCCACCTAGGTAGCACCCCAATTACTACAAGAACATTACAGTCAATTGGACTTAGGCAGTCATTATTTATAAATAGCCACCCAAGAATTAAAAGTTCACATCTGCATACTGCTTTAGTAGTTGCTAATGAAGCAGTTAATATCTAGCTCCACATTCAACCCATTAGGGTGCAAAGCGTTCGTGAGGTAGATCCAGTGAGTCTCTCTCTTCGAGAGTTCACGCACTCGGTTAGAGCCCCTCCACACTGGATCCACTTTCTCGATACCCCAAAATTTAAGATTTGTTGGATCTTTATTATGATGACGTTTATAGTGCACTGAAACACTGTGATGTTTATATCCCTTTCTGATATTAGCAAATGTTCAGCTATACGGACACACAGTTTCCTCTTGGTGCAGCCTATATAAATATAACCGCATGGACATTCCATAGCATAAACCACGTGTGTGGTATGACACGTGATAAGATCTTTGATCTCAAACATTTGGTTATTAGCCGAAGAATGAAAGGAGGTAAAATTACGTAAATGTGTCCGTACTTGTCTGCAGGCCTTACAATGTCGACAAGCATAAAAGCCACTTCTCTCATCCCAAAACATTCTTGGTTTGACTGGGGGATCCAACACCTTTTGGACCACCTGGTCCCCAAAGGTTGGACCCCTCCTGTAGATGAAAGAAGGGGAAGCTGGTAAGACTTTGCCCAGGATGCGGTCCATACACAGCACATTCCAATGCGTTCTTACTACATCTTCTATTTGTTTATGTTGTGTGTTGTACTGTGTAATGAAGCTCCACTCATGGTTGGTAGTGGAGCTCCTATTACTAGGCGCAAGACATGCATCCTGGGACAGTTCGGCCACTTCATTAATGTCCCTATCAAGGTGTGCAGGATTGTATCCCTTGTCCACAAACCTCTGTTTGATCACTGCAGCTTGGGCCCAAAAGTCACTGTCCAGCGAACAGTTTCTCCTGACTCTCAACAGTTGGCCTTTAGGAATATATTTTAGCCAACTGTTGTGATGGCCACTCTGAATGGGCAGATAGCCATTTCTATCTGTAGGTTTGAAGTAAACCTTCGTATGCAAGATGTTATTAATCAGCATAACTTCTACATCCAGATAGTGAATGGATATCCGACTCCAATTAAACTCCAAACGGATGTTATTGTGATTGGAGTTCAATTCAGATGCAAATTTATCCAAAGAACTTTCAGGTCCCGACCATATAAAAAATAGGTCATCAATGTATCTGCGGTACATAATGAGCTCTGACCTTTGTGCTCCATATATATAATGATCCTCCCATTCCCCCATGAAGAGGTTCGCCAGACTCGTCGCGAATTTCGCGCCCATCGCAACTCCTCTTTTTTGATTGTAAAACATCCCGTTATACCAAAAATAGTTGTGTGATAGGCAAAACTCGAGTACATGTTGCAGGAACCTCTTCTGGGGGTCAGGGATATCAGATCTTTTACTGAAAGCCCAATTAAGGGCTAAAAGGGCATCCTCATGTTGAATTATTGTATGTGCAAAACATAAACCTGTTAATAACTTTAATGTGTTTGTAGATGTACACAAATACATTAGAAAAATTAATCTCAAGAGGTATTTTTTGAGCTCTAATCGTACAGTTAATACGGTCCCGACCAATACAAATCTACAGGGAAGGTCAGTTGACAGTGGACTAAAGAATAAGTCCCTGTTCAATCCTCCACAGCCCTCCAATCAATATGTAGAGGTATTTAAGAACCTTTTGATTAGAGACTTGAATAAAATCAAACCGGAAAAGGGAGTGAATCCACGGTATATACAGGAGGGCCTTGAGTCCTTAGAGAAAAGGAAAGACGTGGTCATTCGACCTGCTGACAAGGGCGGAGGGGTGGTGATTCTCACAAAAGAATTTTACCACAAACAGCTCTTGGAATTGTTATCAGACGCCCAAACATATGAACTACTGAGGGGAGACCCAACCTCTCAGCATAGACGAGAGTTAAATCTCTTGGTGGAGTTTGGGTATGATAAAAACATACTAACAAAGAAAGAAAAGAGATACCTGATGCCTAGTTTCAGCAGAGTACCAACAATATATACCCTCCCGAAAGTCCATAAAGACCAAATTAATCCCCCAGCCCGGCCAATTGTCAATGGCATCAATTCTGTGTCCTCAAGGCTGGGAGAATATTTGGACTTTTTTCTTCAGACCAGTGTCATACAATTAAGGTCATATCTTAAGGACACGAAAGATTTTCTGTTGTCCTTAAAACAAGTGTCTTTGCCGACCAATTCAGATATATTTCTTGTAACTGCGGATGTAGCATCCCTTTATACAATAATTCAACATGAGGATGCCCTTTTAGCCCTTAATTGGGCTTTCAGTAAAAGATCTGATATCCCTGACCCCCAGAAGAGGTTCCTGCAACATTTACTCGAGTTTTGCCTATCGCACAACTATTTTTGGTATAACGGGATGTTTTACAATCAAAAAAGAGGAGTTGCGATGGGCGCGAAATTCGCGCCGAGTCTGGCGAACCTCTTCATGGGGGAATGGGAGGATCATTATATATATGGAGCACAAAGGTCAGAGCTCATTATGTACCGCAGATACATAGATGACCTATTTTTTATATGGTCGGGACCTGAAAGTTCTTTGGATAAATTTGCATCTGAATTGAACTCCAATCACAATAACATCCGTTTGGAGTTTAATTGGAGTCGGATATCCATTCACTATCTGGATGTAGAAGTTATGCTGATTAATAACATCTTGCATACGAAGGTTTACTTCAAACCTACAGATAGAAATGGCTATCTGCCCATTCAGAGTGGCCATCCCAACAGTTGGCTAAAATATATTCCTAAAGGCCAACTGTTGAGAGTCAGGAGAAACTGTTCGCTGGACAGTGACTTTTGGGCCCAAGCTGCAGTGATCAAACAGAGGTTTGTGGACAAGGGATACAATCCTGCACACCTTGATAGGGACATTAATGAAGTGGCCGAACTGTCCCAGGATGCATGTCTTGCGCCTAGTAATAGGAGCTCCACTACCAACCATGAGTGGAGCTTCATTACACAGTACAACACACAACATAAACAAATAGAAGATGTAGTAAGAACGCATTGGAATGTGCTGTGTATGGACCGTATCCTGGGCAAAGTCTTACCAGCTTCCCCTTCTTTCATCTACAGGAGGGGTCCAACCTTTGGGGACCAGGTGGTCCAAAAGGTGTTGGATCCCCCAGTCAAACCAAGAATGTTTTGGGATGAGAGAAGTGGCTTTTATGCTTGTCGACATTGTAAGGCCTGCAGACAAGTACGGACACATTTACGTAATTTTACCTCCTTCCATTCTTCGGCTAATAACCAAATGTTTGAGATTAAAGAACTTATCACGTGTCATACCACACACGTGGTTTATGCTATGGAATGTCCATGCGGTTATATTTATATAGGCCGCACCAAGAGGAAACTGTGTGTCCGTATAGCTGAACATCTTGCTAATATCAGAAAGGGATATAAACATCACAGTGTTTCAGTGCACTATAAACGTCATCATAATAAAGATCCAACAAATCTTAAATTTTGGGGTATCGAGAAAGTGGATCCAGTGTGGAGGGGCTCTAAGCGAGTGCGTGAACTCTCGAAGAGAGAGACTCACTGGATCTACCTCACGAACGCTTTGCACCCTAATGGGTTGAATGTGGAGCTAGATATTAACTGCTTCATTAGCAACTACTAAAGCAGTATGCAGATGTGAACTTTTAATTCTTGGGTGGCTATTTATAAATAATGACTGCCTAAGTCCAATTGACTGTAATGTTCTTGTAGTAATTGGGGTGCTACCTAGGTGGGGTCTGAAAATAAACCCCCCCTTCCTATATGTTTATTTACTCTATATCTGACATGGTTTTGCCTTCTTTCTGTGACGTTGTAATCGGAATATAGTCTTTTTAATATGTATATTTTCTATACAAGAGGATTGCATATTTCTAATTTATTTATTGTTTTTAGAGTTTTTTCTTTCACTTTTTTTAAATAATAATTTTTATATGTGTCCATAATTGGCTTCATACTTTGTAAAGTAGCATGTAAAATAATATTTCAGCATGGATTCATCTATGTATATAGTTTCTGATAAAAGAAATGCATACCCGCGGGGAGATCCATATAAGGAGTCCCGCGGGAATAAATAATATTGTTTGGATAATTTTGATATATGTATATGAATCTCCTAAGATCTGGCTGTTTGCATCCCGGCAGGAAGTGTTTTTACATTTCCGAGCATCGTTTGCACCAGTGAGGAGAGGATACATGAGGTATTCACGAGCCTTATCCAATGAAAAGGGTTAGGCATATTTACCTTCCGGATTGGAGGTGAGTAGGGATGGTCCGAACCTTGACGCAGGCTGGGGATTGGTCCGCGAGTTCCGAATGGGCGGTCCCTGTCGCGTGCCGCTAATTGGCTAAAGTCCCGCTCTCCTTCCGGATTGTGAGTGTTTACCTTCCGGGTCGGAGGTGAGGGGGGCTGGTCCGAACCTTGGCGCAGGCTGGGGATTGGTCCGCGGGTCCCGTATGGGCGGTCACGGTCGCGGGCTGGTGATTGGACAATGTCCCGCTCTCCTTCCGGATTGTGAGTGTATATTAGAGGAGCGTGATGGTGCGTGCTCGCGCCCTCCGTAGAAGTCCGTGTGACGAAACATGTAAGGGCGTGAGCACGCATCCATCAGCTGTCACGCAGAGTCGGTGCTCTGGAGCTCTGGTTTCCTTAGAGGTAGCGGTGAGTGACCGGCACACGACGGACTACTTATTCACTCTACATGCTACTATTTTATTACAACATTGTGAGTGTATCTTGTATGGGGGATTGGCAATTTTAATAAAGTGTTGTTTTTACGGAATTACACGATGGATCCTCCCCCTTTCTTTTCCCATACATGATCCGAGGTGTCTTTTGCTCTCTATGCTGGATTGAAGTCCTGATTCCAATATCAGAGTTTGGGCAATCCGGAGAGTGATTACCTGGGATTCGTTTACCACATTGTGGAATTATATCCTACTCAAGGCTTATTTTTCCCATCCTTTGGTGAGTTTTCACTACCTAGGGGGGCACGTTTTTGAGGTGTGGTGACGGTGGTCCACCTAGGCAGGAAGCACCACTGGGTGTCTACGGGCTTGCACTCCAGGATCCTATACAATACATGAACCTTATTATATTCAGCATTTGCGGATATTACTCACCTTGAATGGACATTATTTTACAAAGAATAACATTTGATGCATTGTTTCTATACATAAGTTACTTTAATTAGCGCTGCTAGTGTGTGTGAGCCTCTTTAGATTCTCATTATACACCTATTGCTATTATTTGATTTGTATAGCGGCTGCTCCTTTTTTTAGATTTACTTTTCTTATATTAGCGCTGGGTTGAGTGGGTGTTTTTATACTTACTCCTATTATCTAGACCTGAAAAATAGGTCCAAAAGGAATAATAATAATAATAATATTGGTTTCTGGCTTCTGCGAATTACCATAGCCTTTAGTGCCTTTCGTTGGTCTTTATGTCTGGGACTATATGGACTACCACTCCTTAGAGGGATACTCTTCTCTACCGACTTCCCCCGGGGGCCTTCATGCACAACCTGATATGGACACTAGCTAGCCACCTGAAATGGGTTGAAAGGTTTATAAAATAGTCATACAGATAGCTTATCTTTTTTCACTTCCAAAGATGAATGTGAAATTTGTGTAATTTAAGATTAAAGGTTCTAGGCTCCTTGAACTTCTAGAACTTGTCTTCTCTCTCCGTCTGTCAGAGTGAGCTGTAGACTAGCTGCAGACAGAGGGCTGGAGGAGAGATTGGCAGTCCCAGACAAGGAGCCTGTGTGCGCAGACACACTGCAGGGGGAACCCTATCCAGTTCAAGATCTGCAAAGGAAGATAGGTGTTTCCAGTATCTTCAGTGATATATCTTGGCATAGTTACCCCCAGTGGTCGATTGTTGGAGGTGAGAGGCTTTGACACTCTGTGGTGGAGGGACTCACTACATATCAGCGGTGTATATTGCTCACCTTTCCTGCACTGAAGGCTGCCCTTTATGGACTTTATACATTATAGATTTTTTTGTATTTTGTTAATTTTAGCGCTGCACTATTTTAGATTTTTTGTTTATGCCATAGGTTTTTTTTAGGTTTGACCTATTTCAGTGGTCAGCTGCTTAATATATTTTACTAATTTCTTGCTTTCAATGTGGAAGTTAAGCAGAAAGGAGTACTGATTGCTGTAAAAAACACTGTGGTGCTTTCCTTGCATGCGCTAATTACCAATTGTCATGGCAGATATGTTATACTGGTTTGCATTCTTAACAATGTCCCTTATACAATTGTTAATGTACTGTATATGCGCCCAATAAAGGGCAAATCTCCTTTTTGCGCAAATTACTGAAGAAGGTTAAAGTCTCCTAAAAGGTGAATTTAGTACTTTTGGGTAACTTCAACTTAATTGTGGATGGCACAATCGACAGTTCTAATTCTGCCTTGGTTCATAGACAAACATTGAAAGCATTATTGCATAGCGAGATGTGCTATGATGTTTGGTGAGGTTTTCATGCATTATAAAAGGATTTTACCTTTTTCTCCCACCCACATCGCTCATACTCAAGGATCCACCTAGTTATATCAGAAGCCCATCTTCTAGACAAAGTGGCTATTGTATCCATTCATGATATATCTTGGTCGGATCATGCACCCATTTCTGGGGAACTAAAGGAAAATCAATCAGTTAGCCCTGTTGTACTATTGCGCAACAACACATATCTCTTTTGCTAATATCCAGCATTGCTTCACACTTATATCTCAACTGCTGGAATTTTTTGAATTTTTTGATAAAAATATCTTACAGGAGACTCAAATGTCCACAGTTTGATGCTTCCTCTGAACCCTCCCCCCAACACCTAGTTTAAAAGCCCCTCCAATTTTGTGGCCATCTTTCTTCCTCATAGAGCTGCACTATCCCCATTAAGGTGCAGCCGGTCCTTACTAAACAGCCTGTAACCAACTGAGAAATAAGCCCAGTTCTCTATGAACTCAAACCCCTCCTTCCTACACCAGTTCCTCAGCCACTTGTTTAGTTCTCTAAGCTCCCACTGCCTCTCTAGTTTCTGAGAAAACCACCTTAGAGGTCCTTCTCTTCAACCTATTCCCTAAGTCCCTGAAATAATTTTTTAGGACTCTCCACCTTCCTATTACTTTGCCATTGGTGCCAACATTTACCATGACAGCTGGATCCTCGCCAGCCCCACCCAATAATCTGTCTATCCGATCCGTGATGTGCCGAACCCGAGCGCCCGGTAAACATACTGTTCAGGGACCTTGGTCTTTGTGACAGATTGCCCTCTCTGTCCTTCTAATAACTGAGTCCCCTAATGCCAGGACCTGTCAAACCTTTCCTGTATCCCTGATCCCTTCTTACAGGAGCAGTGACTCCCCTGGAAGCTAGGGGAGGTCTCCTGCTCCAGCACTGGCACCCCTGAGCTGATATCCCCAACATCATGCAACTTTGCATATTTTTTGGTGTGTACCAACTTGCCTCCCTAGCACTCTTCTTTCTACCCCTCCTAACTGTCACCCAGCTACCTACCTCTGGCTCCTGTGCCTCCATGTCTCCAACCTTCTCTGCACTGGAACCCGCCAGCACCTGCTGGGTAATGTCCAAATTCCTTTCCAGGTTGTTGATGCTGCACAGTGTTGCCAGCTTGTTTTCTAGATCCGGGATCTTGGCTTCCAGAGAAACAACTAGCTGACATCTCGTACAGCAGTATTGGCCCTTGATTGGCTCATCAAGGAATGCATACATGGAGCAAGATGTGAACAGTGTCACAGTGGCATAGTGGCATAGAGGGCATACCAAGATATCTCCCCCTGGCTGAACGTTTTAGGAAGCTCTGCCAAAAGGAGACAATTTTGATACAAATCTTGGACACATTGGTCCCTGGAGGCCTCAATGTGGAGACTGCGGTCATCACTATATTGTGGCATTCCCCTGGATATAGTTCTTTTTAATTTTTTCAGATTTGCCATATACAAGTATATAAGTAGGTGGAGATAACTTTGTAATATTCCAATATAATTATACATTACGTTAATATACTTTTATTTATTTATATATTGAGTATATCCCTTTACAGTAATTGCTTTATCTGTGCAGCAAGTATCCCCTGTATTTTTCTGTTTGTTTTTTTTTTTTTCTTTTGTTTCCTTTCCCCCTTTTTTTTATATATATTTTGCTGCTAATATATTATAACAATTACTTTTAAGTTAGCCACTATTGTCAATGAGGGGTTAAAAGTAAGACATTTAGATACACTGCATAGTAAGTATATATTACTCGCAGTCGGCTTTTATTTGTTTGTTTTAGCTTTATTTTTTTTTAATGGTTTTTGAATTATGGAGTTGTTATTTAGCAATGAGTTTTTATAATGTTTATTATTGCCCTGGGTTCCACTGGGGTTTGTTGTTCAATGACTCCTCTTCACTATAAATAGTTGCTATTCTAGTTATCGACTTGGGAAAGAAGTGCACTTGCTCTAAAATGTGTAGCTATGCCCTGCCATCCTCCCATTGTGATGTCATCTCTGTCTGGTGCGGCCGGTGTATTCCAGAATGGTTCCAGAGGGGACGAGGCCATCTGTCAGTGCTGAAGTCGACAGCCACTCGCAGAGAGACAGGCACAAGACTGGAATGTTAGTGGCTTAAACTATTCAAAGACTGAGCTTTTATCTTGTAAATGTGAGTTACCATTTGTGATTTTACTAATAAATAAGTCCTGATGCCAAATTAAGTAGGCGTTCCCCCCTTTTCTCCCTTGTTTATATCCATAGACAATGCTTCTACTCTTGGATCAGCTGCCACAAGTGCTATGGACTTTTTGTATCTATATCTTAAGAGACTTTATGAGGGACTTTTAATGCAATTGTTACATATATCTCACTTAGTGGTTCCTGTGTGTCATTCACATTCCATTTGCAGAATATATGTAACCCACGCAACGCAAATGTGTGCTTGTTTTGATACTAGTAGGTCAATGTACTCTGAGCAAAAAACTGCTTTCCTGTCATCTACAGAAGCAGAGGTGAAATTAATGGTTGCTCCCCTTATATAAAAAACCTTAGAATACAAGAGCAGACTTTAATGTCATATGTTATGTGGAGGAGTAAGCTGGGAGAGGGCAGTGGTCATTGCTGGGTAGGGACTTTGGGCATATCAGGATCTGTTGCATCTTAGGAATTTGGAAGAGAGACTGCTTCTATACTCATCTTAAGTTTTCTATGGGGTCTACTTATAAATGTTTTCACACAAAATTTACTTAACTTTCACCCAAGATTCACACATTTGCCAAATTAATTGTGTTTTAAAAATGTGTGAATCCCCTGTGAAAGTTGTATGAATTGTGCATTAAAACATAACAATAGTGTGACAAGACCAATCTCGCCACTGGGCGTTGGAGAAGCCTGGTTGCTCGCCTCCTGCAATGTGACTATGGACCCTCTCATCAGCCCATGCTAAACATAAACACCATGGCAATTTGACTGTGTTTGTGGCATCTGAGCGCTGTTTGGATATGTTGAGCGCTCAGATCCAGGCTATCGGGGGATGGGTTGAATGTGGGGGTTCTGTTCAGTAGACTGGGAGTTATGCATTTTTGTGTCTTTTTGGGTTTCTTTAACCAATGTGGCTAATGGAGTCTTGCCTCTATCCTGGAAGCTAAAACGTATTCCTGTAAACTGTAAGGAACAGGAAGTCAACTCCTAATATGGTCATCCCAGGAAGTTCTGGAGGAGACAGACTGTCTAAGGTGGCTCCCCATTCACCTTTTGTCAGGTGTGCTAATGACCTGACCTGTTGTCTGCTAAGGGAGGTATTGACACTCAGAGTAATGTGTATTGAGGGCTCGTTAGGGAACCATTGTTCTGTGTCTGACTATAGTTTACATTGATTGCCCCCTGGGGCTTCTGTCTCCTTGCATTGGTCAAAGCTATCTGACCAATCACTGTTGACTCATTTTCAAGCCCTCATTTGCATGGGCTGGAGAGGACCTTATTGGGAACTGCAAGTACTTTACAATTAACCAATGGGAAAGCGGTTGTTGGGGGAAGGATGTTCCAATTTCTGTATAAAAGTGTGCTGTGTTCTTCCAATAAATGTTGTTGTTCCTGTTTTACCCTCATCTCGGAGCTTTGTCTCGTTATTGGGGGAATCTGCTGCAGGGATTGCTATGGTCTTCCATACTCCCTTAGAGAATCACTAAGCTCTTGTAAGAGCTTGTGTAAGAGCTTGTTCTGCTGCATTCTCTGGGGAAAGAGAGGTTCACCCACAGGAACCTGGAGCCTTGTCGTTGGTCCAGGGTGGGTAGGAGATGCCAAGACCCTAACCAAGCTGCGGCGGTTCGTGGAGTCTGAAGTGCTTACGGTGTCTGGTGGAGTGCTTGGAGCCCTCGGGAAGCACTAGGAGCATCTGTCAACGGAGGTACCTGCTCAGGGGTGCCCTGTTCCGTTACAAATAGACCTGCCTTTTTTGAAGTGAAAAAAAAAAAAAACCTTAAAGCTTAATTTTGCATTTGCAGCTCAGACCTAGATTTTTTTGCTTAGGCTAAATTTACATATAGATCAGTCTAATCTGAAATGAATAATGGAATCCAGGCATCAAGGGAACTGAGTTATCATGATATATTATTAACAATTATAATATTTTTACTGCTCATCTTGACACATGATTTTTTCAATTTTATTGGTTCAAGTTGCTCAAGTTGGGAGAGAAGTGGTTCTCATGTGAATAAAAGCTTGTCAACACAGGTCCTTACTACACAGAAGTGTTGAAAGCAAACAGGGGATTACCATTTAAGCAAGAAGTCCCCTTGAGTCATAAAAATTGCTGTGGAGCAGTATGGAACATGTTACATTATCTGACAATTTTGAGCTCAAAACATGGAAACATTAGCAATTATGAAATACAGACATTTCGCAGTTATTTTAAAGGATCAAATATATGAAATAGTTAAATATATATGTATGCAGCACAAATTTCCCATAAATTCCACTTCTAGACAGGTGTAAACATATGTTTAGAAAAAAAAAATTCATTAAGTTAAAGTATTAGTTTCCATTTTAGGTGACTGATCCATTCCAGTATTCTTGCCTGAGGAGGTATATATTCTAACCCCAGTTTTGTGGACAATAGTGCCTCTTTCTCTAATGACTTGCTAAGTAGATAGACATACACCATCTGTGAAGCAGATGTTATTGCGCTAAATGGGTGTTCTGATACGATGATTTTCCTCACTTTTGGCGTTGTGCTTGTATTGCTCTAACTGTAAGAAGACAGGTGGGAAAACTTGCTGATTTTTAGTTTGTTGACAATAGTTTCATATGTTTTGGTATGTACTTATGTCATTTGCATTCATCTGTTGGAAACAGCATCTGGTTTGAAAGGCTGTTCACAAGTTGAGGAAACTGTGAAAGGAAGGCTATAAATAGTTTAATACCATATAAGCTTGTAATAGTTTTTCATTTAGGCATATGAAATCTCTTTCAATGACTCTGCTGGTGACTAGTGAATATATTTACCTATATTTACTTCCATCATTGTTCAATATATAAGCCTCACGTAATACACGCTTTTACCACAGGCACCAGAAGTAAGAGTGTCAACTTTCCTTCTCTCAGTATAGCCACCATGCAATTTTTGGAGGCAATTAATGTTTGGTCCCATTCCCATAAACACACACACTTCTTCACCTGCATGTACTTCTATAGCACCACTGAATAACATAACACTCAGACATTTCTCTACTTTCTGTGGAACTTTTCAAGTGCAGAGAAACAAGTGATGGTCAGCAGATGAAGCATTTTCGTTAATAGAATACCATGGATGGAATAAATGTTTGTGATTTTATCAGATAAAAATATGTTTATTACAACATTATAAAAATTGTTGAACTACAATAGTATCAACATGTGCTGGATCTCAAACACCTCAATGCTATTCGTGAAATACCACTAAATGCTTTTATTGGAAATTATGGCAGCAACTATTTGTGTTGTATAAAAGTTTAATTACTATTACTAACATGAAACTGATGTGATCGAAGCTACTATTTGTTTGTATACCTTACATAGTTACATAGTTAGACAGGTTGAAAAAAGACACAAGTCCATCTGGCTCAACCAATAAAAAACAAAAAAACAGTAAAGAAAACCCAACCATACAATCCCATATACACAATCCTATACCCGCAGTTGATCCAGAGGAAGGCAAAAATCCCCAGCAAAGCATGATCCAATTTGCTACAGCAGGGGAAAAAAATTCCTTCCTGATGGACAATCGGATATTCCCTGGATCAACTTTACCTATAAATATTAGTACCCATTTATATTATGTAAACCCATGAAAGAATCCAGGCCTTTTTTAAAACAATCTAGTGAGCTAGCCAAAACCACCTCTGGAGGGAGTCTATTCCCCATTTTCACAGCTCTTACGGTGGAGAAACCTTTCCATATTTGGAGATGAAATCTGTTTTCCTCTAGACATAAAGAGTGCCCCCTTGTCCTCTGTGTTGACCTTAAAGTGAATAACTCAACACCAAGTTCACTATATGGACACCTTTTGTATTTATACATGTTGAGCATATCCCCCCCCCCCCTTAATCTCCTCTTCTCAAGAGAGAATAAGCTCAGTTCCTCTAATCTTTCATCATAGCTGAGCTCCTCCATGCCTCTTATCAGTTTGGTAAGACACATGCATAACAATTAAGCTGAGAATAGTCATTACAAGTATGTTATGCCTTCACACCATCCACTGCTGCCGCAATAGGGTTGGGGGCAACCAGGAGCAGTAAAATGAGTATACTATACATATATAATGCCATTTAAGTAGATCCAATTAGGTAAATACTGGTAATATTAATGAATTAGATATGTACTGTACAATAAATTGCCATTTTATACTTGGTACAATTTATGCTTAGGAGATCCATTCCATTGCATTAATAGGCAGCTCACTTTCCCACCATCAAATATTGTTATATAATATTAATTATAATATTAAAGTTGATTAATATGAATAAGAATAACTTTCATTTGTATATCATAACTAGTTCTTGCCATACGCAGATATGTTCCCAAAAACAGAATGTTTTTTGGCGATTTTGCAAAAGCTGAGGAAGCCCTGTCAGTTAACATTGTGCCCTCTCCTGTGGCCAAAAGTGAACATAACATTTTTGATGGAGTTGGAAATGTCACATCTGGCCCAAATTTGCAAATTGTGGTCCTAACTGTGTATAAACATATCTATGGAAAGGTAAGTCTACCCTATAACAGACTTGGCAATTACTAATGAGGCCTACACATTATATGATAATCAGAGGGAAAATTCTGTATTCAGAATAATCATAAGATATTCATATAGTGTGTACACAAATTAAAAGAGCCAATTCAGGCCATTGAACAGAGCAGGTAAGTATAACATGTTTATTATTTTTAAAGAATTAAAAAAAAAATACATTTAATATCACTTTAATACAGTTATGATGAAGAGGAATCTTAAAATCTTTGGTTGGATAATGAAAAGTAATAGTGTTTTTATTAGCTGTAACTTAGACGGTGGATTAGGTATCAATTACATATTACACATTTCAATTTTTTTTTTACAGAACTGGGGTTTTCCTTTTATCTTTTTGTTTAATGATAATAATATTGCTGCATCTTTCTAATAACTATATTCTTTATGTCTATTTATTTTATAAATTTCTTGGACTTAAAAATTATGAGGTAAGCTGAGTTTTATCTAGAGATAAAACGAATCCAGTGGTATTGGAAAAAAATCTGCACATTTTTCCAAAGGTGTAAATTCTCTTCTTTGTAATTTTGTCCTTTTATTTTTTTCATTTTCTTCCAATCCATTAATGGATCTGCTAATCCTAGACTGGAGCACATGAAAGCCACGGCACAAAATTCTTGTGACAGAGATTTAAATAAGAACCGAAAAAACAAGTACCATCAATTTGCACTCGCAGAATGAAGATGGCAGGTGTCATTCGCACGGGCAACTTTCATTAATCTATATCCTTTCATTTGAAATCACAAAACAGACTCTCCAGTTTTCCGTTGGAAAATGCAAATAAAAATTACAAAATGTTTTTAATGTATAACATAGTCACTGGGGCTTATAATACAAAACCACAATTCTCTTCTGGATAGTGTTGAAATTTTATTTAAAAAAAAAGAGTATACCAAATGCAACATTTCACAATGACTCTCTTCATCATGGTTAATGCTTTAATAACAGAGAATTCAAAGGTTACAAATGTGGCTGTGTTCCAGAGAATCCGGCAACACAGTTTGTAACTACTTGGCCATCTGGTGTAGATTGGAATTGTGGGGTCGCACTGGGTGTAGCTCTAACTAGGCTCCAGAGCCTGGTTGAGCTCAAGTTACATCCATGCAATGGGGGTGCATGCATGCGCACGTTGATTGGCCAGAGGGGTAGCCAATCAGCGGGTCCAGCAGATTCGATGTCCAGCAGGCACCTGCAATCGCTCCTCATTGAGACAGAACAAGGCAGACCACTGTTCTGTCAGAGATGAACACAGGGATCCTGATTTAGGAACATAGGTCTCTGTGTTCATCCAGTGAGTACAACCCCCATACAGTTAGAAAACTTAACCCTTTGATCGCCCCTGTTGTTAAACCCTTCCCTGCCAGTATCATTAATACAGTAACAGTGCATATTTTTAGCACTGATTACTGTAGTAATGTCACTGGTCCCCTCAAAAGTGTCAGTTAGGTGTTCAATCTGTCCAACGCAATGTCGCAGTCCCACTAAAAATCACTGAAAATAAAAAAATATGACATAAATCTATCCCCTAGTTTGTAGACACGATAACTTTTGTGCAAACCAATCAAAATACACTTCCTGGGATTTTCTTTATCAAAAATATGTGGCAGAGTACATTTGCCTAAATTGATGAAAAAAAATAATTTTTTTTGGGAATGTTTTAGAGCAGAAAGTAAAAATATATTTTTTTTTTTCAGAATTATCAATAAGATGTATATATCAGCAAGACTAAATAAAATACCGCTCACTAGTAAAAAGTAATCAATAAAACAATAGCTGCAGCCTGCATCAAAATGTGTAAACCACTACACATACAAAACTTTAAAATACATACAAAAATACAGCGCTGTATCAGTAATGTGCAAATATGCAACAAAGGGTGTGCAAACAGGTGCTAATAAAATAATTAATCACAGTGTATATGTGCTAGCAAATAAGCAAATGACATATAAATGTTCAGAATATATATATATATATATATATATATATATATATATATATATATATATATATATATATATATATATATATATATATATATATATATATATAATAAACCCATTGACATAGATCTGTCATAGTACTGTGCAAAGTGAATAGTCCCAAAAAATCATAAAAGTGCTCAAGTGCTATTCCAATGATCAAAGTGGATGGTAAATCCCTTAGGTTGAGACCCGTGTGTTACCACTGGGTCATAAGCGCTTATTATCCTGAGGATATATGCAGGGTCACGCCACCAAGTTGGAGTCCTGAGATGCTGCAAGGGTTAATGGAGGACTAGAGCTCCCAGATCCATTGTCCCGGTTAGCAGTGTGTTTTTAGAAGGAAAAAGAGAGGGAGATCTAATGCTCTAATCAAGTAATCTCCTACACACCAGTACTGGTGGAGAGGAGACTTAATGCGTTTATTTTATATATATAGATATATATCTATATATCTATATATATATCTATATATATATATATATATATATATATATATATATATATATATATAGATATATAGATATATATATATATATATATTCTGAACATTTATATGTCATCTGCTAATTTGCTAGCACATATACACTGTGATTAATTATTTAATTAGCACCTGTTTGCACACCCTTTGTTGCATTATTGCACATTACTGAGATCAGCAGAGCTGTATTTTTGTATGTATTTTATTATTTTTTTCAGAATTTCTGTTTATAGCACAAAAAAATAAAAACCGCAGAGGTGATCAAATACCACCAAAAGAAAGCTCTATTTGTGGGAAAAAAAGGACATCAATTTTATTTGGGTACAGCGTCGCACGACTGCGCAATTATCAGTTAAAATAACACAGTGCCGTATCTCAAAAAATGACCTGGTCATTAAAGGGGTAAGACCTTCCGGTCCTTACGTGGTTAATATTTACTAAAATTGCATGTCCATTTTCTGTGTACTGTGGGAGACCAGATACAGTGAATGCACGGTCCTGGGTTTAGTAACACTTGAAATCACTTATGTAGAGAAAAGGGGTTGGGACTTTTCAGGCACTCATCTCAAAAAGAAAAGGTTTGTATAAAAAATGTGGTTTTATTCAAAAAATGATTACATAAATACACAGAATATCAGAATGAAAAAAGCAAACAGTTCCAAGCATGAAAACACAGCACAGATCAACAATTGCAAAAGCAGCAACAGAATACCCAACGCGTTTCGAAGCTGGGATGCACTTCTTCTTCAGGGGTAGATTTGCTGAACGCTGCAGATATTTACTACAACAGGATGATATAGAATCATATTAGTATATACATTTCATAATAGTACATAGTGTCTGAATAACATCATAAAGGACTCACGTCATCTGTGATTGTGTTTGGATTCCTGTTTGGTGGATTGTAAAAACAAAAGCTAGTTCCAGGTCCTCCCTGTCAGGCCCAAGGGAGAGGGTGAAGAATCACTTAGTAGAAAAAGTGAATATTTTCCTGTGTGTACTGAAATCACCTACAGCCTCGGCAAAGATTACATGGTTTGTGGTCAGTTGCTTTAGGTGTTTAACATCACTGAAGACTACAGAGAGCCCATTATTTTCAATCAAACAAACCTCATCAAAGAAATGAGAGGATAAGCAGGGAGTAGACATGTGCACTACTGAAAAATTTGTTTTGTTTACTTTTCATTTCAATTGTTTTGTTTATCGGATCATTCGTTATGATTGACATTCGTTACTTTGGATCATTTGTAACTTTGGATGCATTTCTATTCCTTCCCATCCATTTGTTTCGATGCGGCATTCATTACTGCGGATAATTCGTAACTTCGGATGCATTGGTATTTGTTACATTCCACTCATTTAGATACGGCATTCGTACCCTTCATTCATTCGGACATTGGTGGTTGCATTCGTAATCGTTCGTAACAATTGTCAGTTTGGATATTTTCATTTTATACATTTATTCACATATCCAACAAAACAGTGCCACCGCCCCACCACACCCTGTCTGGACTCTGAATGGAATTTAGTCTGACACAGAAAAACTTACAAGGGAATAAGGGACAAGCTCATTGGCTAGAGATAACACACTAACACTGCCCATCCGAAAATCAAATGAATCCGAATATATCCAAAAAACAATGTGTATACAATTGCATTCATCAATTATTTCTTTATATTCAGTGATAATGGAAAGAACGAAAATATGAAAAACAAATATATTCAAATGTAATCTATTAGTTAAATTCGTAGGTTGAATCTTTTTGTTCTTTCGTATTTTTGTATTTTGGGATTTTTCTTCTTTTGGGTTTTCATTCCTTTGGATTTTTATTCTGACAATTCATTTTCATAAGCATTCGTCAAAAGAGTTTTTCCTTCAATTGGATGCTCCCGAATGAACGAATATGCTAAATTTAGTTTAAACACGAATTTGTAATGAAACAAATTGCACATGTCTAGCAGGGGTTATCAACTGCTACTGTAACGAGCACATATGATTAGGGATGATCGAACGGTTCGGGTCCACCATCGGTTCGGCCCGAACATTGGGTGTTTGAGGTTCGGCCGAATTTAGAACTTTTTGCCCAAAAAGTTTGGAATTCGGCAACCAGAACCGACCAAAATGCAATGCTTCAGGAAATGGGCTTTAAAAGCCCGTGATTGGACCAGAACCATTAGCAAAAGCCAATTGAGGGGGCAGGAGAATGCTAGGAATGTGATTGGAGTGACTAGGGGGTCCCTAGACCAATCATTAGTGAATACGCCCCCCAGTATACAAGATAGCCCCCGCCATATTCCTAGCATTGTTATACTGGACATGGAAGAGAGTGGAAGCAGTTCTGTTAATTTTACTTTAAAAGTGTCATTTAGCATTTATTAGTGTGAGGAAAGGGATATCTAGTGTAGTTAGAGTGCTCCTTTACACTTAAGTTAGCTTCAAAAATTTAGTTTCTGTAGGGAAAGTGTTAAGTGTAAGGGGAACGTAGTGTAGTGTAGGGTTAACTGACAGTGACTGCTATGGAAGGGTGACAAAACCCTTCCATAGCAGGGTGACCGCTATAGAGAAATGATCATTTCTCTGAGTTGCTTCGGGACAGGAATATGGCTTCTCACTAGTGATGTCGCAAACCTAAATCGGCAAATGTTCGCGAACCGGCGAACCGGGCGAATCGCCATAGACTTCAATAGGCAGGCGAATTTTAAAACACACAGGGACTCTTTCTGGCCACAATAGTGATGGAAAAGTTGTTTCAAGGGGACTAACACCTGGACTGGGGCATGCCGGAGGGGGATCCATGGCAAAACTCCCATGGAAAATTACGTAGTTGACGCAGAGTCGGGTTTTGATCCATAAAGGGCAGAAATCACCTAACATTCCTAAATTGTTTGGAATAACGTGCTTTAAAACATCCAGTGTGTGAATACGATCAGGTATGATGTTGTATCGGTCAAGTAGTGTAAGGGTTACGCCCGCTTCACAGTGACAGACCAAACTCTGACAGACCAAACTCCCCGTTTAACAGTCAGTCAATCAGTCCATTTGCACAACCGCAAACTCTCCATTTGCACAAGGTTGGATACCAAGCTAGCCATGTCCCGTTCCTTGTCCTCACTGACATCATTGAAGGTCTCTTCCTCCACCCAGCCACGTACAACACCAAGGGTCCCCGAAAGGTGACAACAAGCCCCCTGGGACGCCTGCTGTGGCTGGTATTCCACCTCCTCAAAGCCACCTTCCTCCTCTGACTTCTCTTCTTCAGACTCCTCTCTCTGCGTTGCCACAGGTCCAGCAATTGACAACGACAAGGCTGCTTCTGGTGGTGATGGGGACCACAACTCTTCCTCTTCATGCTCATCTACAGCCTGATCCAGTACTCTTCGCAGGGCACGCTCCAGATAAAACGCATATGGGATGAGGTCGATGATGTTGCCTTGGGTTCGACTGACCACCAGGTTTGTCACCTCCGCAAAAGGACGCATGAGCCTACAGCCATTGTTCATGAGCATTCAGTAACGCGGCCAAAAAATACCCAGCTCCGCAGAAAGAATGAAAGAAAATGAATGTTTTTTCTATGAAAAATTATCCCGCGGATCGCTTTTGGTCTGTTCACAATGAAGCAACGGCCTTATCATCTGGGGTGTGCCAACACACTCCTAGAGGTGATCGCTTCATTGTGATACGCAAGCCCCTTCACCACGACAAGGTAACGATCACAAAGGGGAATTGACACATGTATGTGCCTTTTTTTTTTGTTTTTTGTTTTTTTGCAGCCACAGTGTAGCACCAGAGGCCAGAAAAATTAGGCATGTACACATGCATGAAAAAGTAGGTATTGTTGCAGCCGCTGCTTTAGCAGCGGCCTGAAAAATTGAGGTTTTCAAGGCAGAAAGTGCACTAAAACATTGCGGCTTGAACCGTAGTTGGTGGCTGAGACGTCACGTAAGTCATCCGACATGCAGAGAATGATTAAATACAGCAGCGTGTGGACCATTTTTAGCCCAAGGCATCTCAGTCATCACCAGGCCTTTTTTAGTCAAATGCATCCCCCACTGTCAGTCCCTTCGGGATCCATGCCTCATTCATCTTAATAAACGTGAGGTAATCAAGACTTTTTTGACCTAGGCGACTTCTCTTCTCAGTGACAATACCTCCTGCTGCGCTGAAGGTCCTTTCTGACAGCACACTTGAAGCGGGGCAGGCCAGAAGTTCAATGGCAAATTGGGATAGCTCAGGCCACAGGTCAAGCCTGCACACCCAGTAGTCAAGGGGTTCATCGCTCCTCAGAGTGTCAATATCTGCAGTTAAGGCAAGGTAGTCTGCTACCTGTCGGTCGAGTCGTTCTCTGAGGGTGGACCCCGAAGGGCTGTGGCGATGCGTAGGACTAAAAAAGCTCCGCATGTCCTCCATCAACAAGACGTCTGTAAAGCGTCCTGTCCTTGCCGGCGTGGTTGTGGTGGTAGGAGGAGGATTACTTTCACCTCTTCCCCTGTTGGATTCCCATTGTGCTGTGACATCACCCTTATATGCTGTGTAAAGCATACTTTTCAACTTATTTTGTAGCTGCTGCATCCTTTGCGCCTGCCGGTAATTAGGTAACATATCAGAGACTTTCTGCTTATGCCGGGGGTCTAGTAGCGTGGCCACCCAGTACAGGTCGTTCTCCTTCAGCCTTTTTATACGAGGGTCCCTCAACAGGCATGACAGCATGAAAGACCCCATTTGCACAAGGTTGGATGCCGAGCTACTCATGTCCAATTCCTCGTCCTCACTGATGTCATTGAAGGTGTGTTCTTCCCCCCAGCCACGTACAACACCACGGGTACCAGATAGGTGAGAACGAGCACCCTGGGATGCCTGCTGTGGTTGGTGTTCCTCCTCCTCAAAGCCACATTCCTCCTCTGACTCCTCTTCCTCAGACTCCTCTTCCAGTGTTGCCGCAGGTCCAGCAAGTGATGGTAAGGCTGTTTCTGGTGGTGATGGTGACCACAACTCTTCCTCTTCACGCTCATCTACGGCCTGATCCAGCACTCTTCGCAGGGCACGCTCCAGGAAGAAAACATATGGGATGATGTCGCTGATGGTGCCTTCGGTGCGACTGACTAGGTTTGTCACCTCCTCAAAAGGACGCATGAGCCTACAGGCATTGCGCATGAGCGTCCAGTAACGTGGCAAAAAAATACCCAGCTCCGCAGAGGCTGTCCTAGCACTCCAGTCATACAAATACTCGTTGACTGCTTTTTCTTGTTGGAGCAGGCGGTCGAACATTAGCAGTGTTGAATTCCAACGTGTCGGGCTGTCGCAAATCAAGCGCCTCACTGGCATGTTGTTTCGCCGCTGAATATCTGCAAAGTGCGCCATGGCCGTGTAGGAATGCCTGAAATGGCCACACACCTTCCTGGCCTGCTTGAGGACATCCTGTAAGCCTGGGTACTTCTGCACAAAGCATTGTACATTCAGATTCAACACATGTGCCATGCACGGCACATGTGTCAACTTGCCCAAATTCAATGCCGCCAACAAATTGCTTCCGTTGTCACACACCACTTTGCCCATCTCCAGTTGGTGCGGGGTCAGCCACTGATCCACCTGTGCGTTCAGGGCGGACAGTAGTGCTGGTCCGGTGTGACTCTCTGCTTTCAGGCAAGTCAACCCCAAGACAGCGTGACACTGTCGTATCCGGCATGTGGAATAGCCCCTGGGGAGCTGGGGGGGTGCAGTTGGTGTGGAGCAAGACGCAACAGCAGAAGAGGACTCAGCCGAGGAGGTTAGCAAAGAGGATGGAGTAGGAGGAGTAGAGGAGGTGGCAGCAGGCCTGCCTGCAAGTCGTGGCGGTGTCACCAACTCCTCTGCAGCAGAGCCACGCATTCCATGCTTGGCAGCCGCCAGCAGGTATACCCAATGCGCAGTGTAAGTGATATACCTGCCCTGACCGTGCTTTGCAGACCAGCTATCAGTGGTCAGATGGACCCTTGCCCCAACACTGTGTGCCAGACGTGACATGATTTCATTTTCCACAATAGAGTACAGGTTGGGGATTGCCTTTTGTGAAAAATAATTTCGGCCGGGTACCTTCCACTGCGGTGTCCCAATAGCGACAAATTTTTTGAAGGCCTCAGACTCCACCAGCTTGTATGGTAAAAGCTGGCGGGCTAAGAGTTCCGACAAGCCAGCTGTCAGACGCCGGGCAAGGGGGTGACTCTGTGAGATTGGCTTCTTACGCTCAAACATTTCCTTGACAGACACCTGACTGTGGGCAGATGAGCAGGAACTGCTGAAGGTGAGAGGCGGAGGGGCGGGTTGTTGATAGGGGGCATGGAGGACTGCAGTGGTTGACGTGGCTGAAGATGCTGGACCAGGAGGAGGATGGTGGCTTTCAGTTTGTGTGCTGCTTTTACTCATGTGTTGATCCCATAGGCGTTTGTGATGTGAGATCATGTGCCTTCGCAAAGCAGTTGTACCTAGGTGGATGTTGGACTTCCCACGACTCAGTTTCTTTTGGCACAGGTTACAAATGGCATCGCTGATATCAGAGGCAGACACACAAAAAAAATGCCACACTGCTGAGCTTTGCAAGGACGGCATTCTGGTGGTAGCAACAGCTTGCGTTGATTGGCGTGCTGTCTGGCTGACCCCGGGTGCCGAATCTACATGCTGTCTGACTGCGCCACTAGCTCCTTGCGATGACCTCCTCCCCCTGCTTCCAACTCGTCTCCTCCTCCTCCTCTCTGTCTCCCCATCTGAACTTTCCCCCTCTTCTTCTGCTCTTCGAGCAGGCACCCAGGTGACATCCACAGACACATCATCATCATCAGCCGCTTCACTTGACAACTCAGCAAAGGCAGCAGCAGCAGGTACAACATCATCATCATCATCATCACAATATACGTCCATGTGTATAATGCTGCCTGACTGAGACATATCCCCGTTATCTACATCCTCTGGCACTAATAGTTGCGCATCACTTATTTCTTCCAACTGATGTGAAAATAACTCCTCTGATGGATCAAGTGAAGCGGCTGTGGCGCTAGTGTTGGTGGTGGTGCCGGCGGGCTGGCGAGTGGTAAATTGAGAGGTGCCCGAAGCTGAGCTGGAGGAGGATGGTGCATTAAGGTTCCGAGCGGAAGCTGTAGACGATTGGGTGTCCTGTGTAAGCCAGTCAACTATGTCCTCAGAATTTTTTGAGTTCAGGGTCTGTGGTGGCCTCTGAACACTGGGCATTATTCTAGGGCCTAAGGAAATCACAGCACCACGACCACGACAGCCCTTGCGGGGTGGCCTGCCTCTGCCTGTCATTTTTTTTTTTAATGTGTTGTACTATGAGTGCAAGGTGCTGTGCCACCCTATAGGATTGTTGGGCAGTGGGTACAGTACACTCTGTGGACCTGACAGTCACTGGCAGCCAGGCAACTGCAATTATAAAAAAATATATATTTTTTTACTTTGCAAGCTGCTGTGCCACCATATATATCAGTGGTGGGTGGGCAGTGGCACAGTACACTCTCTGTGGACCTGACAGTCACTGGCAGCCCAGACAACTGCAATTATAAAAAAAATATATATTTTTTTACTTTGCAAGCTGCTGTGCCACCGTATATATCAGTGGTGGGTGGGCAGTGGCACAGTACACTCTCTGTGGACCTGACAGTCACTGGCAGCCCAGACAACTGCAATTATAAAAAAATATATATATTTTTAATTTGCATGCTGCTGTGCCACCGTATATATCAGTGGTGGGTGGGCACGAAGTGGCACTGCAGTGGGCACAGTACACTCTGTGGACCTGACAGTCACTGGCACCCAGGCAACTGCAATTATAAAAAAAATATATATATTTTTACTTTGCAAGCTGCTGTGCCACCGTATATATATCAGTGGTGGGTGGGCATGCAGTGGCACTACTGTGGGCACAGTACACTCTGTGGACCTGACAGTCACTGGCAGCCCAGGCAACTGCAATAATAAAAAATATATATATTTTTTTAAATTTGCAACAAGATGCTGTGCCACCGTATATATATCAGTGGTGGGCAGTGCACTGCAGTGGGTACAGTACACTCTGTGGACCTGACACAGCACTCACTGCAATTATGACAGAGGAAAAAAAAATATTTTTTAAAATGCACAGTACTGTGCCTGTGCCACCCGAAATGAGTGTGGTGTGCACACAGTACAGTCTGTGGTGGGTCTGTGGCCTCTCACACACAGCGGGCAGGCAACTGCAGTGTACAATATATATATATATATATATATATATATATATATATATATATATATATATATATATATATAAAAAAATACACAAATACCAGCCCTTACAAGGGCTTTTTGGGGTGCTGTCAGGAATAGGATGCTGTCCTTACAGCAGTAGTGGACCAAGAACACTGACTAGCAAGACCAGGAACACTGACAACTGTCCCTAGCTATTAACAGCAGCAGCAGCAGCTCTCCCTGCTCTCACTAACACACACTGCTTCAGAATGATCTAAGATGGATGCTGCCCTTGCTTATTTATAGGAGGTGGGAGGGTGTGGGAGGGAGGTATGCTGATCGGCTGGAAATGTGCCTGCTGACTGTGAAGTTCAGGGTCAAAGTTTGCCTCAATGATGTATTATAGGGGGCGGACCGAACATTGCATATGTTCGCCCGCAGCGGCGAACGCGAACATGCTAAGTTCGCCGGGAACTGTCCGCCGGCGAACAGTTCGGTACACCTCTACTTCTCACCAGCAAGCATTTTTCATGCTGCAGGGGTTGCCACTGCCAGTGCTTTTTTGAGGACATGTTTGATGTCAGACATGACATCTGAACATGTGTATAGGGGGTATATATACACATATATGTCTGTATATATACCCCTAGACATATATAGGTGTGATAGTAGCAGAAATATATGCTTGCGCTAATGAAATCATTTACAGTAATATATTTCTGCTACTATCACACCTATATATGGCTAGGTGTCTATATACATATAATTATGTGTGTATATATACCACTATACACAAGTTCAGATGTTTTGCCTGCCTCAAAAGAACCCCAAAAAATGCCAAAAAAACGCTAGCGTCAAAAAAAATGCCCAGGTGTGATTTGCTGGCATTTTTGGGGGGTTTTTGGAGGCAGGCAAAACATCTGAACTTGTGCACAGTACCACTATACACAAGTTCAGATGTTTTTCCTGACTGCAAAGAACCCAAAAAAATGCCTGCTATTAAACCGGCAAGGTGTGAAAACCGAGAAGAGAAGCCATCCCCCTGAGCTGAAAGTGTTCTAATACAAACAATCCTTTTTTTTATGGTTCTGGACATGCTACAGAGCTGAAACTCCACAGGTACACCTTTTAGACCCCCCAGATACGAAATCACACAAAAAAGTTCTTAAAAATTGTAATTTTTGATAAAAAAGGCAATTATTGAAAAAAAAAAAAAAAAGAGATTTTTTGATTACTTTGGATTTCAGATCTGGGGGGTCTAAAAAGTGTACATGTGAAGTTTCAGCTCTGTAGCATGTCCAGAACCATAAAAAAAAGATTGTTTGTATTAGAACACTTTCAGCTCAGGGGGTTGGCTTCTCTTCTCGGTTTCCACACCTTGCCGGTTTAATAGCAGGCATTTTTTTGGGTTCTTTGCAGTCAGGAAAAACATCTGAACTTGTGTATAGTGGTACTGTGCACAAGTTCTGATGTTTTGCCTGCCTCCAAAAACACACCTGGGCGGTTTTTTTTTTGACGCTAGCGTTTTTTTGGCATTTTTTGGGGTTCTTTTGAGGCAGGCAAAACATCTGAACTTGTGTATAGTGGTATATATACACACATAATTATATGTATATAGACACCTAGCCATATATAGGTGTGATAGTAGCAGAAATATATTACTGTAAATTATTTCATTAGCGCAAGCATATATTTCTGCTACTATCACACCTGTATATGTCTAGGTGTGTATATAAATATATGTATGTGTGTATATACACCACTATACACAAGTTCAGATGTTTTGCCTGCCTCAAAATAACCCCCAAAAATGCCAAAAAAAAACGCTAGCGTCAAAATAAAAATGCCCAGGTGTGTTTTTGCTGGCATTTTTTGGGGGTTTTTGGAGGCAGGCAAAACATCAGAACATGTGCACAATACCACTATACACAAGTTCAGATGTTTTTCCTGAGTGCAAAGAACCCAAAAAAATGCCTGCTATTAAACCGGCAAGGTGTGAAAACCGAGAAGAGAAGCCAACCCCCTGAGCTGAAAGTGTTCTAATACAAACGATCTTTTTTTATGGTTCTGGACATGCTACAGAGCTGAAACTTCACATGTACACTTTTTAGACCCCCCAGATATGAAATCCAAAGTAAAAATCAAAAAATCAATTTTTTTTTAAAATTTTTCAATAATTGGCTTTTTTTTTATCAAAAATGACAATTTTTAAGAACTTTTTTTGTGTGATTTTGTGTCTGGGGGGTCTAAAAGGTGTACCTGTGAAGTTTCAGCTCTGTAGCATGTCCAGAACCAGAAAAAAAAAAATCATATAGGTGTAAAAGGAGGGTCCCACATCCCTGTTCTACTGAAAAATCTTCTTTTTTTTCATGGTTCTGGACATGCTACAGAGCTGAAACTTCACATGTACACTTTTTAGACCCCCCAGGTACTAAATCCAAAGTCAAAATCAAAAAATCTCTCTTTTTTTTTTTTCAATAATTGGCTTTTTTATCAAAAATGACAAATTTTAAGAACTTTTTTTTGTGTGATTAATAGTTAATGGGGCATGACCCAGAACCCTAGGGACTTTTTAGGGGCATTTATTGGCTTTTAGGGCTTAAAAATGGTGTTTTTTGATTACCAAAGTTCGGGTCCCATTGATTTCAATGGGGTTCTGAAATCCGGGCCGAACTTTCGGGAAGTTCGGATATTCTGGCCGAACCGAACTTTTCAAAAGTTCGATCATCCCTACATATGATGGCTCCTATGCACACAATTAAGGGCTATGAATAAAAAAGGTAGAAACTAATTGCAGCCTACATTTTTTGGGGGTTTTGGATAAAGTGAGTACAGGTTTACATTTTTGACTGGTTGTTATTTTTGTTGGTGACCCCACTGGGGAAAATTTCCCTCATGTTTTTGTCCCTGTGATGCCTTAAATACAGACAAAAAAAATATTGCCAAAAGTTCTGTCCTTTTCGAACTCATTTTTTTTTATTCTTCTTCGTCCCTTTAAAAGCTAGTTTACACTAGCGTTGGCCCTCTAAAGAGTGATCTGTGGTGTTTCACTACTCAGAAGGCATTTGATAGGTGGTGAGAAGGCATTTTGTCCCCTCTTCAACACCTGCAGCAACGCATCAGAACCATATGTATTGAACGCAGCTGCGATACAGCTTCATTTGTCACATTTGGTAGTACTGCCCTGCTGAACTTGACAGGGGGTTTATTCTTGCCTTGCCTTCAAAGCAAAGCATTGCAACTTTGGCATGTGTACACCCCTGTCCCCTACCTTTGCAGCTTTGGGGGACAGGTGGTGGTAAAAATTCACGACTTAACTGCTTGTTTATATTGCCCACCAACTGCAAGTGTATACAAGCCTTAGTAAATATTTTCATAATATAATAATCAAGGTAATTTATATGCAGCTGTTTAATTGACATGTATTGCATATCTAAAATATGAAAAAGTCTATAGGTTCTTTTCAAATGATGAAAAGAACAAGTGGGTTATTGTGCAAACATAAATCTTATTTTGACACCCCCCTTCCCGATACAGGCACAAAAACGCCTAATTTTCCAACATGTAAACAATAGACATATTGTAGATTTGAATTCCCTTATGTTTCTGACAAAGTTAGGAAACAAAATATCTGACTTGCCTGGGGCAACACAACTACTTTCCATTACTTATGTACCTGAAGATATGCAAAGCCAACTATAACATAATGTTAACCATAAGATAAACAGTAGTTACTATTAAAAACATTTCTGAGCGTTAATTAGTACAATTATTTATACAGATCAAAAGCATGATCCAGCTTGCTACAGCAAAGCATGATCCAATTTGCTACAGCAGTGGAAAAAATTCCTTCCTGATCCCTCGAGAGGCAATCGGATATTCCCTGGATCAACTTTACCTATAAATATTAGTACCCAGTTATATTATGTACACCAAGGAAAGAATCCAGACCTTTTTTAAAGCAATCTAGTGAGCTAGCCAGAACCACCTCTGGAGGGAGTCTATTCCACAATTTCACAGCTCTTACAGTGAAGAAACCTTTCCGTATTTGGAGACAAAATCTGTTTTCCTCTAGATGTAAAGAGTGCCCCCTTGTCCTCTGTGTTGACCTTAAAGTGAATAACTCAACACCAAGTTCACTAAATGGACCCCTTATGTATTTATACTTGTTGATCATATCCCCCCTTCTATCCATTTACAAACTGATCTTTCCAAGCCAGTAGACTTAACCTTACACTGTGTCAAACGCTTTTGCAAAATCCAAGTATGCTACATCCACAGCCACCCCCTCTCCAAGGTTTTACTCACCTCCTCATAAAAAGAAATCAGGTTTGTTTGACAACTTCTGTCTTTCATGAATCCATGCTGTCTGTTGCTTAAAATATTTTTTTCTAGCAAGAACTCATCTATGTGGTCTTTTATTAAACTCTCCAGTATCTTCTTGACTATAGACTTTAAACTAACAGGTCTAAAGTTACTTGGCAAAGACGTTGATCCCTTTTTAAATATAGGCACCACATTGGCCCTACGCCAATCCAGTGGTACTATTCCAGTCCTTAACGAGTCCCTAAAAATTAGAAACAAAGGCTTTGAAATTATAGTGCTCAATTCTTTTAGGATGCAGGGGTGGATGCCATCTGGTCCAGGTGCATTATCCACCCTTATCCTGTCTAATTATTTCTGGAACATATCACTTTTGAGCCATTGTGGATGATTTGGGGCTGTGTCAATACCACCCTCATTATGGTCATGAGCTCCCCCATGCTCCTTTGTATACACAGAGCTGAAGAAAGTATTTAATAAATTTGCCTTCTCTTTGTCCCCAGTCACCCACTCCTGATTATTTTGTAAAGAGCCTACATGCTCAGACCTAAGCTTTTTACTATTAATATATTTGAAGAATTTTTTGGGTTTGTCCTACTATCTTTTGCAAACTGTTGTTCATTTTGAATTTTTGTGTCCTTGATTATCTTTTTACATATTCTGTAATATTCTTTATAACAATTAACCACTTGCCGACCGCCCTGCGCATATTTACTGCGGCAGGGTGGCTCAGCAGCGCATAATCACGTAGATCTGCGTAATTATGTGCACATGGTCTCGGAGCCGCACTCCCACTGTGATTACACACAGTGGGAGCCAGACCGCGGGAGGAGCGGGCATGAACACCGCCGGCCTCCCGCGATCTTCACAGAAACTGACAGGAGAGCCACCTGCCTATGGAAATCTTCTGTCACACAGGCACACAGAGATCGGTGTTTCAGCTAAGCTAGCCACATTTTTTTCTATAATGTAAAAGATAATGATATGCTGAGTAAACAAGAGGGTAAAGAGGCCTATGCGCTACCGGGGGTGAATGTAGGTGTGTTATGTATGACAAGTGGAACAATGAGATCAGCAGCCAATTTAGTAGTGTCACCACATACTCAATAGATTAATCAGAAAGGGAAAATCAGAGCTCGATCTCTATCTCTACAAAAGTGTTCCATATAACAGTTTTAGGCTGCACAGATAACACCATTCCTCAGAGTAGAACTCACATCTAACACTGAATTACTACTACGTGTCATGTAACACTTTTGTTACTTTACATGGAACACTTTTGTTACTTTTTTTGTATGATTTAATTCTCTTTAACCACTAGCCCACTGCTCACAGTAATCCTACTGTGGCAGGTTGGCTCCCCTGGGTCCAGCGATGTAGACCTACGTCGCTGGACTCCTATTGTGTGCGCCCAGCCGGAGGCTCGCTTCTGCTGTGTTTAGACACAACAGGAGTCAGGCCAGGGGAGGAAAGGCAGCGATTGCCGCCTTCCTTCCCCGATCATCGGGGAAAGTGTGAGAAGACCCGCCTGCTTATGTAAACAAAGTAGGCGGATCTTCTCAGTGACAGACAGGAGGAGATCACAGGATTCGGCATAGCTGAACCTGCGTTCTCTGTCTCTGTCACAGAACCCCCCCCCCCCCCACACACACACACACACACGTCAGTAAGCAGGAGGCATACATTTAACCTCTTGATCACCAACAATGTTAACCCCTTCCCTGCCAGTGTCATTATTACAGTAGCAGTGCATATTTATAGCACTGATTACTGTAATAACGTCACTGGTCCCCCCAAAAGTGTCAAAAATGTCAGTTAGGAGTCCGATCTGTCTGCCGCAATGTCGCAGTCCCGCAAAAAAACAATAAAAATTACATAAATCTTTTCTGTAGTTCGTAAACGTGATAACTTTTGCGCAAACCAATCAAAATACGATTATTGCAATTTATTTTACCAAAAATATGTAGCAGAAAACAAATTGGCCTAAAATGTAAAAAAAAATTTAGATTTTTAAATTTTTTTGGGGTTAATGTTATATAGCAGAAAGTTAAAAATATTGTTATTTTTTTTCAAATTTGTCGCTATTTTTTTGTTTACAGCGCAAAAAATAAAAATCACACAGGTGATCAAATACCACCAAAAAAGCTCTATTTGTGGGAAAGAAAGGACGTAAATTTTGTTTGTGTACAGAGTCACACGACCGCGCAATTGTCCGTTAAAATAATGCAGTGCCGAAACGCAAAATAGGGCCTGGTCAGGAAGGGGGTAAAATCTTCCGGGGCTGAAGTGGGTAAATACATTTTATTTTGCAGAAATCCCTCTCTTGTATATATATATATATACACACACACACAACACACACAGTATCTCACAAAAGTGAGTACACCCCTCACATTCTTGTAAATATTTTATTATACCTTTTCATGTGACAACACTGAAGAAATGACACTTTGCTACAATGTAAAGTAGTGAGTGTACAGCTTGCATAACAAGTGTAAATTTGCCGTCTCCTCAAAATAACTCAACACACAGCCATTAATGTCTAACCAAAGTGAGTACGCCCCTAAATCAAAAAGTCCAAATTGGGCCGAAAGTGTGGTCACCATTATTTTCCAGCACTACCTTAACCACTTCAGCTCCATTATTTTCCAGCACAAAAAAATCCCAAAAAGCGTGTATTAATTGGTTTGCACAAAAGTTATATCGTTTACAATCTACGGGATAGATTTATGGACTTTTTATTTATTTATTTTTTTAATAGTAATGGCGGCGATCAGCGATTTTTATCAGGACTGCGACATTGCGGCAGACAGATCGGACACCTAACTGACATTTTTGACATTTTATTGGGGACCAGTGTCATTAATACAGTAATCAGTGCTAAATAATATGCACTGTTACTGTATAAATGACATTGGCAGGGAAGGTGTTAACGCTGGGGGTGCTCAAGGGGTTTAATGTGTTCCCTTTTATGCTTACTAACTGTGTGGGGGGATGGGTTTGACAGAGGCAGGGAGAGATTGGTGATTCGGCTAAGCTAAATCACACAATCTTTCCCTGCCTCACTGACAGAAGACCCGCCTGCTTTGTTTACATAAGCAGACGGCTCTTCTGTCATTCTAGCCGAAGATCACAGGAGGCTGGCGGCAATCGAGCCCGCTCCTCCCACGGTCTGGCTTCCACTGTGTCTATTCAACGTAGATCTACATGAATATGCCCCTCTTGGGCATGGTCCTCTTCCACTCCTTCATGAGGACATCACGGAGCTTGTGGATGTTAGAGACCTTGCGTTCCTCCACCTTCCATTTGAGGATGCCCCACGGATGCTCAATAGGGTTTAGGTCAAGAGACATGCTTGGCCAGCCCATCACCTTTACCCTAAGCTTCTTTAGCAAGGCTGTGGTCATCTTGGAGGTGTGTTTGGGGTCATTATCATGTTGGAATACTGCCCTGCGGCCCAGTCTCCGAATGGAGGGGATCATGCTCTGCCTCTGTATGTCACAGTATATGTGGTCATTCATGGTTCCCTCAATGAACTGTAGCTCCCCAGTGCCGGCAGCACTCATGCAGCCCCAGAACATGACACCCCCACCACCATGCTTGACTGTAGGCAAGACACACTTGTCTTTGTATTCCTCACCTGGTTGCTGCCACACAAGCTTGACACCATCTAATCCAAATAAGTTTATCTCATCAGGCTACAGGACATGGTTCCAGTAATCAATGTGTTTAGTCGGCTTGTCTTCAGCAAACTGTTTGCTGGCTTCCTTGTGCATCATCTTTAGAAGAGGCTTCCTTCTGGGACGACAGCCATGCAGACCAATCTGATGCAGTGTGCGGTGTATTGTCTTAGCACTGACAGTCTGAACCCCCACCCCTTCCACCTCTGCAGCAATGATGACAGCACTCATACGTCTATTTCCCAAAGACAACCTCTGGATATGACACTGAGCATGTGCATTCAACATCTTTGGTCAACCATGGCGAGGCCTGTTCTGAGTGGAACCTGCTCTGTTAAACTGCAGTATGGTCTTGGCCACTGTGCTGCAGCTCAGTTTCAGGGTCTTGGCAATCTTCTTATAGCCCAGGCCATCTTTATGTAGAGCAACAATATTTTTTTCAGATCCTCAGAGAGTTGTATGCCATGAGGTGCCATGTTGAACTTCCAGTGAATAGTATGAGAGAGTGAGAGCGATAAAGCCAAATTTAACACACCTGCTCCACATTCACTCCTGAGACCTTGTAACACTAATGAGTCACATGACACTGGGGAGGGAAAATGGCTAATTGGGCCCAATTTGGACATTTTCACTTAGAGGTGTACTCACTTTTGTTGCCAGCAGTTTAGACATTAATGGCTGTGTGTTAAGTTATTTTGAGGGGACAGCAAATTTACACTGTTACACAAGCTGTACACTAATTTTTCATTTTCATTGTAGCAAAGTGTCATTTCTTCAGTGTTGCCACATGAAAAGATATAATAAAATATTTACAAAAATGTGAGGGGTGTACTCACTTTTGTGACATACTGTGTATATATATATCGTTTTGAACCTTTGTATAATTATGAGGATGCTGTTTCACCAATCCATTATCGTACCTCAGGACCCAGCCCATCTCCTTTCTTAGGGAGGGGAGGGGGACCTTTGGGGGTCCAGATTGAGGCCGAGGACGCCGGCCATCTCCGGGATATCAGCATCCTCACAGGGACCAGGGATGGTGGGTCCCTCCCCCAGGGCATTCGACAGAGGGGTAGGGGATGTAGAGCAGGGTGTCGAGTCCAAAAGAAAAATGAGAAGGGAGCCCGAATGAGAGGAATATATAATCTTACAGATGTACAAAAAAAAACCATTAATAATATATATAGATATACATAAATATACTAGAAAAATAAATATGAAAAAATCCTTTTTAGGTAGTGGGGCTCATACGGTCAATGGAACAGATATTAGATCTATAGGTATTGATAGTGGTCTGAAAAATAGATCACTTTTCAATCCACCTTTACCTTCTAACCATCATGTTGACGTTTTTAAACAATTCGTCTTGAGGGATCTAGCGAATATAGCACCTAAAAATAACATTAATCCTAGGTATTTTCAGGAAGGTATCAAGATGCTTGAGAAAAGGAATAATATTATAATCTGTCCTGCTGGCAAAGGGGATGGTGTAGTGCTTTTGGATAAGCAATTTTATCACTCCCAGTTATCTGAGATGTTAGGAGACACCGCTACATATGAATCACTAGAGAGTGATCCTACAAACAATTATAGATTGGAACTTAACAGTTTAATATAATATGGTTATTCTAAGCGAATAATCACGAAAAAGGAGAAAAGATACCTGTCACCTAGTTTTAACCGTATACCTACTATATATACTTTGTCGAAGGTACATAAAGATCCCAACAATCCACCTGCAAGACATATTGTTAATAGCATAGGTTCAGTTAAAGCTCGAGTTGGTGAATATTTAGATACTAGTGTTGAGCGAACACGGACTGTATTATTCGGGTCCGTACCGGATACAGTAAACCCCCCTCCATTGCGGGGGTTACGTTCCGGACCCAGCCGCGAAAAGTGAAATTCCGCGAAATAGAAAAACCCTATTAAAATGCACTGTAGGCATGATTTTTTTACTGTCACTGTACGTGTAGAAGCATTTTAAGGTCTTTAAACACACTTTTAAAACAATAGAAACTCATTTAAACACATAAAAGATACTTAGAGACAGAGCAAGAGCTATGAAAAACACAAAAATCTTTCATTTTTAATGATTTATATAGTAAAATAACATTACAAAAAAATCCGCGAATTACCGGGACCGCAAAAACTGAACCGCGATGTAGCGGGGGATTACTGTAATTGGATTTTTGTTACCAGGACACGGACCCGAAAACTTTACTGTATATTCGGGTTTAAAATCCGTGTTCGATAATTTTATTTCCTGTTTTGTATGTAATGGCGCGCTTTTAATGGCGCGGTTTCAACAGCCAATCAACAAGCGTTTAACTGGTGTGCCATAGAAGCCATCACAGCCATGCCTACTAATGGCATGGCTGTGATTGGCCAACTGAAGCATGTGACCCAGGTCTTTATAAGCTAGAGACACAGCGCGGTGTGCGTCAGTCTGTTCTAGTGTAGGGAGAGAGCACACACAACGGTGCTGGCTGCTGCTGATTAGGGACAGAGACAGGAAAAAAAACATTGTGGCTGAAAAGAACGTAGGGACAGGTCGGAGTGTAGGCAGGGAAAGATAGAAAAGCATTTTAGGGACAGGCTGGAGAGAGTAGGCAGGGAGAGATTAGGAGACACAGGACAGAACAATCGTCCGTTAGCGACCCACATCGATTTTGCTGTGTGGGGGGTGGTGCAGTGAACAATCTTTTTGCCCTCACTTGAGCCCACTGAGGAGGAGGGAGAAAAAAATATATTTTTATCAGTCTGTTGTGTGCAGCGTTCAGCTATATTTTACTACACAGTGCTGTTCTAATCTGCTATTTAAAAATTACAAATTTAAAGGGGAATTATTTTTTTTTTTCCTTTATAGCCTGCTGCTGACCGTGACATAAAACATAAGACACTGCTGTGTTCACATCTGCTATTGAAAAATCACCAATTTTAGATACTTTTTTCTATTCCACTATTCAATATACACCCTTTTGGGGTGAAAAAAATTAAATTGCGGCATAGTCTGTATCGGTACGTGTGAGATACACCTTTTGAATTTGTTTGGCGCATCTCCTTCCACCTCCGAGGATTGCAGGGCGCTTCAGTTTGCCTCCTGTTCCGAACTCCTCCTACTCCTCTTCCTCATCCTCCCTTTAGGGTACAAAAAATTGTAATCGGGGCCTAGTCTGTGTTTGTACGTGTGAGATACACCGTTTTATATACTTTTTTCTATTCCGCTATTCAATATACACCCTTTTGGGGGTAAAAAAATAAAATTGCGGCATAGTCTGTATCGAGACGTGTGAGATATACCTTTTAAATTTGTTTGGCGCATCTCCTTCCACCGCCGAGGATTGCAGGGAGCTTCAGTTTGCCTCCTGTTCCGAACTCCTCCTACTCCTCATCCTCATCCTCTCTTTAGGGTACAAAAAATTGTAATCGGGGCCTAGTCTGTGTTTGTAAGTGTGAGATACACCGTTTTATATACTTTTTTCTATTCCGCTATTCAATATACACCCTTTTGGGGTGAAAAAAAATTAAATTGCGTCATAGTCTGTATCGGTACGTGTGAGATACACCTTTTAAATTTGTTTGGCGCATTTCCTTCCACCGCCGAGGATTGCAGGGCGCTTCAGTTTGCCTCCTGTTCCGAACTCCTCCTACTCCTCTTCCTCATCCTCATCCTCCCTTTAGGGTACAAAAAATTGTAATCAGGGCCTAGTCTGTGTTTGTACGTGTGAGATACACAGTTTTATATACTTTTTTCTATTCCGCTATTCAATATACACCCTTTTGGGGGTAAAAAAAATTAAATTGTGGCATAGTCTGTATCGGTACATGTGAGATACACCTTTTAAATTTGTTTGGCGCATCTCCTTCCACTGCCGAGGATTGCAGGGCGCTTCAGTTTGCCTCCTGTTCCGAACTCGTCCTACTCCTCTTCCTCATCCTCATCCTCCCTTTAGGGTACAAAAAATTGTAATCGGGGCCTAGTCTGTGTTTGTACGTGTGAGATACACCGTTTTATATACTTTTTTCTATTCCACTATTCAATATACACCCTTTTGGGTTAAAAAAAATTTAATTGCGGCATAGTCTGCATCGGTACGTGTGAGATACACCTTTTAAATTTGTTTGGCGCATCTCCTTCCACCGCCGAGGATTGCAGGGCGCTTCAGTTTGCCTCCTGTTCCGAACTCCTCCTACTCCTCATCCTCATCCTCCCTTTAGGGTACAAAAAATTGTAATCGGGGCCTAGTCGGTGTTTGTACGTGTGAGATACACCATTTTGTATACTTTTTTCTATTCCGCTATTCAATATACACCCTTTTGGGGGTAAAACAATGAAATTGCGGCATAGTCTGTATCGGTACGTGTGAGATACTGTAATGTTCTGGTACCTCTGGTACCCTTGTTCCATATTTCTCCTTTGCTAATTGCGTCCCATCTTGTGTAACAAGAGACGCATATACCTTTAAGACCGGATTACATCATTGCCGAGCGCCGCTATGAGCGGCTATTTCAATCGCCGGCTTTCTCTCACTCATCGCTCGTTCAAACCACATGTTCACCGCACCTTCTCCTGTGAAGTCGGAGCTGCTGACATTTCCTTTGCTGAACTGACGCCGGAACCTCGCCGCTGATCCGTATCTCGCTACGGGATCACCTCTCTATCTATGGACATTGTTACTACTAACCTATCTAAGTGATAAGTACCCCAGAGGGGATTCCTTACTAACCAATCTCCTACTGTCATCTACTGCAATTACCAGGACTATCTATCTATCTATTCCATACCATCTGCATAGACTGTTAGCTCTTGGGACTGCCTTCAACTATCCTTGCACTAGGTTACTCTGTCTAAGTATACTCCATCTGTGTCCTCTTACCATCTGCACTATACTAGACATCAGAACCTATCTGCTTTACCATCACCTGCAACTCTCCTAATATTACTCCTAGTAATCACCATACAACCTGTCTCTCATCTATACATTCTCATATGTTCTATCCCTCCACTAAAACATCTGATTGAGTATATGTATATTGCATTAAAAGGCTGTACACCGTGATGAAGTCCTGAGAGTTGGATAGGATTATTCAACAGTATCTCTACAAGGCTACTGAGTGTGATAATTCTGCAGCTGAAAATCCATCCATTAACAAAAACGCATGAACGTTACAGATTGAACGAGCCTTAAAAAAAAATATGGATTCAGCAGAATTACCCACTCATGTACTACAATTAAAACAGCAAGTAGATGCATTGATCCTTGCGCTTACAGAGGTACAAAACGAAAATCAGACCTTGAGACAGCAGGTTGGCCGTCTCACACAGCTTTCTGCTACTCAGCCCCGTGAGCCTAAGATAAACCCTCCTCTAGTGTTTTCTGGTGATCGGAGCAAATTTCGTGAATTTAAAAACGCATGTCGTTTACTTTTTTTGTTAAAACCTCTAACCTACACCACTGACCAAATTAAAGTTTGTACCATCATCTCCTATTTAACGGGTGAACCCCGGGCCTGGGCAGACGCTCTCTTTGAAAAGGATGATCCACTCCTTAATTCTTACCCTCTATTCCTAGCACAACTCGCTAGTTTATATGAAGACCCCAATAAGCAGAGTACCGCTGATACCCAGTTATGGGCCTTGAAACAAGGAAGGAGACCCGTTGAAGATTTCGTGGCAAATTTTAAAAGATGGTCCCCTGATTCAGGGTGGAACGACACATCTTTGAGAACGCAGTTTAGACTCGGCCTATCTGAGGCCGTTAAAGACGAGCTCGCCCGAGCGGATTTACCTGGCACTCTGGAGGGACTGATACAGACCAGTATCAATATTGACAGACGACTACGAGAAAGAAAGGCTGAGAAGATGGGCTCACCATTTTCCAGTCCTTCTCGGATGTTGCCTGCTGACCCTACTCCTATGGAGGTAGGAATGATACGCCCACCTCTGACCCTTTCTGAACGTGCCAGAAGGAAGACCGAACATCTCTGCATGTACTGCGCATCCCCGAATCATTTGATAAGCGGCTGTCCCCTTGTCCGCAGAAAAGAGGGTGAGTGTTCAAATGTCTTGCTAGGCGGACTCACAACTTCCTTTTCTAATCCTTATCTTTTTGTTCATTTAACATTGCAGTGGGACCAAACTAGGATCACCACCAAGGCTATGATCGACACAGGATCTTGTGGAAACTACATTGACATTTGTTTTGTCTCCCTTAATAAAATACCTATTGTTTCAAAACCCAAACCTGTCTCCGTTAGTTTTATTAACGGTATCCCCCTATCCTCTGGTCCTATCACCAGTCAGACACAGGCACTCCTTGTAACTGCTGACGAGAGTCATGTGGAGACCACCACCTTTGATGTGTTAACATCACCACATTTCCCAATCATTTTGGGACTTCCCTGGTTACACATACATCAACCAATCATCGATTGGAAAACAAGAACGCTAGCGTTCTCTTCTCACTATTGTGAAACGACGTGTAATCTCCCCACATATGATAGGATCCTGTCTGTAGTGCCGGATGACATTATACCCAAGTATTATCAGGACTTATCGGAGGTTTTCCTTGAAAAAAACGCTCAAATGCTACCTCCTCATAGGGACTATGATTGTTGTATCGATCTACTCCCTAATAGCAAGTTTCCCTTCGGACATGTTTATCCTCTCTCACAGGATGAACTCTCTCATCTTAAGGAGTATCTGGATGAGAACTTGGCAAAAGGATTCATCCGACCTTCTACTTCCTCCACTGCTGCTGGACTCTTCTTTGTCCGCAATAAGGATTCTAGCCTTAGGCCTATCATTGATTTCAGACAATTAAATGCCATTACAATAAAGAATCGTTATCCTTTACCTCTTATTCCTGAACTTATCGAACAGGTGCGTGGAGCTTCTCTCTTTTCAAAATTGGACCTAAAAGGGCCATACAATTTAATTTGAATCCGTAAAGGGGATGAATGGAAGACGGCATTCAGAACCAGATACGGACTGTTTGAGTACCTTGTAATGCCATTTGGGCTATGTAATGCTCTCGCAGCCTTCCAACGGTTTATAAATGAGATATTCAGAGACTTGCTTGACGTTTGTGTTGTAGTATATTTGGACGATATACTTATCTATTCTCATTCCTTACCTGAGCACATAAAACATGTGAGACTTGTGTTGTCAAGACTACTTGCACATAACTTATATGTTAAATCAAAAAAATGTTTGTTTCATAAAGAGGAAGTACTATTCCTAGGATATATTATATCAAAAAATGGAATCAAGATGGACATGAGCAAAATATCCTGCATTCTAGATTGGCCTGTGCCAACCACTCGCAAAGCATTGCAAAGGTTCCTAGGATTTTCTAACTACTATAGGAAATTCATTAAGAACTTCTCTGCGATTGTGAAACCTCTCACACAACTCACAAGCACGAAGAAACCATTTAATTGGTCAAAAGAAGCAGATGGAGCATTCTGTCTGCTGAAATCAAGCTTCACCACTGCCCCCATACTATGCCATCCAGACCCATCCCTTCAATACATCTTGGAGGTAGATGCGTCAAATATGGCAGTAGGAGCAGTTCTCTCACAACGACCAACAAACACCTCACCTCTTCACCCAGTTGCTTTCTTCTCAAAGTCATTAAGCAGCCCCGAGGTGAACTACCCAGTAGGAGAGAAGGAGTTATTAGCCATAAAACTGGCATTAGAGAATTGGCGACATCTACTTGAGGGCACTCAATTGCCAATCCTGATATATACTGATCACAAAAACCTTCAATACCTTCAGACTAATAGAACTCTTTCCCACCGGCAGGTTCGGTGGTCGTTATTCTTTCTAAGGTTTAATTTTTTAGTGACTTATACGCCCGCAGACAAAAATAAAAAAGCGGATGCACTTTCACGACTAGCCGAGAAAGATTCTACCGAGGTTCCCTCAGTTCCTATAATACCACTTGAACGTATTATCGGTGTCATTCGCTCCCTGAAGGAAGAGATTTTGCACAGCATAGGACTGGACTCACCTCCACCACAACTAACTACTGACGCAGAAGGCTTCCTCTATTACAACGATAAATTATACATACCCCCTACTATGCGAACCAAGATCTTGGAATTGTCGCATGATGTACCTATGGCAGGACATATGGGTATGACTAAAACTTTAAATCTACTTACTAGGCAGTTTTGGTGGCCAGACATGAAGACAACCGTAAAAAAGTTTGTTTCATCTTGTGATATCTGTGCAAGGTCTAAAATCGACAACACGAAACCATCGGGGTTACTTTGTAGTTTACCGATACCCCAGGTTCCGTGGGAAGTGGTATCCTTAGACTTCATAGTGGAACTACCACCTTCCAAAGGATTCAACACCATCTTGGTATCAGTGGACCATCTGACCAAGATGGCACATTTTACTCCTATCCGAAGACTACCTTCGTCCAAACAAACAGCGGAATTACTTGTGAAACATGTCTTTAAATTACATGGTATTCCAAAAACACTGCTGTCTGACCGTGGTTCACAATTCATCTCAAAGTTTTGGCTAACTCTATGTCAGATACTACGAATAGAGCGTAAACTTACTTCTCCATACCACCCTCAGACCAACGGGCAGACAGAGAGAGTTAACCAGTGCATTGAACAGTATCTGCGTTGCTATACTTCGTATCTACAGGACGATTGGGCAGATCTCCTCCCGCTGGCGGAATTCGCCTATAACAACGCGACTCATAGCACTACTAAACAAAGTCCATTTTACCTAAATTACGGGTTTCATCCCACACTCCTTCCACCACGTATCTTGCCATCAAGTAATCCAGTGGCATCTGATTATCTTGCCCAGATAAAGGATTCTCTGGGATTACTCAACAATACCATATCACATGCTCATAGCCAACAAAAGAGGTACTACGACCTCCGTAGGAAACCCTCTCCCCAATATGCCATTGGGGATCTTGTTTGGCTTTCTACAAAAAATCTGAGATTAAAAATCCCTAGTAAAAAACTTGGACCTCTATTTCTGGGACCTTTCCCAATAGAGAAGCTTATTGGAAAAGCTGCAGTACAACTCACATTACCAGCAGACCTCAAGATACATCCTATCTTCCATGTGTCTCTACTGAAGCCCCATGTTCCTAACCAAGGAATAAGGCCTACTATCTCACCTCCACCTCCTGTACAAGTGGAAGGTGGAGAAGAATTTGAGATAAAAGAAATTTTGGATTCCCGTTTCAATAGAAGAAGACTCCAGTATCTTGTACGATGGAAGAACTATGGGCCCCAAGATGACACCTGGCTGGATACTTCCGATATACATGCCCCTAGACTGATTCGCAATTTCCACTCGAAATATCCAGAAAAAACAGTTCTAGAGGCCTTCCGGAGCCGGCCTTAAGGGGGGGGTACTGTAATGTTCTGGTACCTCTGGTACCCTTGTTCCATATTTCTCCTTTGCTAATTGCGTCCCATCTTGTGTAACAAGAGACGCATATACCTTTAAGACCGGATGACATCATTGCCGAGCGCCGCTATGAGCGGCTATTTCAATCGCCGGCTTTCTCTCACTCATCGCTCGTTCAAACCACATGTTCACCGCACCTTCTCCTGTGAAGTCGGAGCTGCTGACATTTCCTTTGCTGAACTGACGCCGGAACCTCGCCGCTGATCCGTATCTCGCTACGGGATCACCTCTCTATCTATGGACATTGTTACTACTAACTTATCTAAGTGATAAGTACCCCACAGGGGATTCCTTACTAACCAATCTCCTACTGTCATCTACTGCAATTACCAGGACTATCTATCTATCTATCTATTCCATACCATCTGCATAGACTGTTAGCTCTTGGGACTGCCTTCAACTATCCTTGCACTAGGTTACTCTGTCTAAGTATACTCCATCTGTGTCCTCTTACCATCTGCACTATACTAGACATCAGAACCTATCTGCTTTACCATCACCTGCAACTCTGCTAATATTACTCCTAGTAATCACCATACAACCTGTCTCTCATCTATACATTCTCATATGTTCTATCCCTCCACTAAAACATCTGATTGAGTATATGTATATTGCATAACAGGCTGTACACCGTGATGAAGTCCTGAGAGTTGGATAGGATTATTCAACAGTATCTCTACAAGGCTACTGAGTGTGATAATTCTGCAGCTGAAAATCCATCCATTAACAAAAACGCATGAACGTTACAGATACACCTTTTAAATTTGTTTTTAGCGCATCTCCTTCCACCGCAGAGGATTGCAGGGCGCTTCAGTTTGCCTCCTTTTCTGAACTCCTCCTACTCCTCTTCCTCATCCTCTACCGCCTCCTCATCCGGTCAGGGTAACACCTTCACCACAAACTTCAGCACAGCCAGGGGTAAACGACAGCAGGCAGTTTTAAAACTTGCATGTTTGGGGGAAAAATCCCACACCGCGCATGAGTTGTGGAGGAGCATGGAACAGCAGACCAATAAGTTGCTGGTGCCAGCGAGCCTCAAGCCTGGCATGGTGGTGTGCGATAACGGGCGAAATCTCATAGCAGCTCTGGGCCTAGCCGGTTTGACGCACATCCCTTGCCTGGCGCATGTGCTGAATTTGGTGGTGCAGAGGTTCCTTCAAAATTACCCCAATATGTCAGAGCTGGTGCAGAAAGTGCAGGCCGCCTGTGAGCACTTTCAGCGTTCTCACCCTGCTGCTGCTCGCCTGTCAGCGCTGCAGCGTAACTTCAGCCTTCCCGCTCACCGCCTCATATGTGATGTGCCCACAAGGTGGAACTCCACCTTACACATGCTGGAAAGACTGTGCGAGCAGCAGCAGGCCATAGTGGAGTTTCAGCCGCAGCACGCACACGTGAGTTGCTCTGCGGAACAGCACCACTTCACCACCAATAACTGGGCCTCCATGCGAGACCTGTGTGATTTGTTGCGCTGTTTTGAGTACTCCACCAACATGGCCAGTGCCGATGACGCCATTGTCAGCTTAACTATACCACTTCTATGCCTCCTTGAAAAAACGCATCGGGCGATGATGGAAGAGGATGTGACACAGGAGGAGGAGGAGGAAGAGGGATCATTTCCATGGCTTTTAGGGCAGTCATTCACAAGTGGCTCCGAGGGTGGGTTCCTACACCCACAAACGCCAGGTACACAATTGTCCAGCAGGGGCACAGTTCTGGGGGATGAGGAGGAGATGGAGGAGGAGATGGAGGAGGAGATGGAACCATGTTCACAGCAGTGTGGCACCCAGGCCAGCTCATGGCCATCACTGGTGCGTGGCTGGGGGGGATACAGAAGACACAGGCGATACACCTCCCACAGAGGACAGCCTTTCGTTGCCTCTGGGCAGCCTGGCACACATGAGCAATTACATCCTGCAGTGTCTCCACAACGACCGCCGAGTTGCCCACATTCAAACTTGTGCTGATTACTGGGTGGCCATGCTGCTGGATCCCCGTTACAAGGACAACGTACCATCCTTAATTTACTCACTGGAGCGTGATTGCAAGATGCGCGAGTATAAGCGCACGCTGGTAGACGCGATGCTGCTGACATTCCCACCTGACAGGGGGGCCACAGTGGAAGCACAAGGCCAAGGCAGAGGAGGAGGAGGAGGAGGAAGAGGTCGCCAACACAACCAGGGCACCGCCAGCACCTCAGAAGGCAGGGTTAGCATGGCCGAAATGTGGAAAAGCTTTGTCAGCACGCCACAACAAACAGCAGCACCAGCAGCTCATATGGAACGTCTTAGCAGGAGGCAGTATTTCACCAACATGGTGGAGCAGTATGTGCACACGCCTACATTTAGTGAATGACGGGTCTGCCTCCTTCAACTTCTGGGTCTCCAAATTGGGCACATGGCCTGAGCTTGCCCTTTACGCCTTGGAGGTGCTGGCGTGCCCTGCAGCCAGTGTATTATCTGAACGTGTATTTAGCACGGCTGGGGGCGTTATCACAGACAAGAGCAGCCGCCTGTCCAGAGACAATGTGGACAAGCTCACATTCATTAAAATGAACCAGGCATGGATCCCACAGGACTTTTCCGTACCTTGTGCAGAATAGAGATGGATACTGGCCTTACCCAGCCATTGTTATATTTTTGATCTTTCTCACTCTTTTGGGGTGTAGCCTAATTTAAAATGACTAAAAAAAAGCAGTGATGGCTACCTCGTCCCCCTCCACCGCCGCTTCCACCTACACCGCCACATCCACCGCCACCTCAACCTCCCACCTACATCGCCTCCTCCACTCCATATGGGCCTCAGCCTTCACAGATGAAGAAAATTTTTTATTTTTCTGTTTTTTTTGTTGTTTTAAGTTATTTCCCTATCCACATTTGTTTGCAGAGCACTTGCCATGCTCTTAACTACATTTTGCTGCCATTTGCAGCACTCTAGCCCTTTCCATTGGTTTTTTAGATCCATTTTAGTGTCTGAAAGTTCGGGTCCCCATTGGCTTCAATGGGGTTCGGTGTCCGGGTCAAGTTCGGAAAAAGTCCGGGTCACGGACCCAGACTTTTTTTTCAAGTTCGGCTGGACCCACCCAACACGGACATCCAGGTGTCCGCTCAACTCTATTAGATACAGTTCTACAGACTAGTGTTTTGCATACTAAAGCATATTTAAGTGATACTAAAAACTTATTACAATTACTGAAAGAGGTCCAACTACCCACACATAGTGAAATTTACCTTATGACAGCTGATGTATCATCTCTATGCACAGTGATACAGCATGAGGATGCCATGCTGGCTCTTAAAATGGGCTTTTAGTAAAATGGATGATCTCCCTCATATGCAGAAGTTTTTGATGGTATGTTTGGAGTTTTGCCTATTACATAATTATTTCTGGTATGATGGGAGATTTTACACACAAAAAAGGGGCGTGGCTATGGGAGCTAAGGTTGCTCCCAGTCTCGCCAAGCTTTTTATGAGTGAATGGGAAAATAAGTTTGTGTTTAGTCAAAATAGAGATGAGTTTTTATTTTATAAAAGATTCATTGATGATTTATTCTTTATTTGGGCAGGATCAGAATCGACCCTCAAAGGATTTATGGAACATTTTAATAACAACCCTAATAACATTAAGCTTGACTACCAGTGTAGTAGTGAGTCCATTAATTTCTTGGATGTCACTATTATGAGACAGAATGAAAGATTCACTACTAAGGTTTATTTTAAACCGACTGCCCACAATAGCTATCTGCCAATATGTAGTAGCCACCATCCGGTATGGCTAAAAAATATCCCTATAGGGAAATTCATGCGGGTCAGGAGGAATTGTACATCTGATGCGGACACATTTTTGTAAATATTTTATTCTATCTTTTCATGTAACAACACTGAAGAAATTACACTTTGCTACAATGTAAAGTAGTGAGTGTACAATGTGAACAGGGGCTAATAGCAGTTAGTAAATGGGGTCATCTTTGTGCTGAGATAAAGGATATGGCTACAATAGTAAATCTATGTATATTATTGACATAATCAAAGCTTTTATGTATATCTCTGGAGGAAGAAATAATGCTAAATATTGTCTATGGTGTATTTGTCTGAATTCAGAGATAAAAGCCATGCAATCCTCAGTCTCCTTGCCTCATTAGAATCTTAGAGCAGCCTTCATACTGTTGATCACCATCCAGGCACATTATAGAATGCTGTGCGGTCCTCAATACTCAATATCAGGATGACAGGTGACATGATTATGGAGACTGGATCCAGCTTGGCATGCAATGATAAGCTCAGCAGACATACACCCATGGTGTGCCTACCCAGTGGTGACCCCCCCTGGAGAGCATTAGGGGGGGGGCTGGGAGGGGTCTGGAAAGAATTGTAGGGGGTTGGAGAGCGCCAGGGTAGAGAGCACAGAGTGGAGGGGGGCAGGGAAAACTAGTGGGACAGAAGAGCACAGAGTGGAGGGGGGACTGAAGAGCACAGAGTGGAGGGGGGACTGAAGAGCACAGGGGGGACTGAAGAGCACTGAGGGGGCTGGAGGGGGGGGCTGAAGAGCACTGGGGGGCCAGCAAAAGAAAAAAGAGGTTGGATAGGAGGGGCAGCTGCATATAGAGGAGTTGATCTTTTCATATTCCTCTTGCAACCGCTGAATGCCTGCAGGAGAGAGAGGAGGAGAATCAGGCATTCAGCAGCTGCAGGAGGAATATGGAAAGATCAATTCCTCTATATGCAGCTGTCCCGTCCCACCGCTATCTAGCACACAGGGAGGCTGTTCAAATCTCGGGCACTCACCTTCTTCCCGCCCCCGCAAGCAGTGCTCACCACAGACCGAGGGAGCAAGCTGCCCTCACATGAGGAGATGAGCGGTCAGCAGCACCACTACCGGCTTCACCCCCCTGCACCCCCCATTGGTACACCACTGTACCTACCTTCCCCCAGTTGAGGGGTCTGTAGAAATTGGGGCTCTGACACTTCCTGCTGCGCTCTTCCCTCCTGATCACCCAAAGTTTTGCCGATATTGGATTTGAATGTCCCACACGCTTGTCCTCGTTCCTCCTCCTGCAGCAGCCACTATAACAAAGTCCCACCTCCTCTAATACATGTCACACTGATTCAGTTTGCCGGCATTGGATCAGTGTTCCACCTATCACTGGAATGAACTGGAGCCGGTCTAGGAGGCTGGACTTTATTACAGCGGCCACTGGAGGAGGAGGAGAAGAACCGAAGGAGGGGAGGACAAAGGCCAGTCCTGCAGGATTCGGCAGCTAATGGGAACGGCGTTCCTGCTGTGGGAATAGTACAGGAACGTCATTCCCATGCGTTCCTGCAGGACTTGCCCTGGTTTAAAGTATGGATAAAACTTTAAAGAACTCACTGCCAGAGAAACCTATTTTTATTTACAGAAAAGCACCTTCCTTTGGGGATAAAGTTGTTAAGAAATTTTAGACCCACCTACTAGACCTAAAATATTTTGGGATGGTGGGGGGGGGGGGGGGGGAGGATTATGCCTGTAGAAGATGTCAAGCTTGCCAACAAGTTAACACGCATATTAGGGGTTTGACCAGTTTTAGATTAACTTGTAATGGTAGATCATTTAATAGTGAACAATTCATTTCTTGCAATTCCACTTATGTGGTGTATGCTTTAGAATCTCCATGTGGATTAATGTACATTGGCCATACAAAAAGGACTTTAGGCAAATGTGTATCAGAACATATTACCAATATCTGCAAGGGGTATAAAGATCGTAGTGTTTCTTTGCATTTTAAACGTAGGCATAATTGTGACTAGGGATGGGCCGAACACCCCCCTGTTCGGTTCGCACCAGAACACCGCGTACGGGGGAAAAGTTGGTTAGAACATTCGAACTCCATAAAAGTCTATGGAACTCGAACCTGAAAAATTCTGCAAGTCCTAATTTTAAAGGCATAAATGCCAGTTATTGCCAAAAAAAATCGTATGGGGGTCCGGGTACTTCCCTAGGGGACATGTACCAATGCAAACATTTTTTTTTTTTAAAAGGAGCAGTGATTTTAAGAATGCTTAAAGTGAAACAATAAAAATTAAAAATTCCTTTCAATCTTGTGCTTGAGGGGTTCCCTTAATGTGCCTGTAAAGTGGGGCATATGTATGATGTATTTAGCCTGCTGCAGCAATACTGTCATTTCTAAAGGAAAAAATGTAATTTAAACTTGCTCACCACTGTAATGTATTATCAGCTCCCGGCAATACAGATAAAAAAAAAGAAAAAAGGCATAGCCCCCCCCCCCCCAGTCCCTTTGGGTCTGGTATGGATTTGGATCTGGTACGCCAAAATTATTTAAAAAAAAAACACGCAGGGTGCAGGAATGGGCCCTGCTTTAAAAAATTTGATACAAAATTCAAATCGCATGTACTTGTTATACAGGTGCAGAAAAATTGGGCCTTTGTTGTTGGTGGTGCCTGAACACAACAACCCCTCGCACCTACTCTTGCTGGGTGAAGGAACGGGCCCTGCTGTTAGAAATTCCATACAAAATTCAAATGGCATGTACTTGTTATACAGGTGCAGAAAAACTGGGCCTTTGTTGTTCGTGGTGCCTGAACACCGCAACCCCTCACAGGTACTCTTGCTAGGCACAGGAATGGGCCCTGCTATTAAAAATTCTATACAAAATTCAAATCGCATGTACTTATTATACAGGTGCAGAAAAATTGAGCCTTGGTTGTTGGTGGTGTCTAAACACCATAACCCCTTGCACCTACTCTTGCTGGGTGCAGGAACGGCAGGAACGGGCCCTGCTGTTAAAAATTTCATACGTAATTCAAATTGCATGTACTTGTCATATAGGTGCAGAAAAATTGGGCCTTGGTTGTTGGTGGTGCCTGAACACTGCAACCCCTCGCACTTACTCTTGCTGGGTGCAGGAATGGGCCCTGCTGTTAAAAATTTTATACAAAACTCAAATCGCATGTACTTGTCATACAGGTGCATAAAAATTGGGCCTTGGGTGTTGTGGTGCCTGAACACCATAACCCCTTGCAGTTACAGGAACTGACACTGCTGTTAAAAATTAGATTTGAAATTGCATGTACTTGTCATACAGGTGCTGAAAAATTGGGCCTTGAGTGTTGTGGTGCCTGAACACCGTAATCCCTTGCAGTTACTCTTCTTGGGCACAAGAACTGTCCCTGCTGTTAAAAATTAGATTTGAAACTGCATGTACTTGCCATACAGGTGCAGAAAAAATTGGGCCTTGGGTTTGGTGGTGCCTGAACACCGCAATCCCTCGCAGCTACTCTTGCTGGGCGCAGGAATGGGCCTGCTGTAAAAAAATTAGATATGAATTGAAATTGAATGCACCTGTCAAGTGCAGAAAAATTAGGCCTTGGGTGTTGGTGGTGCCCTAAACCAAAAACATTGTTGGAATCTAGCATAATCAAGATTGAGGAATAGGAACAGGCAGCATATGCAGTCTTCAAGAGATGGCAGACCCCTAGCAAAGTCAATTAGTTACATCAGCATCAGGGGCTTGATAGCTGCTGTTGATCCAGGACTGATTCATTTTGATAAAAGTCAGCTAGTGAATGGAGTCTGTGGACAGACGCACTCTTTTGTCCTTCACAAAACCTCCAGCAGCACTGAATGTCCATTCGGAAAGCATGCCGGAAGCAGGACAGGCCAGTAGCTCGATTGCATATTGAGCAAGCTCTGGCCAATGGTCCATCCTCAAGACCCAGTAACCCAGTGGATGCTCAGTTGGAAAGGTCTCCAAGTCTGATCTTGGCGCTAGATAATCATGCACCATATGATGGAGACGCTGCTGATGGTTGCCTAAACCTAACAGCCCTGAGGACAAAAGAATTGTTTAAAGGCATCAGTTAGCCGGCCGGCCTTCTCCACTGCTCCTCCCTTGGCTGAACGAAGCCTCAGAAACACGCCCAGAAAATGGTAACCTCCCAGTGTCTGGAAAGGTGTTACACAAATTTTTCTTCAAGGCGTCCTCAAGATATTTCATCCTCTGCTGCCTCTGCGAAGGCAGGATGAGCTCTGCATCTTTACCCTTGTAACGTGGATCAAGAAGGGTTGCCAACCAGTAATATTCCCTCTCTTTGATACCATGAATCCTCTGGTCCTTTCACAGGCTTTGCAGAATCAAGGAGCCCATGCAGCGTAAGTTTGAGGAGGCATGAGATTCTGAGTCCTCTGGGTCACTAAGGATGACATTGTGAGGAGAAACCTCTCCACAGCCACGTACAACTCCTGGGGTTTCTGGGGAATGAAAACCATCCCTTGAAGACTACTGCATATTATCCTCTACATCCATGCTGCCACAATCCTCCTCCTGTTCTTCTTCCTGTGTGTTTTGTGGCCCCACAGGAATGATAAGTGCAATAAAAAGTTGATATGTGGCGCTACCTGCTCAAGGGAAAATAAAATTATAATGAGTAATTATATAATGAGTAATAGTGCACTGTGTACAATGGGGATCGACAGTTTGGGCACCCCAGGTAAAAATTTGTATTAATGTGCATAAAGAAGCCAAGGAAAGATGGAAAAATCTCCAAAAGGCATCAAATTACAGATTAGACATTCTTATATGTCAACAAAAGTTAGATTTTATTTCCATCATTGACAGTTTCAAAATTACAGAAAACAAAAAAAATGGTGTCTGCAAAAGTTTGGGCATCCTGCAGAATTTATAGCATGCACTGCCCCCTTTGCAAGGCTGAGACCTGCCAGTGTCATGGATTGTTCTCAATCATCGTCTGGGAAGACCAGGTGATGTCAATCTCAAAGGTTTTAAATGCCCAGACTCATCTGACCTTGACCCAACAATCAGCACCATGGGATCTTCTAAGCAGTTGTCTAGAAAACTGAAACTGAAAATAGTTGACTCTCACAAAGCTGGAGAAGGTTATAAAAAGATAGCAAAGCGTTTTCAGATGTCAATACCCTCTGTTCGGAATGTAATTAAGAAATGGCAGTCATCAGGAACAGTGGACGTTAAAGCAAGATCTGGAAGACCAAGAAAAATATCAGACAGACCAGCTCGCAGGATTGTGAGAAAAAAATTCACAACCCACGTTTGACTGCACGATCCCTCCAGAAAGATCTGGCAGATACTGGAATTGTGGTACACTATTCCACTATAAAGAGATACTTGTACAAATATGGTCTTCATCATCAGAAGAAAACCTCTTCTACGTCCTCACCACAAAAATCGGCATTTGAACTTTGCAAATGAACATATAGACAAGCCTGATGCATTTTGGAAACAAGTTCTGTGGACCGATGAGATTAAAATTGAACTTTTTGGCCGGAATGAGCAAAGGTACGTTTGGAGAAGAAGGGGCACAGAATTTAAATGAAAAGAACCTCTGTCCAACTGTTAAGTATGGGGGTGGATCAATCATGCTTTGGGGTTGTATTGCAGCCAGTGGCACAGGGAACATCTCATGAGTAGAAGGAAAAATGGATTCAATAAAATTTCAGCAAATTTTGGATGGTAACTTGATGCCATCTGTGAAAAAGCTGAAGTTAAAGAGAGGATGGCTTCTACAAATGGATAATGATCCTATACACACACCTCAAAATCCACGGGGGATTACATCAAGAGGCATAAACTGAAGGTTTTGCCATGGCCTTTACAATCTCCTGACCTCAGCATAATTGAAAATCTATGGATAGACCTTAAAAGAGCAGTGGGTGACAGACAGCCCAGAAATCTCAAAGAACTGGAAGACTTTTGTAAGGAAGAATGGGCAAAGATACCTCAAACAAGAATTGAAAGACTCTTGGCTGGCTACAAAAAGCGTTTACAAGCTGTGATACTTGCCAAAGGGGGCAGTACAAGATATTAACTCTGCAGGGTGCCCAAAATTTTGCTGACACCATTTTTTTGTTTTCTGTTAATTTGAAAGTGTAAATGATGGAAATAAAATCTAACTTTTGTTGACATATTATAAGAATGTCTAATCTGTAATTTGATGCCTTTTGGAGATTTTTCCATCTTTCCTTGGCTTCTTTATGCACATTAATACAAATTTTTACCTGGGGTGCCCAAACTTTCAATCCCCACTGTATATGGAGATCTTTAAATATATATATATATATATATATATATATATATATATATATATACACAGTGCACCTTATCATTATAATTTTATTTTCCCTTGAGCAGTTAGCGCCACATACCAACTTTTTATTGCACTCATCTATTATACCCCAAGTCTCTAGGGGTAGGTTGGTGGCAGCTTACACCTGACTTTTTGCACCTAGGCTCTCCATAGCGGTGGTCACACCTGGTTTTTACCCGCAGGAATGATATCTGCATAAAGGGGGCCTTGTGAGGAAAGGAAGTCCTCCCGCTGGTCTGCCTCAAGTGCCCTGTCCATGATTCCACAAAGCGTGTGCTCCAGCAGGAAGACTAGAGGGATAGTGTCACTGATGCATGCATCGTTCTGGCTCACCACCCTTGTGGCCTCTTCAAATAGTGACAGGACAGTGCATGCATCCTTTATCAGCAGCCACTAGCGTGGCAAAAAGAAGCCAAGCTCCCCTGAGCCTGTCCTTGTGTCATATTCACACAGGTACTTATTGATAGCCCTCTGCTGCGTGTGCAGCCGCTGCAGCATTGCCAATTTCAATTTCAACCTGGTGGGCATGTCACAAATGAGGTGGTTAGTGGGCAGGTTGAATTCCCATTAAATGTCAGATAGCCTAGCACTGGCATTTTATGACCGCCGAAAATGGCCACAGACTTTTCTGGCCTGCCTCAGAAGATCTTGTAAGCCCGGGTACCTGTTCAAGAAATACTGCATCACCAAATTCAGGACATTTGCCAAGCATGGAACATGTGTCAAGTGTCCCTGTCGGAGAGTGGAGAGAAGGTTGGTGCCATTGCATACAACCATTCCTGGCTCAAGCTGCTGTGGCGTCAACAACCTCTGAGCCTGCCCCTGCAGAGCTCACAGATTATCTGCCCCAGTGTGGCTCCTGTCCCCTAGATAGACCAATTGAAGCACTGCATAGCATATTTTAGCCTGACTGCTTGCGTATTCCCTTGAACACTTAGGGAGCACTGCTGGTTCAGAGGACAATTCAGCAGAAGAAGACATAGAGGAAGAAGAAGAGGAGGAGGGGGTGGAGAAGACAGATGTGGCAGAATCAGCAGCAACTTTTTGTTGGCATGGTGGCAGAACAAGCTTCAGCACTGAATGATTACCAAACGATAACCAATAAAACCACACAAAAATTAGGAAGGAATAGGCAGTGATCAAAGTCCAATTGGGAACTCAAGAAATAATAGTCAGTGACAAAAAAACATTTCATGTAATGTCCCTGTCCATGCCTGCTGAACCTTACCACTGACTGCTCTGTCCAACGAGGCCAAAACACTATCTTCCACATGATGGTAGAGAGCTGGGATGGCCTTACGCAAAAAGAAATGTCTTTTTGGAACCTGCCACTGTGGTACAGCACATTCCGAAAATTCACAAAAGGGGGCAGAGTCTACCAGATGAAAAGGCAGCAGTTTGTAACGTTCTGGTACCTCTGGTACCCTTGTTCCATATTTCTCCTTTGCTAATTGCGTCTCATCTTGTGTAACAAGAGACGCATATACCTTTAAGACCGGATGACATCATTGCCGAGCGCCGCTATGAGCGGCTATTTCAATCGCCGGCTTTCTCTCACTCATCGCTCGTACAAACCACATGTTCACCGCACCTTCTCCTGTGAAGTCTGAGCTGCTGACATTTCCTTTGCTGAACTGACGCCGGAACCTCGCCGCTGATCCGTATCTCGCTACGGGATCACCTCTCTATCTATGGACATTGTTACTACTAACCTATCTAAGTGATAAGTACCCCACAGGGGATTCCTTACTAACCAATCTCCTACTGTCATCTACTGCAATTACCAGGACTATCTATCTATCTATTCCATACCATCTGCATAGACTGTTAGCTCTTGGGACTGCCTTCAACTATCCTTGCACTAGGTTACTCTGTCTAAGTATACTCCATCTGTGTCCTCTTACCATCTGCACTATACTAGACATCAGAACCTATCTGCTTTACCATCACCTGCAACTCTCCTAATATTACTCCTAGTAATCACCATACAACCTGTCTCTCATCTATACATTCTCATATGTTCTATCCCTCCACTAAAACATCTGATTGAGTATATGTATATTGCATAACAGGCTGTACACCGTGATGAAGTCCTGAGAGTTGGATAGGTTTATTCAACAGTATCTCTACAAGGCTACTGAGTGTGATAATTCTGCAGCTGAAAATCCATCCATTAACAAAAACGCATGAACGTTACAGATTGAACGAGCCTTAAAAAAAAATATGGATTCAGCAGAATTACCCACTCATGTACTACAATTAAAACAACAAGTAGATGCATTGATCCTTGCGCTTACAGAGGTACAAAACGAAAATCAGACCTTGAGACAGCAGGTTGGCCGTCTCACACAGCTTTCTGCTACTCAGCCCCGTGAGCCTAAGATAAACCCTCCTCTAGTGTTTTCTGGTGATCGGAGCAAATTTCGTGAATTTAAAAACGCATGTCGTTTGTTTTTTTTGTTAAAACCTCTAACCTACACCACTGACCAAATTAAAGTTTGTGCCATCATCTCCTATTTAACGGGTGAACCCCGGGCCTGGGCAGACGCTCTCTTTGAAAAGGATGATCCACTCCTTAATTCTTACCCTCTATTCCTAGCACAACTCGTTAGTTTATATGAAGACCCCAATAAGCAGAGTACCGCTGATACCCAGTTACGGGCCTTGAAACAAGGAAGGAGACCCGTTGAAGATTTCGTGGCAAATTTTAAAAGATGGTCCCCTGATTCAGGGTGGAACGACACATCTTTGAGAACGCAGTTTAGACTCGGCCTATCTGAGGCCGTTAAAGACGAGCTCGCCCGAGCGGATTTACCTGGCACTCTGGAGGGACTGATACAGACCAGTATCAATATTGACAGACGACTACGAGAAAGAAAGGCTGAGAAGATGGGCTCACCATTTTCCAGTCCTTCTCGGATGTTGCCTGCTGACCCTACTCCTATGGAGGTAGGAATGATACGCCCACCTCTGACCCTTTCTGAACGTGCCAGAAGGAAGACCGAACATCTCTGCATGTACTGCGCATCCCCGAATCATTTGATAAGCGGCTGTCCCCTTGTCCGCAGAAAAGAGGGTGAGTGTTCAAATGTCTTGCTAGGCGGACTCACAACTTCCTTTTCTAATCCTTATCTTTTTGTTCATTTAACATTGCAGTGGGACCAAACTAGGATCACCACCAAGGCTATGATCGACACAGGATCTTGTGGAAACTACATTGACATTTGTTTTGTCTCCCTTAATAAAATACCTATTGTTTCAAAACCCAAACCTGTCTCCGTTAGTTTTATTAACGGTACCCCCCTATCCTCTGGTCCTATCACCAATCAGACACAGGCACTCCTTGTAACTGCTGACGAGTCTCATGTGGAGACCACCACCTTTGATGTGTTAACATCACCACATTTCCCAATCATTTTGGGACTTCCCTGGTTACACATACATCAACCAATCATCGATTGGAAAACAAGAACGCTAGCGTTCTCTTCTCACTATTGTGAAACGACGTGTAATCTCCCCACATATGATAGGATCCTGTCTGTAGTGCCGGATGACATTATACCCAAGTGTTATCAGGACTTATCGGAGGTTTTCCTTGAAAAAAACGCTCAAATGCTACCTCCTCATAGGGACTATGATTGTTGTATCGATCTACTCCCTAATAGCAAGTTGCCCTTCGGACATGTTTATCCTCTCTCACAGGATGAACTCTCTCATCTTAAGGAGTATCTGGATGAGAACTTGGCAAAAGGATTCATCCGACCTTCTACTTCCTCCACTGCTGCTGGACTCTTCTTTGTCCGCAATAAGGATTCTAGCCTTAGGCCTATCATTGATTTCAGACAATTAAATGCCATTACAATAAAGGATCGTTATCCTTTACCTCTTTTTCCTGAACTTATCGAACAGGTGCGTGGAGCTTCTCTCTTTTCAAAATTGGACCTAAAAGGGGCATACAATTTAATTCGAATCCGTAAAGGGGATGAATGGAAGACGGCATTCAGAACCAGATACGGACTGTTTGAGTACCTTGTAATGCCATTTGGGCTATGTAATGCTCCCGCAGCCTTCCAACGGTTTATAAATGAGATATTCAGAGACTTGCTTGACGTTTGTGTTGTAGTATATTTGGACGATATACTTATCTATTCTCATTCCTTACCTGAGCACATAAAACATGTGAGACTTGTGTTGTCAAGACTACTTGCACATAACTTATATGTTAAATCAAAAAAATGTTTGTTTCATAAAGAGGAAGTACTATTCCTAGGATATATTATATCAAAAAATGGAATCAAGATGGACATGAGCAAAATATCCTGCATTCTAGATTGGCCTGTGCCAACCACTCGCAAAGCATTGCAAAGGTTCCTAGGATTCTCTAACTACTATAGGAAATTCATTAAGAACTTCTCTGCGATTGTGAAACCTCTCACACAACTCACAAGCACGAAGAAACCATTTAATTGGTCAAAAGAAGCAGATGGAGCATTCTGTCTGCTGAAATCAAGCTTCACTACTGCCCCCATACTATGCCATCCAGACCCATCCCTTCAATACATCTTGGAGGTAGATGCGTCAAATATGGCAGTAGGAGCAGTTCTCTCACAACGACCAACAAACACCTCACCTCTTCACCCAGTTGCTTTCTTCTCAAAGTCATTAAGCAGCCCCGAGGTGAACTACCCAGTAGGAGAGAAGGAGTTATTAGCCATAAAACTGGCATTAGAGAATTGGCGACATCTACTTGAGGGCACTCAATTGCCAATCCTGATATATACTGATCACAAAAACCTTCAATACCTTCAGACTAATAGAACTCTTTCCCACCGGCAGGTTCGGTGGTCGTTATTCTTTCTAAGGTTTAATTTTTTAGTGACTTATACGCCCGCAGACAAAAATAAAAAAGCGGATGCACTTTCACGACTAGCCGAGAAAGATTCTACCGAGGTTCCCTCAGTTCCTATAATACCACTTGAACGTATTATCGGTGTCATTCGCTCCCTGAAGGAAGAGATTTTGCACAGCATAGGACTGGACTCACCTCCACCACAACTAACTACTGACGCAGAAGGCTTCCTCTATTACAACGATAAATTATACATACCCCCTACTATGCGAACCAAGATCTTGGAATTGTCGCATGATGTACCTATGGCAGGACATATGGGTATGACTAAAACTTTAAATCTACTTACTAGGCAGTTTTGGTGGCCAGACATGAAGACAACCGTAAAAAAGTTAGTTTCATCTTGTGATATCTGTGCAAGGTCTAAAATCGACAACACGAAACCATCGGGGTTACTTTGTAGTTTACCGATACCCCAGGTTCCGTGGGAAGTGGTATCCTTAGACTTCATAGTGGAACTACCACCTTCCAAAGGATTCAACACCATCTTGGTATCAGTGGACCATCTGACCAAGATGGCACATTTTACTCCTATCCGAAGACTACCTTCGTCCAAACAAACAGCGGAATTACTTGTGAAACATGTCTTTAAGTTACATGGTATTCCAAAAACACTGCTGTCTGACCGTGGTTCACAATTCATCTCAAAGTTTTGGCTAGCTCTATGTCAGATACTACGAATAGAGCGTAAACTTACTTCTCCATACCACCCTCAGACCAACGGACAGACAGAGATAGTTAACCAGTGCATTGAACAGTATCTGCGTTGCTATACTTCGTATCTACAGGACGATTGGGCAGATCTCCTCCCGCTGGCGGAATTCGCCTATAACAACGCGACTCATAGCACTACTAAACAAAGTCCATTTTACCTAAATTACGGGTTTCATCCCACACTCCTTCCACCACGTATCTTGACATCAAGTAATCCAGTGGCATCTGATTATCTTGCCCAGATAAAGGATTCTCTGGGATTACTCAACAATACCATATCACATGCTCATAGCCAACAAAAGAGGTACTACGACCTCCGTAGGAAACCCTCTCCCCAATATGCCATTGGGGATCTTGTTTGGCTTTCTACAAAAAATCTGAGATTAAAAATCCCTAGTAAAAAACTTGGACCTCTATTTCTGGGACCTTTCCCAATAGAGAAGCTTATTGGAAAAGCTGCAGTACAACTCACATTACCAGCAGACCTCAAGATACATCCTATCTTCCATGTGTCTCTACTGAAGCCCCATGTTCCTAATGTTCATAAGGCCTACTATCTCACCTCCACCTCCTGTACAAGTGGAAGGTGGAGAAGAATTTGAGATAAAAGAAATTTTGGATTCCCGTTTCAATAGAAGAAGACTCCAGTATCTTGTATGATGGAAGAACTATGGGCACCAAGATGACACCTGGCTGGATACCTCCGATATACATGCCCCTAGACTGATTCGCAATTTCCACTCGAAATATCCAGAAAAACCAGTTCTAGAGGCCTTCCGGAGCCGGCCTTAAGGGGGGGTACTGTAATGTTCTGGTACCCTTGTTCCATATTTCTCCTTTGCTAATTGCGTCCCATCTTGTGTAACAAGAGACGCATATACCTTTAAGACCGGATGACATCATTGCCGAGCACTGCTATGAGCGGCTATTTCAATCGCCGGCTTTCTCTTACTCATCGCTCGTTCAAACCACATGTTCACCGCACCTTCTCCTGTGAAGTCGGAGCTGCTGACATTTCCTTTGCTGAACTGACGCCGGAACCTCGCCGCTGATCCGTATCTCGCTACGGGATCACCTCTCTATCTATGGACATTGTTACTACTAACCTATCTAAGTGATAAGTACCCCAGAGGGGATTCCTTACTAACCAATCTCCTACTGTCATCTACTGCAATTACCAGGACTATCTATCTATCTATTCCATACCATTGTAACGCTCCTGCGTTTCTTATATGGTGTGGATTTTCAGCAGCAGAAATAGTTCCACGTCAGTAGTCATGTAAGAGATATGCTGAGATACCATTCCCAACCTCAATGACTCATCATGTGTGGAAGGTCTTATTTCAGCCAGTAAATACACACAATTAGCAAGCTGGTTCCTAGAGTGACTTTATGTATGTGGTAACACAATGATGAAGGTTGAGGGATAGGTTGAGTGGAGGTGATAGGTGATAGACACTTGAAGGTGAGACAGTAGCAGATGGATGCAGGAAGGTTTAGCAATGTTGTATGATAGCAGATGATAGAATAGCAGGTGGACATACAAAAGAGATCAACCCAGTGCAGAAAAGTAGCAGTAGTCTCAAGAGCTAGCAATCTAGTTTATGCAGATGTAATAAACAGTCTTTACTATGCAGAGCTAGATAGTGTAAGCTTAGTATAAGTTTATAGAGAATTCCCCTGCGGGGTACTTAGCACTATTAGCGATACAGCCGAAGGGTGGTACAGGAGAGGCGGATGATCCAGTAGCGGGATACAGGGATCAGCGCAGCGAGGTTCCGTCAGCGAAGTAAGCTTGCAAGCATGGAAGCTTCAAGCAAGGTTAGCATCCAAGTAAGGGTGTTTGAACGAACACATGTGAGAACCGACGCCTTAAATAGCCATCTAGTCCGGCGCTGAGTGATGACAGCTCCAGTCTTAAAGGTGTATGCGCACCTTTCCAAAAGTAAATGGTAGGGCGCATACACTTGTGGAAAGTGTAATTTAGGGTACCAAAGGTACCGGAACATTACAACCATCTGCATAGACTGTTAGCTCTTGGGACTGCCTTCAACTATCCTTGCACTAGGTTACTCTGTCTAAGTATACTCCATCTGTGTCCTCTTACCATCTGCACTATACTAGACATCAGAACCTATCTGCTTTACCATCACCTGCAACTCTCCTAATATTACTCCTAGTAATCACCATACAACCTGTCTCTCATCTATACATTCTCATATGTTCTATCCCTCCACTAAAACATCTGATTGAGTATATGTATATTGCATAACAGGCTGTACACCGTGATGAAGTCCTGAGAGTTGGATAGGATTATTCAACAGTATCTCTACAAGGCTACTGAGTGTGATAATTCTGCAGCTGAAAATCCATCCATTAACAAAAACGCATGAACGTTACACAGTTGTAGTGCTAGCAATTTGGCCAAGCTAGCATTTAGACGCTGAGCATTTAGACGCTGGGGTTGCGAAATTTGCCTGGCGGTGAAGTCAACAGGTGGTGTACAGCTATCAGATTGGGTGCAAGTATCTGTGGAACCCATTGCTATACCATCATTCCTCTCAGTGCAGGTTTTTGTGAAGACATAAGGTATAGTAGGGGTAGAGATCCCAGATGAGGAGCAAGGACAAGTCTGCATTTTTTTTATGATGTTGGTCTTTCACGTGCCTTTGCCAATGGACTGCATGGCAGGTCGTCACATGTCTTGCCAAACATGTGGTGCCCAAGCGGCTGGTGTTCTAGCCATGCTTGATCTGCTTCAGACAGAGATTGCAAACAGCAACACTGCGGTCTACTGCACATGTGTTGAAAAAAGCCCACACCAATAGACTTTTGGAAGTCAGCGGGCAGTTAGCAGCGCCCTGCACCTGTGGAGCTCTGTGGTGTGATTCAATAGGGTGGCTGCCCTTAAGGCGGCCCCTGGAGCACATCCTGCCTCATTGGAGTTATGCTACCTCGTCCTCTATTCTCTCAGGCACCCAAATACAGTCAGTGACCTTATCATCCCCTCCCTCCTTGTCACTGGAGCAAACCCGGAAGTATGCTGCAGCTGTGGGAACATGACTGCTAGTTTCTTGTCCGTCATTTTCACCCCCTCTCTCTAGGCTCACATTATTCCCTTCCTCATACTGGGAACCAACATCAGAGCATTCAAATTGCTGCGCATCCTCCAGCATCATGTAACTGATACTATGATCAAATAATTCAGGTGACTCCTCCGTGCATGATTGTGAGGCTACAGAAGGAGTAGCTATGGACAAGGAGCCTGTGAAACGGGCAGTTTTGGCAGCTGTGATGGAAGGCAAACTAGTATGAGCCTGGGTGACAGAGGATGAGGAGGATGAGGATGACTTAGTTATCCACTCCACCAACTTTTCTACATGTTGTGGTTCAATAACATGGCCGACACTGGAAAAAAAGGACAAGCATGCCCCACCTGCAGAGGATGCACCATGTCCATGACCGTCACTTTTCACTATAAACACAGAGGCTGCTTGCCCTCTTTTAGTGACCTGTGAGCGTCTGACTCTCTTTGTTGGTCTTTCAGACATGATGTGGATTTTTTTTTGGGGGGGTTATAACTGTTTATTATAGAACGTGGGATGGAAATATGATGCTTGGGTGAATTACTTTTGTGCTTGGTGCATTATAAACTGTATTATTATTGTGTTTTATTTTTTGGGGGGGATTTTTATATCTCTTTACTTTAGTATAGAGTGTGGGAAGTGAATATGGTGCTTGGGTGCAATACTTTTGTGCTTGGTGCACTATAAACTATATATATATATATATATATATATATATATATATATATATATATATATACAGTATATAAAGAAAAAATTAATAAAGCCAAAAAAAGAAAACCCCTGCTGAGGCAGCAGGAGTAGCGCCTGAGATGCAGGGAGGGGGGAGGCAATTATACCCTAAAAAAAAAGGGCTGGTGCGCCACCACCAAAAAAAAAAAACACCCACTTCGAGAGCAGAAGGAAAACTGTCTGCACTGGCTGATATATACACTGCACCTGGCTGATACATATGCTGCAATGGCTGATATATCCATACTGCACTGGCTGATATATACTGCACTGCTGATATTTCTATACTGCACTGGTTGATATATCTATACTGCACCGGCTGATATATACTGCACTGCTTATATACCTATACTGCACTGGTTGATATATGTATACTGCACCGGCTGATATATACTGCACTGCTTATATACCTATACTGCACTGGTTGATATATGTATACTGCACAGCCTGATATATACTGCATGGGCTGATATATCTGATTTATACTGCACTGGCTGATATATCTATACTGCACGGGCTGCTATATACTGCACTGGTTGATATATCTATACTGCATGGGCTGATATATACTGCACGGGCTGATATATCTATACTGCACAGGCTGATATATCTATACTGCATGGGCTGATATATACTGCACTGGCTGATATATACTGCTCAGGCTGATATATACTGCACTGGCTGATATTTACTGCACTGGCTGATATATACTGCCTGGGGTGATATATACTGCACTGCTGATTAATTGTGCACTGGCTGATATATACTACACTGCTGATATATACTGCACAGGCTGACATATACTGCACTGGCTGATATATAATGCACTGGCTGATAAATATACTGCACTGGTTGATATATCTATACTGCATGGGCTGATATATAGTCAACTGGCTGATATATACTGCACTGGCTGATATATCTATACTGCACTGGTTGATACATCTATACTGCACTGGCTGATATATACTGCATGGGCTGATATATCTATACTGCATGGGCTGATATATACTCCACTGGCTGATATATACTACACTGGCTGATATATACTACACTGGCTGATATATACTACACTGCTGATATATACTGCACTGTCTGATATATACTGCACTGTCTGATATATACTGCACTGCTGATATATAATACACTGCTGATTAATTGTGCACTGGCTGATATATACTACATTGCTGACATACTGCACTTTCTGATATATACTGCCTGGGGTGATATATACTGCACTGCTGATATATACTGCCTGGGGTGATATATACTGCCTGGGCTGATATATACGACATGGGCTGATATATACGACATGGGCTGATATACGGTATACTACACTGGCTGATATATACTACACTGGCTGATAGTCACTGCACTGCTGATATATACTGCACTGCTGATATATACTGCCTGGGGTGATATATACTGCACTGCTGATATATACTACACTGCTGATTAATTGTGCACTGGCTGATATATACTGCACTGGCTGATATATACGGCACTGCTGATATATACTGTACTACACTGCTGATATATACTGCATGGGCTGATATATACTACACTGCTGATATATACTACACTCCTGATATATACTACACTGCTGATATATACTACACTCCTGATATATACTGCACTGGCTGATATATACTACCCTGCTGATATATACTGCATGGGCTGATATATACTGCACTGTCTGATATTTACTGCACGGGCTGATACATACTGCACTGGTTGATATATCTATACTGCGCTGGTTGATATATCTATACTGCACTGGCTGATAAACTACTATATAACTCATACAATCCACTACCTGCCTATTCTCACTCCTATTTCGTCCTAACACACTCTACATGGCTGCCGTGTGAGCAGCAGCCTTACATAGTGTGGGGCATGGACTTAGCCCCTGTGCACCCTGCCTTTGTCCAATCATGGCAATGACAGGACATTGTGCTGGCTGATATATACTACACTGGTTGATATATATTACACTATCTGATAGTTACTGCACTGCTGATATATACTGCACTGTCTGATATACTGCCTGAGGTGATATATACTGCACTGGCTGATATATACTGCACTGCTAATATAAACAACAAGTGGGACACAATCATTAAGTGGAACTAAATATTTTGGATATTTCAAACTTTTTTAACAAATAAAAAACTGAAAAATTGGGCGTGCAAAATTATTCAGCCCCCTTAAGTTAATACTTTGTAGCGCCACCTTTTGCTGTGATTACAGCTGTAAGTCGCTTGGGGTATGTCTCTATCAGTTTTGCACATCGAGAGACTGAAATTTTTGGCCATTCCTCCTTGCAAAACAGCTCAAGCTCAGTGAGGTTGGATGGAGAGCGTTTATGAACAGCACTTTTCAGTTCTTTCCACAGATTCTCGATTGGATTCAGGTCTGGACTTTGACTTGGCCATTCTAACACCTGGATATATTTATTTGTGAACCATTCCATTGTAGATGTTGCTTTATGTTTTGGATCATTGTCTTGTTGGAAGACAAATCTCCATCCCAGTCTCAGGTCTTTTGCAGACTCCATCAGGTTTTCTTCCAGAATGGTCCTGTATTTGGCTCCATCCATCTTCCCATCAATTTTAACCCTCTTCCCTGTCCCTGCATGGGCTGATATATACTACACTCCTGATATATACTGCACTGGCTGATATATACTACCCTGCTGATATATACTGCACTGTCTGATATTTACTGCACGGGCTGATACATACTGCACTGGTTGATATATCTATACTGCACTGGTTGATATATCTATACTGCACTGGCTGATAAACTACTATATAACTCATACAATCCAGCAGCCTTACATGGTGTGGGGAGTGGACTTAGCCCCTGTGCGCCCTGCCTTTGTCCAATCATGGCAATGACAGGACATTGTGCTGGCTGATATATACTACATGGTTGATATATATTGCACTATCTGATAGTTACTGCACTGCTGATATATACTGCACTGTCTGATATACTGCCTGAGGTAATATATACTGCACTGCTGATATATACTACACTGCTGATTAATTATGCACTGGCTGATATATACTGCACGGGATGATATATACTGCACTGGCTGATATATACTGCACTGCTAATATATACTACACTGCTGATATATACTGCACGGGCTGATATATACTGCACTGTCTAATATTTACTGCATGGGCTGATATATCTATACTGCACTGGTTGATATATCTATACTGCACTGGCTGATAAATTACTATATAACTCATACAATCCACTACCTGCCTAATCTTACTCCTATTTCACCCTAACACACTCTACATGGCTGTCCTGTCAGCAGCAGCCTAATATAGTGTGGGGCGTGGACTTAGCCCCTGTGCACCCTGCCTTTGTCCAATCATGGCAATGACAGGACATTGTGCTGTAATTGGCCAAAGCATACAGGTCAGATGCATGCTTTGGTCAATGACAAGCACTTAATGCACTGGAAATGCGCAGTGCATTATGGGGCGCTCATCGGCGGGCGAATTTCCCACGAAGCACCCTATATGTTCATGTGTTCTGTGAAGGTAAGTTCGACTCGAACTCGAAGCTCATCTCTAATTGTGACCCATCTGGTTTGAAGTTTTAGGGGGTGGATACGATGCTCCCACATTGGAGAGTGTCCAATCAAATGAGAGAGTTATCCAAGTTAGAAACTAGGTGGATTTATATGACTGACACTTTAAGTCCTGGGGGAAAGAATATAGAGCTAGACCTGGATTGCTTTATAAGCGACTTCTAGACTAGCTTGAGGCAGTGGTTTGCTTTGGGGTGCTTTATATTGCCACCTTAAAGATTGTCATGTATTACTGTGGATTATGGGATGAGAATTCTTTAGGCTGCTGATGATGAATTAGGTATGAGTATTCCTTGTTTAGACTAATAGATTGGATCGGAACGGACCAATTGTGTATATAACATCTGATGACCTGGTATTGTTTAGGATATGGGGTGGTTAAATGGTATTATTGTCCCAATTGTTTATTTATATTATTTCTTTATTTCATTTTTTTATTTTATTTGAGTATATAGGGATTTATGATATGTTATATATACAGTATATTGCAAAAGTATTCGTCCCCCTTGAACTTTGCGACCTTTTGCCACATTTCAGGCTTCAAACATAAAGATATAAAACTGTATTTTTTTGTGAAGAATCAACAACAAGTGGGACACGATCATGAAGTGGAACGAAATTTACTGGATATTTCAAACTTTTTTAACAAATAAAAAACTGAAAAATTGGGCGTGCAAAATTATTCAGCCCCCTTAAGTTAATACTTTGTAGCGCCACCTTTTGCTGTGATTACAGCTGTAAGTCGCTTGGGGTATGTCTCTATCAGTTTTGCACATCGAGAGACTGAAATTTTTGCCCATTCCTCCTTGCAAAACAGCTCGAGCTCAGTGAGGTTGGATGGAGAGCGTTTGTAAACAGCAGTTTTCAGTTCTTTCCACAGATTCTCGATTGGATTCAGGTCTGGACTTTGACTTGGCCATTCTAACACCTGATATGTTTATTTGTGAAGCATTCCATTGTAGATTTTGCTTTATGTTTTGGATCATTGTCTTGTTGGAAGACAAATCTCCGTCCCAGTCTCAGGTCTTTTGCAGACTCCATCAGGTTTTCTTCCAGAATGGTCCTGTATTTGGCTCCATCCATCTTCCCATCAATTTTAACCATCTTCCCTGTCCCTGCTGAAGAAAAGCAGGCCCAAACCATGATGCTGCCACCACCATGTTTGACAGTGGGGATGGTGTGTTCAGGGTGATGAGCTGTGTTGCTTTTACGCCAAACATAACGTTTTGCATTGTTGCCAAAAAGTTTGATTTTGGTTTCATCTGACCAGAGCACCTTCTTCCACATGTTTGGTGTGGCTCCCAGGTGGCTTGTGGCAAACTTTAAATGACACTTTTATGGATATCTTTAAGAAATGGCTTTCTTCTTGCCACTCTTCCATAAAGGCCAGATTTGTGCAGTATACGACTGATGGTTGTTCTATGGACAAAGTCTCCCACCTCAGCTGTAGATCTCTGCAGTTCATCCAGAGTGATCATGGGCCTCTTGGCTGCGTCTCTGATCAGTCTTCTCCTTGTATGAGCTGAAAGTTTAGAGGGACGGCCAGGTCTTTGTAGATTTGCAGTGGTCTGATACTCCTTCCATTTCAATATTATCGCTTGCACAGTGCTCCTTGGGATGTTTAAAGCTTGGGAAATCTTTTTGTATCCAAATCCGGCTTTAAACTTCTCCACAACAGTATCTCGGACCTGCCTGGTGTGTTCCTTGTTCTTCATGATGCTCTCTGCGCTTTAAACGGACCTCTGAGACTATCACTGTGCAGGTGTATTTATACGGAGACTTGATTACACACAGGTGGATTCTATTTATCATCATTAATCATTTAGGTCAACATTGGATCATTCAGAGATCCTCACTGAACTTCTGGAGAGAGTTTGCTGCACTGAAAGTAAAGGGGCTGAATAATTTTGTACGCCCAATTTTTCAGTTTTTTATTTGTTAAAAAAGTTTAAAATATCCAATACATTTCGTTCCACTTCATGATTGTGTCCCACTTGTTGTTGATTCTTCATAAAAAATTACAGTTTTATATCTTTATGTTTGAAGCCTGAAATGTGGCAAAAGGCAATGTTATCTGTAACTTGTGTTAATTTTTCAATAAAGCACCTTTTTGTGAAAAAAAAGAAATGTGGCAAAAGGTCGCAAAGTTCAAGGGGGCCGAATACTTTCGCAAGGCACTGTAGATATAGATTTTATATTATTCATTGATTAATGTTATTAGATTCTTTGCGATGTGCTGCATGATATATAAGTTTAATTTATGGGGTGATTGTTGGTTTGTATACCATATACCATTGTTCATCCTGAATTTTACTACCATCTGTGGATTGGATTGTTCTATGGTCCGTCCCGATTGTGTATTGAGCAGTATAGATTTTGACCCAGGCAGCGCACCGTAACAATTTGCGGGCAGAAGGGGTTAATACTCCGGCCCGAATATGCATAAATTTCAGAGCCTGGGTCTGTTTCAGGAAGAGGTTGTGCACATTTGCTACCCTCAGACTTTTGACCACCCAGGATGCATGCCAGGATAATGGTCTGGGATAATAGGGGGAAACCCACACTGACACCTTTTTTACAGGTGTGGGATTTTACATAAAATCCAAACCAGACCCTAATCCAGATATGCAGCAGTCCGAACAATATAAGGAACAGTACTAATATGAGTATGAGTATGAGTCAACTGTGCAATCTGACATGGAGCAGAATGTTGTATTTTTTTTTCTTATTTAACAACTATCATCGCTTTTCCTATACATAACAGAACCGACTCTCAGTTTTTCCACAGACCAATGCCAACAGTTCCCAGATGTTGGCTTGATGATTAAAAGCAAGATTATTATCTCACACATTTTTTATGCTACTCATTAGTATTATCTGCAAGTCATGAGGCTGTAAAATTCTACTGTCAATGATATTAAAAATATAAAATATCTATGAATGCATATTCTTCCTTTTGTTTTTAGCTTAAAGTGTGATGTCTGTGTTACAAAATTCTGTTTCATTTTAATATGCAGCAGTCATAGTGTGAATAATGGACTAATTCAGCATGATGCATAACAGCAACAATGAATCAGCAGGGAAAAGAACTGATGAATATTTATAATGTATTAGTCCACAGATTGTTTTTGGAAAATAAGGAAGATGCTTTTAAATATTAGTGTTTTTTTCTGAAAATCTATTTTAATGTGGTGTCTCATAAAATGTATCACCACGGGAACAAACAATTCCTGTCATGTTTTAAAGAAAACTGATTCTTTGATGTGAATTAGCTGGCTGGAAAATTACAGCGGGTCTAGTGTCAATCCTGGTGTCAATGCAGTAGTCTTTATGTTCTAGGCTTTGTGTAAACATGTCTCGCACATATCCGTCTCATGCTATTGATTCTCATGTTACAATTTTCTAGAAAGTTAGAGAGCAGATTCTTACAGAGAATTCTTGCAGCTGAAATCACAGGTGTATGCAAACAGTCGTGGCTATTAAGCCTATACAAATGAACGATAGGCTGACAGTGGTTGCATCGTTCTGTGGCTGTCCACATGTGAGCACTGAGCACTCCTGGATCAACTACCTGCAGTTAGAGACAGACAATCATTGATGCAGAATTGCAAAATTACCATTATCTATGAGTAATCCATGGTATCAAAATAAATGTTATAACTGTAGCTTTAGTGAACAACAGCAACATGAAAAAGAAATGAAAAAAAAAAGTGAAATATTGTAGAGTGAAATATGATTATTCATTGAGTAGGGTATCCTGTCAAAATGCAATAATTATTTCTGAAAATCCGCTTTGCAACCACTAAACTTTATAATAGATTTCTGACCATATGCAGAGATTAAAATAATAAAAATGCATTGAGGAATATAGTCTTAAAAGATTGCCTTTGGCATCAGAGCCATGCTAAAATGTTAATTTTAGGCCTGAAGATTACTTAAAGTAGAACTATGGGCAAACGTTTTTTTCACTTTGGATAGAGCAACGGAGGGTTATAACCTCTGTCCCATTGCGGAGATTTCCTTTCGCTTCCTGTCCCATAGCCAAAGAGGAAGTGAGACGAAATACTTGCAAATCAAGGAAATTCCTTGGGGACCCACTGGTCATTAGAACTAGTGTCCCCATTAGAAGATTTCCTCTCTTTTACTTTTCTGTGGACAACCCAAAATGTGGGATTTCCTTTCACTTTCAATTTCAATGATAATGGTAAACAGGACAAATAGGGAGGGTAAATCTCCCCTAACGGGGGCACAGACAGCAATAAAAACTGACACGTGTTCTGATCCCTCTGCAAGTTTTGCCTTTAGATATAGTTTAAAATCCCCCACCCAAAAAAAAAAAAAAATAATTAAATAAATATTATATATATATATATATATATATATATATATATATATATATATATATATATATATATATATATTCTCAAAGCAGAGACCCTGCAGAATAAAATGGGTAGTAGTTTAAATTTTTAATTGTAGTACTATTTATCAAATCTATATTCTGATTAAAAAATTATTTTAGTGCACAGAAACACAAAATATTCCCTTTTAGAAGCATCTTGTATGCAATAAATTGTTTTTTTTTTTCTACATACTTACCTGTAAAATTATTTTCTTGGAGTACATCATGGGACATAGAGCAGGTTATAATCATAACTATGTGGGTTATGCACCACCTACAGGTGAACGGACACTGGCAGATCAATCAAACAGGAAGTCCTCCCCTATATAACCCCTCCTATACAGGAAGTACCTCAATTTTGTAGCAAGAAATTCATTGCCAGAAAGAGGTGAGGGACCTCTGTGTCCCCTGATGTATTCCAAGAAATGGATTTTACTGGTAAGTATGTAGAAAAAATCAAATTTTCTTTATCGTACATCACGGCACACAGAGCAGGTTATAATCATCACAATGTGGGAGATCCCATAGCAATAAAACCTGAGGGGTGGGAGACACAACAATAACCACTGCCATCAATCCTAAAGGATCTACTTTGCTGTTTGTAATACGCCAGGACCAAAGGCATTATTCTTCATGGCTCTAACATCCACATGATAAAACCCTGTGAATGTATGAACTGAACCTGAGCCACTAACACCTGATGCCAGATAGTCCAAGATGGCCCCACATTCCTGATAGAGTGCACTCTCGCCAGAAAGGGTGGGACTTTGCCCTTTCAAACCATAGGCTAAATGGTTGATTAATAAAGAAATGATTAACTGGCAGATCCAGTGAGAAAAAGTTGACCTGGATGCCATGTGCCCTTCCTGGGCTCTTCTGGCAACACAAACCAGGATTCCTGACCTGTGCTGTCAACTCAACTAAATCCTGACTGCCCAAACTACATCCAGAGTATGTAGCGATCTTTCCCCTGCCGACTGTGGACTAGGAAAGAAAAAAAGGCAAGACACTGTCCTAATTCAAGTGAAAACTAGAAACCACTCTAGGCAAGAAAAGTGCATGAGGACGCAACATCACCTTATTATGATGCAAGACCAAGAACGGCTTCTTATATAAAAGGCAGGCCAGCTCTGACACTCTTTTTGCCAAGGTTATAGTAACCAAAGTAGCCACCTTCCGAGTCAAACAGTTACCGGAGTTTCTCAAATTTTTTCAAAAGGTGGCTTCTGCAAGGACAGCTAAGACCAAGTTCAAGTCCCAAGGCCACAAAGGTGGCCTGACAGGTGGGACTGTCTGTGTTACACTCTGCATGAAGCAGTAATCAAGAAAATACAAAACTCTAAAGCACTAACACTGTGCCAATCCAGTGGTTATGAGATATTAAATGGCAGATAATAAATAAACTGAAAAAAAGTCTTATTCCCGGAGGTATGAAAATAAATGTCAAAAGTGATGTTTTGTTTACACTATTGTGCTCCGATCAACAGATGGACCATCACGGCAACATTGGATTGCCCAACATTGGCTTCGTGAGGATAGATTCTAGTGACCCCAGGCTCCTTCCCCACGGCTTGCCATTTTGTCTTGCCTCAGATTCAGACTACAGCTCTATGCTCTCACTCGGACTTTCCCCTACACCGCAATCTGTCATCTCCACCCTTATCCGTTTGTGAGTGCCATCTTAGTTCGTATTGTATTTTATCATAATAAATTGTACTACACTGTGCCTGCTATGAGCCTTTCTTTCCCTCCCTTCCTGCATTTTATATTGTGGATTCCCAGCCCACGCAAGCACAATAGAGTCAGCCAAACATCACTTTTGACATTTATTTCCATATCAAAATGGAAGGAATCAATACCTTAATACTTGCATCTATGTCAAAATCACAAGACACACCCAATATCCATTCCCTCCCCCCACCACCTCTCAGACTGATGGGAAGGATGCCAATTCTAAATCAGATCTCAAAATTCTTAAAAAACTATTTTTTAAACTAGAACTAAATATGAATCCATGCAATGGGGGGACATCGAGTTTGAGAAAAAATATTATGATCGGAAAATTACTCCCAGAGGCTTAAGGGCCACCAAAAAATGAAATTTTCTCGATGAAGATCTCAAATTACAGTGGCCCATCACTTCTTCAAAATGCACCCTTGAATGGTTAAACATCATCAAGGAGCAAAGACATAGACTGCTGGTGAAATGTCAAGAGGAGATCGATGACATCTGGGAGGAACTGTCCAAATGAAAAGAACATGAAAAATATGTATAATTTGAAAACAATATGCAGAAGTTTGTTCATGAGAATGAAGAAAATCTCAATGAGAAAAAGACAGCAAAATTAGAAAGAGATATATTAGATTTCCAACATGGTAGGATACTTCAGTGGTCTAGAGAAAAACATTGCAGATCCAACTCTTTAGAACCATCGAAAAATACCTAAGATGGATCATATCCCCCTTGGTACATACCAGGCCCCACTGGGACAAAAAAACAAAAAAGCTTCTCCCTGCATCTTATTAACATAGTAAGAATCGCCCAGACACTAGAAACGGATCCACTAAAGGGCATCAGAACAAAAAATAGACGCAATTCAAACAAAGGACATTAGAATAGAACCAAGAAAGACAATCAACCCAAGAAAGATAGACATGGTTCGCAAAATCCCTATGGACAATCCTCCTATTACAAAGGCAATGGATCAAATAATTCAAATAAGACCATACACTAAAACTCCAAAGACGCTCCTAGAACTAAGGAGCCGCGTCTGAATTATCCTTCTAAGGACCCTCCCTCCAAAAAAACAACATACAATAAGACTGTGGCAGTAGCAGATGGTCAAGAGAGATACAAAAGGGAAAAAGCATGCTCCAACTGTTCCCCTCTCCTTAAGGATGATTTTTTAGGATCGCTTCTGACACTCGCCATAAAATGGAGACTAGAAAGATCCGACGAGGATGCAGAGGAGGCAAGAAAAAGAGTAGGTTGCGAGAGTCCCATGACCACAGATCCACAGTAAAGATTTTTAATATATCCTCCAAGACCTTGACTCCCTATGAAATATCTTTGCTGTATAAAGGACTCAACTTTGCACCATCCACCTCACTCAACATCTTCAACCTCTTGAAGGACCTTAATAGGTTCATACGTTCCTTATCCATTATCAGATTTTACCATAGATGAAACTCTGCAGTTAGGACACTTGTTGTGGCCATTGACATGGACATTGACCTTCCTGAACATTTGGATTCACATATCTTGGAAATTTTACAAGATTTAGGGTTTGCGAATTCTGTTGAAGATATTCAGAACTTTTGCAACATTGAAATACAGGATCATAGGCCAATGATTCATACCCATTTCAAAACTCCCTCAAAATTCAATCCCTACCACAATAAAGGTCCTTATGTTTAGACTTTCTACTCTTTGGTATAAAAGGACCTAAACGTTATATGTGCACAAAACAACTCACACAATAACCTTACTGCTCATGAACAAAAGGCTCTACACACTCTACAATCCAATTCAGAGATTGTGATCAAAGAAGCGGATAAGAGAGGAGGGGTTGTCATCTTAGACAAAAAAGGACTATCTTGCAGAAGCAGATAGACTTTTGGCGGACACTGACAAATATAGAAAATTAAAACAAGATCCTCTACAGATCTTCGAGTAAGAATTGAAGAATTTGGTGGAATCTGCCCATCAGAGGGGTATTTTGAAGCCCCATGAAAAATTCTTCTTGTACTGGGACTTTTTTTCTACCCCGTATTTCCACTTCTTGCCCAAAATCCACAAGGATCCTTGCGACCTCCAGGAACACCAATTGTGGCTTCTATAGATGGGTTAACAAGCCATTTATCAGACTATGTCAACCATTTTTTTACAGCTGATAGTACAAAGACTGCCTATGTATACAAGAGACTCTGGTTGTCTACTTGAAACTCTTGTTTAATATCAGTGGGATGATGATTACCTGTGGATTTCTCTTGACGTAACATCATTATTTACTTCAATTCCCCACAGAGAAGGATTAACAGCTTTACAATATTTTTTGTCGAAAGAGAATTATCTCCATCCCTCACAAGCAAGTTTCATTCTCCAATCGATTGAGTTCATATTACATCATAATTATTTCCAGTTTGATGATGAGTATTTCCTACAAACTCGTGGGACAGCTATTAGCACCAGTTTTGCTCCCAGCTATGCTAATGTATTCATGGCTTACTGGGAAAACATGCAAATCTGGGCCCAAAACCAATATTCACTTCATCTAGTATACTACAGCAGGTATATAGATTATATTATCATCATTTGGCAAGGAGACAACACCACCATACAGGAATTTTTCAATTATTGTAATAACAATCAACTTGGGATTGAACTCACTTTGGTTTCAGATCCCCATACCTTGATATTTTTGGATCTAGAACTTTTTCAAAATCAAAATGGGAAAATTTGTTCAAAAACACATTTCAAACCTACTCCTGGCAATTCATATGTACACAAGTTCAGCTGTCATCACAAGAAATTGATTCAAAATATCCCTTACAATCAATTATGCAGGTTGAAAAGTAATTGCAGCACTAGAGTCCCAAAGTCTGATCCTCAAACAGAAGTTTATCAAAAAAGATCATCACGAGGAGGATATTGGTCATGCTATCCAAAACTACCTTGATACACAGAGAACTTTCCTTCTGATACCGATTATAGACAACCTTCCAGAAAAGGCCAATTTGTCATCACCCAATACAATACCAAACATTGGGTCTTTAAAAAATCTTTAAACAAATTTTGGGGCATCTTTTTTATAAATGATCCAAAACTCTGTGAATACATTTCTCCCAGACCAAATGTGGTTTTTAAAAAGGCAAGAAACATTAGGAATTACATTGCCACAAGTAAAATCAAGACTAATAATCATGATGCTCAGATTACTATCCCCAAGATGTTATCTCTCGTTGGTATGTACCAATGCTGCAAAAAGCTATGTCTTACATGTGCTTATGTTACACATGGCCTTTACCATCGAAGTGGTAATTTTTTTACCATTCAGGAATTTCTTACTTGTTCTTCTAGTTATGTTGTTTACCTTATTACTTGCCCCTGCAAGAAGTGCTATGTTGGACGCACAATTAGGACACTTTGAGCAAGATTTGGTGAACATAGGAGGAGCCTCAAAGATGAGCCTCCCAGATTCAGTATAGCACGTCCTTTCGATACCCACCATAAAAAAAGATCCTTCTTTATTAAAGGTTACAGCAATTCAATCTATCTCAGGTAACTTACCAGAAAGATGAAAGATACAGAAAATTGTGCGCACAAGAGACCTACTGGATATACAAATTAAATAGTTTAACACCTGAAGGCCTGAATGAAGAATTAGAGGTTAACACGATCTTATAGGTCTCGGCCAGTGATGGCGAACTTTGGCACCCCAGATGTTTTGGAACTACATTTCCCATGATGCTCAACTACTCTGCAGAGTGCATGAGCATCATGGGAAATGTATTTCCAAAACATCTGGGGTGCCAAGGTTTGCCATAACTGGTCTAGGCCCAAATGTTTTTTTTTTAATATATACATTTTTTTTATAATTTTTTTAATATTTTTCTAATATATATTTTTTATGTTTCTATATTGTTTAATTGAAGATACAATATTCTATAGGATCCAGTGCTATTTTATTATGCAAGTAGTGATCAAGGAGTGAGAAACAACTCTTTTCTTTTTAAAAAAAAAAATAGATAGAGACGAAATATGACCCTTAATGTTACTTAAGGCCATTTCCCCTCCCAATTGAAAAAAGGAAAAATCTCCCACTCACATATTTCTGCAGGTGCCACTTCCTGGCTCCACCCGTGGCATATAAGATTTCCAAGTCCTGTAATGGAAGCTCCCTGAAGCCAGCTTTCTAATGTTTAATAGTGATAACAGGACCCAAGACTATAGGTTAGGCCGGACCGGAAGTGTCCAAGGAGTGTCCATTGCAAGATTCACTATGTCTGTGTACCAAGCCTTCCTGGGCTAGGCTGGCTTATACTATTATCAGTGTTACCACCTCCCAGATTCCTTGCAAAAGACATGGCAGCAGTTAAATCAGGGGGAAGGCGTAGATTAGGCAGAACTGGTCCCTAAGGTGTTACCAGTGCATCTACCCTTATTGCCAGTGGGACTCGCTTCCCTGACACAACTTGTCCAACTTGTTGTAGCACCTTAACACTGGCATATTGCTGAGAAAATCTCGGGATGCAGGGACCACTTTCCCAGTATTAGTTGCTGATGACTGGAAAAAAACCCTGCCAATGTTCTCTTCCTGGAATATGTACTGCTGACTGAGACGGCACATGCTGTTCTGTCCCAGACACATTGTGGTACACCTTTTCCTGAGTTCGAGTCCTGGTTCCCCCCTAGTGGTCTGTATATGACACTACGGTGGCCATGTGAGACTAAACCCTGACCGCAAACCTGTGCAACTGGTTCATCCAATATTCCAGAGCAGGGTGTACCACCTGAAGTTCCAAAGTATTGCTGGCCAGTATTCACCCCTGTGGGGACCAAGTCCCCTGAACTGTAGCCACCTCCAAACCAGCCCCCCAACCAGAGAGACTGGAATCAGCGGTTACTATCTTCTATTTCACTGGAAGGAAAATTTCTTCTTCTCCAGATTATAAACAACCAGCCACCAATTCGAACTCTGCATTACCCCAGGAACAGAGCCCTCCAGCAATCCAATGCTTGGGCCTTCATGTTCCAGACAGAGAGAATGCTACTCTACAAAAAACCTGGAGTGGAACTACACATAAGGAACCACTTCAATGTAGATATCATTTTCTCATGCAGAGACTTATCGAAGGATACTGTACCTTTTGCATCTTACGTATATTTCGCTTTAAACCTGGAACTGACTGCTCCCTGAGCAAAGATCCTTGAGGTATCCTTAGACTGAGACCTCTTAAATTCTCAGCAATTCCAGCACCGGGGCTAGGAGCTTTGTGAACCCTCAGGGGGCTGTGTCCAGCCTGAAGGGCAGTGCCCCAAAACCAAAAATGACAATTTTTATGGCAATCGCAGAAACCTCTGATGAGTCTGGAAAAACTGGCAAATGAAGATATGTATCATTGATGACAATGGACACCCGAAATCTACCACGTGCAGAGAGGCCATCACTGATCAGGCCCATCTCATTTGAAAAAGCAGGATGTTTAGAAATTTGTCTAGTGCCTTGATATCTAAGATAGACCCCATAATGAGCGTATGACTTCTGCTTCAAGAGCAAATGCAAGGCAAAAGGCTGATAACTCTGTGGCCGACCCAGAAGGTCCCAAAGAGGCGTACTTAACCTACCAGGTTTCTGCCAGAGTCAACCTAATGACAAAGCAAACCACCTCAGAGATTGCCCTAGCATCCTCTGGTCTGAGATACTCTGCAGGTGAAAAGCTTACAGCACCTGGTATTCCTGGGCAGTCTCCCATCCAAGTACTAACCAGGGTTGACCCTGCTTAGGCTCCGAGATAAGCCAAGATTAGATGTATTCAGGGTGATGCGTCCATGACTAGTCCAATGCAGCTGTCAATGCCATCGCTAAATTCTCTTAATGACATACTAATGTGTCAGGAATCACTGCAATGCCAGACAAACACAATGGTTCAGATACACCGGACACTACTGGCCTATTAGAAGATGCGAACACCACCAGATTATCACCCAAGTCCACTGGACCTGCCTCCCCTCAGCTGCCTTCCCCTTCTGGGGCCATTTAACTCATATGACAAGTACATAATGAAGAAACTATATTGCTAAAACCTGACTATGCAGTCCTGCAGGTCCATGGCCATGTTGGTTTACAGCTATGCAATTACACAGGTATGTATGTACACAGATATTCATTTTTACAGGTATACAGGTATGCCCCTATGCAGTTCATGCCAGTATGCATTTATGCAAATACGTGCTTATGCAAGCATGCATTTATGCAAGTATGCATTTACGCAAGTATGCAAATTTGCGTTTATGCAGTTCATGCAGTATGCAGTCTATGCAGTTCATGCAGTATATTGTTTATACAGTCCAAACAGTATGCAGTTCAAGCAGTATGCAGTTTATGCAGTATGCAGTCTATGCAGTATGCAGTCTATGAAGTTCATGAAGTATGTAGTCTATGCAGTTTGTGAAGTACGTAGTCTATGCAGTTTGTGAAGTATGTAGTCTATGCAGTTCGTGAAGTATGTAGTCTATGCAGTTCGTGAAGTATGTAGTCTATGCAGTTCGTGAAGTATGTAGTCTATGCAGTTTGTGAAGTATGTAGTCTATTCAGTTCATGTGGTATGCAACTTTCATATTATGCAGTTTTTCCCCTACATAGCTATGTAGCATGCAGCAATTATGCAGGTAATTCATGCCAGCATACATTTATGCAGATATGTGTTTATGCAAGCATGCGTTTATGCAAGTATGTGTTTACGCATGTATGCAGTTTTCTGTTTATGCAGTTCATGCTGTATGCAGCTCTATGCAGTTCATGCTGTATGCAGTTTATACAGTTAAAGCAGTATTCAGTTTTTGCAGGGGTGTAACAGAAAACAGTTGTACAAGCCCCCCCAGGATTATTCAGACAAATGCAATGTATAACCATGTCCTGTCTGGTTATGCAGCTCCCCACAGGTAATACTCACACATCATCATCATCCAGCCATAGAATCTCCATGTCCCTGCTGTTTATCAGGAGCCTCACTGATCCTTCAGCCCACGTGTGACTTCAACCATAGGAAAAATGGCCACCTTTCCACTTCCTGCCTCCACTGCACAGGAGTAGGCCATACAAAGCAGCCTCATGCCCTCTAGAGGCTGGAGGGGAAAACTGCAGCTCAATACACCTTCTGAAACACACAGAGCCCGGCCAGCCAGGCCAAACAGCACACTGGCCCCAGTGGCCACCAGTAGAATGACCAGACAGTCAGAATGGTAAATGGTAATGGTAAACGTACCATTCCCACTGTAGGACTCTGAATCATATCAGGAGTCCATTTTTCACCCAAAGACCTTCAAGGACTCAGGCACCCCTAATCTCTGATCCACTCCCCTGGAACTGTAAATCACCCTGCTGGAAAGCACCCTGGTCAGAAAAAACACTGGATGAGTTCCATTACACTGGGTCCAGCACTAAAAGGCTACATTACAGGCAAACCATGAGAATTCTTCTCTCCTATCGAATGAGGTTCTTAGGTACCATCCATTTAAGCTAACCACCCTTTGAATGGATCCAATTTCAGTCCTTGATTCACAGAAGTCCTTCATTTCAGTCCTTGATTCACCTTACAGACACTGGCAAAAAAACAGAAGAACTTACTATATAGGAAGGGTTATGTAGGGGAGGACTTCCTGTTTGATTGATCTGCCACTACCATTCCTTAGGTGGTGCATAACCCACATAGTTATGATTATAACTAGGGTTGAGCGAACCCGGACTGTATTGTTCGGGATCGTACCGGACTTTTGGGTATTCGGTACCCGGACACGGACCCGAACATTTCACTGTATGTTCGGGATACTGTCTGTTGTTCGGTAATGTTATTTGATGTTTTGGCGTGGTATTAATGGCGCAGTTTCAACAGGTGCAAGGCAGCCAATCAGCAAGCGTTTAACTAGTGTGCCCTTAGAAGCCATCACAGCCATGCCTACTAATGGCATGGCTGTGATTGGCCAGTGCAGCATGTGACCCAGACTCTATATAAGCTGGAGTCACATAGAGCCACTCTGCCACTCTGCTATAACTATACTAGGTAGAGGTTCCTGATGCTGCTGCTGAGGGAGAGATAGGAGATTATTGTAGGGGCAGACTGGAGATTGCGTTCAGGGAAAGAATAGGATGAATCTTCTTTAATCAGACAGCGATCTACATTAATTTTATTTTGTGGGGGTGCAGTGCACAATCTTTTTGCCCTGAGGGAGAGATAGGAGATTATTGTAGGGGCAGGCTGGAGATTGCTTTCAGGGAAAGAATAGGAAGAATCTTCTTTAATCAGACAACGATCTACATTGATTGTATTGTGTGGGGGTGCAGTGCACGATCTTTATGCCCTGACCTGAGCCCAGTGAGGAGGAGGAGGGAGAAAAAAAAACTTTTATCAGTCTGTTAGGTGGGTGGCGTGCGGTGTGTATGCATATTTTACAGTGAGCTACACCCATTGGATACTGTTGTTGTATTCCTCTTATCAATAAAGACCCATTTAGGGGAAAAAATGTAATTGCGGCCTAGTCTGCATATGTTACAGTGAGTTACACCCATTGGATACTGTTTTTGTATTCCGCTTATCAATAAAAACCCATTTAGGGGAAAAAATCAATGGCGGCCTAGTCTGCATATGTTACAGTGAGCTACACGCATTGCGTACTGTTGTTCTATTCCGCTTATCAATAAAAACCCATTTTAGGGAAAAAAATGTAATTGCGGCCTAGTCTGCATATGTTACAGTGAGCTACACCCATTGGATACTGTTGTTGTAATCCGCTTATCAATAAAAACCCATTTAGGGGAAAAAAATGTAATTGCGGCCTAGTCTGCATATGTTACAGTGAGCTACACCCATTGGATACTGTTGTTGTAATCCGCTTATCAATAAAAACCCATTTAGGGGAAAAAAATGTAATTGCGGCCTAGTCTGCATATGTTGCAGTGAGCTACACCCATTGGATACTGTTGTTGTATTACACTTATCAATAAAAACCCATTTAGGGGGAAAAAATTTAATTGCGGCCTAGTCTGCATATGTTACAGTGAGCTACACCCATTGGATACTGTTGTTGTATTCCGCTTATCAATAAAAACCCATTCAGGGGAAAAAAATGTAATTGCGGCCTAGTCTGCATATGTTACAGTGAGCTACACCCATTGGATACTGTTGTTTTCCTCTTATCAATAAAAACCCATTTAGGGGGAAAAAAAAATTGCGGCCTAGTCTGCATATTTTACTGTGAGATACACCCTTTGTATACTGTTGTTCTATTCCCCTATTCAATAAACACCCATTTAGGGAAAAAATATTAAATTGCGGCCTAGTCTGTATCTGTACGTGTGAGATACACCCTTTAGATACTGTTGTTCTATTCTGCTATTCAATAAACACCTATTTAGGGAAAAAAATTACATTGCGGCCTAGTCTGCATATGTTACTGTGAGATACACCCTTTGGATACTGTTGTTATATTCCGCTATTCAATAAACACCCAATTAGGGAAAAAAAAATTGCGGCCTAGTCTGCATATTTTACTGTGAGATACACCCGTTGGATACTAAAATCAAACGACTGGGATAACATAAAATAGACAAAAATATTATCACAATCACCCCGCGCTTAGGAGTAAATTAATAAAATAAATACTATAAATTAATATAAACGCATGAAAGCATGAGTAGCTGCTGCTCAATAAATAGTGACAAATGTGAAAAAATGTGTCAATCCCTTCAGAAGTCCATATAGTGAAAAGTCCAACACATGAGCAGCGCTTATAGAGAGTGTGACCCCCTTTAAATAATGACTGTGAATCAGCAAAATCCTCCACAATTCAAGGATCAATGGAGTGTAGAAAGATGAAGGCTTCCACCACACCTCGTGACCCCTAGGGTATTGCTCACTCACCAGACATAAATCATCAAAAAGCCTTTCATCTCCTAAATCTCATCAGACAGGACCAGGTATTGGCAAATCCAAACTCCTTAATATCGATATCTCCCCAATCAGAATAAAGAGAGAGGCGCAGACTCCATATACCGGCTTGTCCAACCAATGTGTGCAGAGTGAAATGTAAAATATAAAGGGCTCATAGGGTAGTAGTCCAACTCAGTCCTGGTCCTGTCTGACGAGATTTAGGAGATGAAAGGCTTTTTGATGATTTATGTCTGGTGAGTGAGCAATACCCTAGGGGTCACGAGGTGTGGTGGAAGCCTTCATCTTTCTACACTCCATTGATCCTTGAATTGTGGAGAATTTTGCTCATTCACAGTCATTCTTTAAAGGGGGTCACACTCTCTATAAGCGCTGCTCATGTGTTGGACTGTTCACTATATGGACTTCTGAAGGGATTGACACATTTTTTCACCCTTTGGATACTGTTGTTCTATTCCGTTATTCAATAAACACCCATTTAGGGAAAAAAATAAATTGCGGCCTAGTCTGCATATGTTACAGTGAGATACACCCATTGGATACTGTTGTTGTATTCCGCTTATCAATAAAAACCCATTTAGGGGAAAAAAATTAATTGCAGCCTAGTCTGCATATGTTACAAGGCACACAGGTCTTGCATGGATGCCCAGTTATTGGTGGTGAAGTGGTGCTGTTCTGCAGAGCGACTCATGCGTGCGTGCTGCAGCTGAAACTCCACTATGGCCTGCTGCTGCTCGCACAGTCTGGCCAGCATGTGCAAGGTGGAGTTCCACCTTGTGGGCACGTCACATATGAGGCAGTGAGTGGGAAGGCCGAAGTTATGCTGCAGCACTGACAGGCGAGCAGCAGCAGGGTGAGAACGCCGAAAGTGCGCACAGACGACCCGCACTTTCTGCAGCAGCTCTGATATATCGGGGTAATTTCTAAGGAACCTCTGCACCACCAAATTCAGCAGATGCTCCAGGCAAGGGATGTGTGTCAAATCGGATAGGCCCAGAGCTGCTACGAGATTTCACCCATTATCGCACACCACCAAGCCGGGCTTGAGGCTCACTGGCAGCAACCACTCATCGGTCTGCTGTTGAATGGCCCTCCACAACTCCTGCGCGGTGTGTGGTTTTTCCCCCAAACAGGCAAGTTTTAAAACTGCCTGATGTCGTTTACCCCTGGCTGTGGTGAAGGTGTTACGTTGACCGGATGAGGAAGTGGAATAGGAGGAGTTAGGAACAGGAGGCAAACTGAAGCGCACTGCAATCCTCGTGGTGGAAGTACATGCGCCAAACTGCTATCCCCCTCAGACCCAGCCGCCACTGCATTTATCCAGTGTGCTGTTAGGGAGATATAACGTCCCTGACCGTGCTTACTGGTCCACGTATCCATAGTTAGGTGGACCTTGCCACAGATGGCGTTGCGCAGTGCACACCTGATTTTGTCACCCACTTGGTTGTGCAGGGAAGGGATGGCTTGCCTGGAAAAGTAATGGCGGCTGGGCACGACGTACTGTGGGACAGCCACCGCCATAATGCTTTTAAAACTCTGCGTCTCCACCAGACAGAATGAAAGCATTTCAAAGGCCAGGAATTTTGAAATACTGGCATTCAGGGCCAGGGATCGCGGGTGGGTGGGGGGGGGGTATTTTCCTCTTCCGCTTCAGTGTTCGGGAGATAGAAAGCTGAACGCTTCCACGGGACATTGTGGAGATGGTTGTTGGTGACCCAGGTGGTGGTGTTGCTGGCAGATCCTCTGTTTGCGGGGTGGCAGGTGCCGGTCTCACTACAAAGGTGGATGAAGAGGCCGAGACTGCAGCAGAAGAGGAAGCAGGAGGAGCCAGAGACCTTTCTTGGTTTTTGAGGTGTCTACTCCAGGTTGAGAAGGTTTATGCCTCGCTTCAGGCTCTGATTGCACAGCATGGAGTTCAATGGGGCTTTTTTTTTTTTAACCATGTGACTAGAGCCAGAAGCTCTCACAGGCTCTCACAGAGCACTGCGCCCCCGAGCCCACCCACTTGTGTGACAATAGCGAATTAATATTCGCTATTGTCACACGGATCCACCTCCTGGCCAATCAGGAAGCGAGTCCTGAGACCTGTTTCCTGATTGGCCAAAAGTAGAAGCCATGCCATTGGGCATGGGGGAGGAGAGGCTTCAACTGAGGGGGAAGAAGCCGAAGCTGAAGCTGCCACAGCCGCTGCTGAGGGTGAGTGAGCCGTGGGGGGGGGGGGGTCTGAGGTCCTGGGGGGTCCGGGGTCCTGGTGTGGTCCTGGTGTGTGGCCTGGTGGGGGCTGGGGGGAGGGTGTATGGTGCAGTCCATCTGTGGCCCCCCCCCTGGCCCATGGAGCACCAGCTGCCACTGGTTAGAACACATTTTTTTCTACAAATGTAACCTGTAATGAAGTGTGCTCTGGTACTGTGGGGGTTTAACACTTTTCTGAGCTCTGGGCTCAGCTGCACTAAAGATGATCCAATGGGAACATATCCTCTTCTGCACTCTTCTCTCCTGTCCCCTTTCTCAGGTAAGAGTCTGACCAGTCACTTATTCCCACCATTTACAGATCCTGTTACAGGCAGTGTGAAAATTAGTGCAGCTGAGCCCCAAGACCCATAACTGTTTACCCAACAGCACCAGAAAATCAGCAGCAGGAAGAAGACATGGCAGTCCTGCAGGAACCTTACTACAGAATCCAGAAGCCTGCACATTTTGGGATGCAAGGCATTACAGGTAAGTAATGTAGCCAAAGTTGTAAATAATTTTTTTTTAGCTACACTTCTGCGTTAAGACTGAGTGAACAGAACTCCAATTCCAATTGGTAGGTAAAATGATTTACATGTATGCATTTCAGCTATTCCTAGCTGTTTGTCTGCCATTCAGCTGAAAACGCTGTGGAGTAATTCTGATGGTTTCCATTAGATAGTTGTAAACATGTAATTATCCAGATAAACAAAAAATTAAAGCTCTGTCATGGTTTTTACAAATCAGCAGAAAAAGATGAATTATACTTGTGTGTGGCATTCAGAGCTAAAAACATATTCATATCATATGGGTTTTTTGGCTGGGACTCTACCCATCTGGAATTCCCATACACACATAAGTTGATAAATTAAAATGAATATTCATAAAACCCATTTGAGTAATATATGTGCAAGATATACAGTATATGGGAAACATTAACGTGGAATTCCAATAAAAAATAAAATTCTCCCTTCTAATTATTTGAGCGTTATATTATATTTTTTATATTAACCACATTTCAAATTGATGAATGCCTGATTAGAAACAACTGTCCAATCCAGATATTTAGGTACCCTCCTCTCTTCCACCGACAACATTTGCATTGTGCAGCCGAATGTGCCTGCACACAGGCACTTCCTCATACTGTTGATGGTGTTCGTTCTCCCAGCCTGGCTCTGTTCCCACCCCATTCACGATGTCAACCACTTTCTCATGAAAGAGGGCTCCAACAGGGAAAGCAGCTCCTCCAGTTATCCTAGACTTGCTTTGGCTTGTAGGAGTGACTGAGAGCTGCACGTGAGGCACGCCCCACCATCTGCTCCTAAGATCAGAAGGGAGGAGGATTGTGGTCACAGGACAGGGAACAAATCACCCAAAATAAATGTAGAAAAACAGCAGTTGTTGTATTTTGGAGCACATCAGTCACTTTATATTACATTAATGGCTGCATGGGTCTGTTTGGGCGTAAGTGGTTCCAATGACTTTAATTACTTTAACACCATCAGCAGAATCATATAACCAGTTCCCTTATGTAAGGCTGCAATTAGTGATATTTGTATGGCAAGAATTATTTGTTCCTTTTTAATAACTTACTTCAACTATTTTTGTTTGTTTGGCTGTGAAATTTTAAATAAATCCATATGTATTGAAAACGGCAACCTTATTCAATAGAGTGCCATGTTTTAGTTAAATTTCTTAAAGGGATACTAAAGTCTCTTTTTTTTTTTTTCTTTAAAAATAACAAACATGTTATACATACCTGCTCTGTGCAGTGGTTTTGCAAAGAGCAGCCCAGATCCTCCTTTTCTCGAGTCCCTCTTTGGCGCTCCTGGTCCCTTTGTCCTGTTGAGTTTGTCCAAAGCAAGCAGCTTGTTATGGGGGCACCCGAGCCGAGCCACGGCTCCCTGTGTCTATTCAGACATGGAGCTGCAGCCCGGCCCAGCCCTGCCCCCTTTCTCTTCATTGGCTCACTCACTTTGATTGACAGCAGGGGGAAATCAATGGCGCCACGCTGCTGTCTCAGACACCTGAGTCTCTTGTGTAACATTGCTAGATTTAGATGGACCTCAGGTAAGTATTAGGGGGGGGGGGGCTCAGGAGAGCTACTGCACACAGAAGTTTTTTAACTTAAAGCGTTACTAAACTCAGGACCCTGCATTCACTATATCTGGTCTCCCACAGTACACAGAACATGGAAATGCAATTATTTTAGTAAATATAAGCTGCTAAATACCTTTTCTCTTCAGCAATTAGAGCAGTCTTGTAATTTATTTCAGTTCCTAGTAAAGCTTATAGGAGGAGTTTTCATACTGCAATGAGCTGTCCTATGAGGCTGCAGGGCTCCTGACCCTCTGTCTGGACATGTCTGGACAGTGCTGATTGGCCTTGTGCTAATCACATGCACTCTCACAAGAAATAAAAATATCTAGCAACACACACTAAACTGAGCATGTGCAACCTGACTCCAAATGCTCTGTTTTATCCAGACCTGTTTTGGAGTCAGTGGAAGAAGAGGAGGATCTATGCATACAAGATCAAGCAGCCTTTTTACACAGTGCAGAGGATTTACCTCTTAGGTTCCACATTGATTATACCAAGCATGCTTTACTGCATATACACACTGATTTTACTGTTGTGGGTTTAGTAACACTTTAATGCATAGAATGCATTAAGATAAAAAACCTTCTGCCTTTACAACCACTTTCGGTGTGGTAACACATATTGCAGAAACCATTATTGAATTGTAGTGACTTCAGTAGAGCACTGTAATGGGCTGCTGGTAGTAACACATAGTCATTTTGTTGATAAAAAAAAAAAAAAAATGTAATCGTAGAATACCATTTACTTGTGAATAGCCTAATAGCCTAATGGGGGCACCTGGCTTGGGGACAAGGAATAACAAAGTAACCTTACCTGATGTCTCCTGTGGGGCAGAAAAGACCTCCTCATCCCAGAGCATACAAACGCTAATTAGCATCATTCATCCAATGGGGCTGCTGGAGGTGCAGACCCATCGCAAAATGGCGCCAGGCAGGATGTCCCACACATGCACCGTGGGTCCGTAGGTGCCATATAGGAAATTCAAGTCTTGCACCCTAGGGGGTTCTAGCCAGCACAGAGCAATGGCAACAACATGTATTGCCAAATAAACTGCCCCATGGTGTCCCAGGCGTCCGTATGGTAACCCATAAATGCAGAACAACCTGAAGAAATAGAGCACCATCTAGTGACCATTTACATAGTTACATAGTAGGTGAGGTTGAATTAAGACAACAGTCCATCCAGTTCAACCTGTGTAGGTGTGTGCGGCTGTAATCATCTCACATACCCCTGAATGTTCTGATCCTTGAGATGTACGTCTAATAGTCTTTTGAAAGCCACCATACTACCCGCAGAAACCACCTCTTGTGGTAGAGAATTCCACAATCTTGTAGCCCTAACAGTAAAGAACCCCCCACGTTGCCTGAGGTTAAAACGCTTCTCCTCTAATCGCATTGTATGCCCCCGAGTCCTCATGCAATCCCTTCGACTGAACAGCTTTTTTTCTAAGCTGAGATCCCCATTGAGATATTTAAAAATTGCTATCATGTCCCCCCTCAGGCGTCTCTTCTCAAGGGAGAATAAATCAAGCGATTGCAGACGCTCTTCATAATCAAGGTCCTCCAATCCCCTAATCAGTTTAGTTGCCCTTCTCTGGACTCTCTCCAGCTCCAACACATCCCCCCTGAGGACTGGCGACCAGAACTGGACAGAATACTCCAGATGCGGTCGGACCAGAGTTTTATAAAGTGGAAGGATTATAGACTTATCTCTGGAATACATCCCTTTCTTTATGCATGCTAATATTCTGCTGGCCTTGGCAGCTGCCGCTTGACATTGCATGCTGTTGCCTAGTCTATCATCAACCAAGACTCCCAGATCTTTCTCCATTTTTGATTCCCCCAAGGGTTCCCCTCCTAATGTGTATTGTGCTTTTATGTTTCTAGTCCCCAAGTGCAAAACCTTACACTTCTCCACGTTAGACCTCATTTGCCAAGTCGTTGCCCACTCCGTTATTTTGTCCAGGTCATCCTGTAGGATATCTGCTTCATGCTGTGCAGTTATTGCCTTGCCCAGTTTTGTGTCATCTGCAAAAATTGATATCGAACTACTGATCCCGTCCTCAATGCTGTTTATGAATAAATTGAACAAGGTTGGTCCCAGGACTGAGCCTTGGGGGACCCCGCTTACTACCTCAGACCAGTCTGAGTATGCGCTGTTTATTACCACCCTTTGGACACGCCCTTTTACCCAGTTCCGTATCCAAGAGTAAACCCTGCTGTCGATACCTGCAGACCTTATTTTATAAATTAAGCACTTATGGGGAACTGTATGAAACGTCTTAGCGAAATCTAGGTACACCACATCCACTGGTCTGCCCCTATCTAGCTCACAGCTCACCTCCTCGTAGAACGTTAAGAGATTGGTTTGACAAGAACGCCCATTTGTAAACCCGTGCTGGTTACTGCTGATGATGCTGTTGTCTTTAGCAAACTCTACGATATAGTCCCTTATCATCCCCTCCAGAAGTTTACATACTACTGATGTCAGACTGACAGGCCTATAATTTCCCGGTATATGCCTCTGACCCTTTTTGAATATCGGAATCACGTTTGCTTTCCTCCACTCCCCTGGTACATCTCCTGTCCTAATACTGTCAGCAAAGATCAGGAACAGTGGTCTGGATATAACCTTTCTGAGTTCCTTGAGTACTCTCGGATGTACGCCATACGGGCCTGGTGATTTTTTTGTGTTAAGTTTATCCAGCCTTTCCCTGATTGCACCCTCTGTTAGCCATAGTGGCAAGTCCTGTGTATTACTACTAACCATACAGTCATGGTCAGTGTACCCCTCCGTTTCCTGTGTAAATACTGATGAGAAAAAAGCATTCAGCACGGTTGCTTTTTCAGTGTCCTCTGTAACCATCCTCCCATCATCGTTAATTATGTTTGCAATATGCTCTGCCCTAGTTTTTTTGCTGTTGATATATTTAAAGAATTTCTTTGTTTTTTTTTTTACTATCCTCCGCTATTTGTCTCTCAGAGTCTATTTTAGCCATCTTGATTCATGTTTACACTTCTTTTTTGCCTCCTTGTATTGGTCGAAAGCCGATACTGTGCCCTCTGATTTATATTTCCTGAAGGCCAATTTGTTTCCCCTAATAAGTTTTTTAACGCTACGGTTTAGCCAGCCAGGTTTGGCTTTGTCTCTTCTAAATTTATTTCCCATAGGAATGCACTGCAAGATGCATTTGCTTAATATGTTCCTAAAGCATTCCCATTTTTCCTCTGTGGTCAGTGGTCCCAAGGTTTGGTCCCATTTAACCCTTTCCATCAATGAGTACAATTTTGGAAAGTTTGCCCTTCTGAAGTTAAGGGTTCTTATGTTCCCCACTTGCCTTGCTATATTGTTATTTACGCTAAATGTGATCATCCTGTGATCACTAGAGCCCAGGTAGTCCTGGACTTCTAACTCCGAGATTATGTCTGGGTCATTAGTGATCAATAGATCCAGGATTGCATTTTCTCTAGTAGGAGAATCCACCAGCTGTGACATGTAATTATCCTGTAAGGTTTCCGTGAATAGACGGGCCTTATGTGAGTGTGTAGTCCCCTCTCCCCAGTCAATGTCGGGATAATTGAAGTCCCCCAATATGATGACTGATCCTAGCTTTGCCACTTTACCCAAAAGTGCTAAAAATTCCAGCTCTACCTCCTCCCCTTGTTTAGGAGGCCTATAGCAAACCCCCACAATTACTCTTCCCTTTTCTCCTTCCCTATGGAGTTCTACCCATACAGATTCTAACTCCATACTCATCCCTTCCGTAATGTCACTCCTCTCAATCACCCTTACATTATTCTTGACGTAGAGACATACCCCTCCCCCTCTTTTTCCTACCCTGTCCTTCCGGTACACCAAATACCCTTGGATATTTGCCAGCCAGTCATGTGAGGGGTCGAACCAAGTCTCCGCTATTCCCACAAGGTCTAGGTTCCAACTCATCCATTTTATTAGCTAGGCTCCTGGCATTAGCATATACCCCTCTTAGTTTTACGGAAGTTAAACGTGATTGGTGGTTATGTTTATTCCTGTTTGGTCTGAGGTCCTCTCATTTAGTATATCAATAAATAAAAGGAAGAGCAAAAAAAGGGCAAAAAAGTTTGATGAAGTCTGACAGTTATCTAAACTGAGGACCTTTACAAAATACCATGCAAGCATTATAAAAAATACATTTTATACAGAATATATATTTTTTTGGGGAAAAAAAACACAAGAAAAACAAAATTAACATTAGAATCGATGGGAGTTTTGACAACTGCCTTATTGTTCTCATTTACAACTGCCCCACTTTTTTAAAGGTGTGTATTGTCCTTGGTTCAATAGGCATGCGCATTAGTTGAAACAACCTTTTGCCATTTTTATAACAATGTGTTCCCTCCCAGGCATCTAATTTCTTGGGTGGTCTCTCCCTGTGGTATGTTGATATCTTCCTAACGACACCTGGGCTAAACTATAAATGTCTCCTTTATGTGTTTGATACATCTTAACGCTTGATGCATAGAAACTGGACTACTCTTTCCAGAGGACCTATCCTATGTAAGCATCATTGTCCATACACTTAATCTGTTGATGTAGATTTTGCACTTTTGAACCTATATGTCTATTTTTTGCAGTGTTTACATATGCAGGATCCATAATTGTCTCCTGAAGAAGCTAATTCATAGCGAAACATGTAGAGTGAATTGGAAAGACTGCACAACACATGTAACAACAATGTTTCTTTTATTGTTGAATGTTTTTAACTTTGTATAAAAGATTTTTCTCTTTTGTATATCACCTAAAAAATCATTTCTCAATCTCTTTACTCGTATTCTTTCCATTTCCCTATGCACCATTTACCCTAATATTTACTGCTGGAATTCTTAAGGAAGAACTAGAACCAATCCTTGTGACATTTTCCCCAGGGATTAAAGTGCAGTATGCACACGGGTTCCCACTTGGATCCATGGCTGCATTGTGTAGCTCCACTCCAGGGTAAAGCCTAGTTTATGTGAGTTCCTCTGGGGGAGTTACAGCATAGCGCTGGATGCCCCTTTCATTCTGATCCTTCATAATGCATGTGAACACCAGACACCACCCCTAACACATACACACACAAACCAGCAGCACCAGGGTTACTGCTGCCTGCTGATATGAGCAGACATAATAAAAGTAATTCAAATATCAGCTGTTGGCTTGCATTGTAAATGAGGGTGGTTGCAGACCAGTGCAGTCATTCATAAAACACATAAGTCCACAACACTTTCAGCTAGTGCTTTCAAGCACCAGAGCCCAGACTTGCCCCAGACTAGAGTGTTATCTACCAGATTGCTATGTGGGCTTGTGTTTTTATGAAAGGCTGTGCTCATCTGCAGTCACCATTATTCACAGCACAACCACGCAGCCATTACTTTAGTCCCTCTCCCTAGCAGGTGGGTGGGTCTGGGCTTGGTAGTCTTTCCTCCATGGCTTTCCTCAGTTATAAGGTACAGCAGAGGAGTCATACAGCTTCAGATGTATGTTCCTCTCCTTTTTGTACACTGTCACCACCCCCTTGTAGGCGGGGCCTCAAGCAAAGTAGCTGCTTGGTAGGGAATGCATACATGCAGGCCTCAGCAAAAAACGTTATAATAGTTGTTCAGGGTTGAAACAGTCACAATACTGAATAACTGGAACACTGTAGAACAAGGCAATTCAGAAGGGCTGTTGTATTGAACTGTAATGTTACCGGAGGACAGCTTCTGCTAAGGAGGTAGTGGTATGGTTTTAAGTTTCCATTGAAAAAGATTTTAGTGTCCTTGTGCTAAGCACTGACCCTAACAAGCTGATTTCTTTCCCTAGCCTGCCACTTGCTCAAAGCACACTCAAATGACATTGGATCCCCTATTCAAAGGCTCCCCCATTATTATGGCTACTTGAACTCTTGTGGGAATGGGATATCTCTTCCCTAGAGAGAACAAACAAAGTCTCCAAGGACACTTGTCCTATCAGACTCCCCTTCCCTGTAGCATTGACACAATGGCATCTACAAGAAATAAGATTATCAGCAACTGCCTACACCTTCATCTAAAGCTGGCCATAGATGAATTTAGATCAATCTAGGGGCCCGCCAGTAGTAACCATTGCATTCTGACAGTGGGGAAACCTTCCGCTGTCAGTATACAATAGCACAGCAGGAAGAGTCCCCTCATCAACACTGGCTGTGTTGATGGGGGAATAGAGAACATTTATTTCCTTTAACCTGTGGTCTATGGCCGGGCTAAGTGTGCATCAGCACCCCCTAGCAGCCCCCTAGCTTGCTAGCAATGTAGTCAAAGAAGCAATGGGGGGCAGAAGCAGGAAAGCTGTGGACCAGAACATAATCAAGTGCTCAATGAAGTAAGTCTACGGAGAGATTTCACACAGATTTAAAGATCATAGTGACAGATTTTAAAATCATTCACAATTTATGTTACTGGACTACTATATTTTGAATATATATGTAATATATAGTTATTTAAGAATGAAAGCCTGATCAAAAGGCAAATTGGTAGACTTCTGTTAAATCAATAAAGACAAGATATACAGCAGGGACTGAAGTTGATTATCAGCATGTTGTTGTACTGATAGAGTGGAAAACAGTAAAGAATAAGCCATGGAAAATCTTTGTACTAAATGACAGAATGTGAATTGTAACATCTGACTGCGTAATGCTTTTGGAAACCTAGATGTGTTCAACAGCTGTATCCCTTCTGCCAATGTTAGATTACATCACTGATACTCTGTTTGCCCGGGGAAAAAAGCCACACAGAGGTTTTCATTCTCTGATTCTGTTCTAAATTTTAGTAATGACACTGGATCTCTTTAATCAGTTTCCTTGAGTGTTTGAGAAGATCTTTCAGATAGCGTGACTAATTCTAAAGTGGAGATTATTTTTAATACAACTGATTTTTAAACATCCTTGGTATAAACAACAAATAAAAAATCACGTGTTCACATGACATTTCCGAGTATCATTATTAAGTAATTACTTAAAATTAGCCAGAAAATACCAATAAATATTCAAATATAGCGAACTCGTCCAGTATAGAAATTCCCTAACTTCACAAGTTACTTTGCACTGATGTGTTACACAAAGCACTGCAGTATTTTGATTGATATTCACAGAAAATATCAATATTCCATTTTATGGAATGAACGTGTCTTCTTTATATTGAGGAGAAAAAGGGGAGAGGAGGATGAGAGAACCTCACGAATCAGTGGGGTCTCTCCGCCCCTCAAATATATTGGGACTTTGTAGGCATCTAGCATATGCTGATCTCAGTGGGAATAAACGTAGCCATCACTTAATAAAAGTAACATTTATTTAACACCAAAAATATAAAAAATACAAAAATAGACATACTGTATATTCAATAAAACATGATATGAACATGCACATAGATTGTAGGACATACTCCTATATCCCTGGAACCCTAATGCCTCATATTCCAAGGCATTTCATATAAATATGTTGCAAATCATGATAAAACATGATGAGTAGTCATGAAAATGTAGGGTTCACTTGTAATAGGTGTGGAATCACAACGAAACGTGATATCCTATTAAGATACCAATATTTGTGGAGAGTAACTCTAATTTCATTATGCTGTCTACTATATTTTGTACTAAATTTTACCTTATTCCTTGCTTTCCTACATTTTTTTTTTGTTGTGAAAAGAAGAGAGTCCCAAGTGTGGTCCCTCATGTGGTAGAAAGATCTTTTCAAAGAGCTCTTAGTGTAGCCCCTGGCTAGTAGTCTATATCTCAGTGTCCTTTGCTCTTGTTTAAAAATAGTATTTTCAGTGCAATTGTGTGTAAGTATTGACTTGAGGGATAAAAGGCAAAGGGTACAAACTACTAAAATAAGAAGGTATTCCGCTCTGATAAATTCCCAAATCTTTTTTGTCATAAAGTTGTTTGTATACGCATCGTCTACAACATTTTTTGACACAAATTTTTCTAATCTTTGATATTCATGAAGACCATTCTGCCACCCTCGTATGAGGACTTGATAATAAGATCATCCCTACCTATCTTAACGTATCACTTTTAATTTTTTAAAGCTGTAGTTTGTTAGAGGGTAATGTTATAAACTTCACTATGACAGGTTTTTCTTTTTATAATATCAGCTGTAACATGCAGTAGGAATAATGACATACAGGGATTAGCGTGTGCTGAGGAAAATGTATCAGATTTCTTCCTGAGACTTTCTATAGATTTATCTTTATTATTTGCATTTGATAACAGGGTCTCTAAATCAATGCAATAAATTAGGTCACTTAGTCCACTTTCTTCTAACTCATTTAAAGTTTTGAAAGTTCTAAAATCCCTTTTACTGTATTGGGGCCTTTGAAAGTCCTCCACTGATTTTTTTCCCCTCCTTCTGATACAAGACTTTTACTAAGAGGTTTCATACAAATAAATTAAAGTGGTTGTCAACCTCAGTCATGGAATCTGAGCAAAGCACATACAGTATATCTGCAGTGTTTACTTATCTATTTTCAAAGCTCTAAGTATCCTTTTTTTGTGGTGCTTCATTCCTCTGGTATCAGCATGAGTCACTTCTGAGAAGTTTTCCCGACATGAGATAAATTTGTGTCGGGAGGGAGGGGGTTAGATCTCAGAACTGAGCTTGTTTATTCCCAACACGGTTCTTTTGCTGTGTGAAGGGGGTGTGTTCCTTTTCTCCAATCAGCTCTCACACACTGTAGCTGCAGTCTCTACGCCCTCTCCTCAGTGCTCCCCACAAATGAAAAAAGATTTTTTACACGATCTGTACTTTTGAAAAGGTGTAGAGAGGAGAAGACTGCAGATAAACAAGTAAAACCTATGTAGGAGGAATTGTTTCATCTCTGTGTATCATCTATGGCTGTTTACTTCACTGGGTATATGTCAGGGTTTACAACCACTTTAAGATCTTTTACTACCTCATAATGATCCATATTCTGATTAAGACATACGTTTAAAACTTTACATAGAACTTATTCTTCCAATGTGGTAAGTTGATAGACAAATTAATCACCTTCAAACCATTAGGGGGCCTCTCCACGTCTATCTCTCCATACCCATTGCCATCTTTATTACATATTCCCATACATATCCCCATGTTCTGGTAGTGTTCGAGTTGTCCATATTTGGTCCTAAGAAAAAGAATTACCCCTAATGATTGGGGGTGTGTTTAAAAGCATGTTCCCTGAGGTTTTTGTACATGTGCCCTGTGATTATAAAGGTCCGAGATACACATTACCACCAGTATCATGATTGGTAGCTATGACAAGACTTGGGCTTCTTGACTTTTCTTCTACTTTATTGTGAATATTATCATCATTGGGGCATTTGTACCCGTCGTCTCCCACCATGACCTGTTAGAGTTTGTGTATTGTAGGGATGGAAGAGAAGACATTACAGGCAGGATCAGAGGTGAAACCATTGTCATATGCATCTGCAGGGTGAACATTTGCTTTAATAAGGCGTTTTTGTGCCTTTGTATACCATTCGAAGGCTGTCCCTTGACAAAAAGCCATCTTATCTCTGGTTAACCTCTTTTCTTTAGTTTTAACCATTTCAGCCCCCGAAGATTTTACCCCCTTCCTGACCAGGCCCTATTTTGCGATTCGGCACTGCATTATTTAATGGACAATTGCACGGTCGTGCGACACTGTACCAAAACAAAATTTACGTCCTTTTTGTCCCACTAATAGAGCTTTCTTTTGGTGGTATTTGATCACCTGTGCGATTTTTATTTTTTGCGCTATAAACAAAAAAAGCGACAATTTTGAAAATAAAAAAAAACAATATTTTTCACATTCTGCTATATGACATTCTCAAAAAAAAAATGTAAAATCAAAATTTTTTAACATTTTAGACCAATTTGTTTTCTGATACATATTTTTGGTAAAAAAGATGTGCAATAAGCATATTTTGATTGGTTTGTGCAAAAGTTATCACGTCTACTAACTACTGGAAAGATTTACTGTATGTCATTTTTGTTTTTTTTCTTTTTTTTTTTTTTTTTACTAGTAATGGTGGCTATCTGCGATTTTTTGTGAGACTGTGACATTGCGGTGGACAGATCGGACCCCTAACTGACATCTGTGACACTTTTTGGGGGTACCAGTGACATTACTCCTGTAATCAGTGCTAAAAATATGCACTGTTACTGTAATAATGCCATTGGCAGGGAAGGGGTTAACCCTGTGGGTGATCAAGGGGTTAAATGAGAGCCTAGGGGAGTGATTCTAACTGTGGGGGGAGGGGGGGTGGCTTCTGAAATGATCATAGAGACATGTGATCCTATATAGAAGGATCACATGAGCTCTGTGATCATCCCAGGGAGAAGAACAGTCGGCTGTGTTTACAACAGCCGAACCGTCCTTCTCTCTCAATCGAAGCCGCCTGACAGCTGCATCGGCTTCCCCGCTGAAGAGCGCTCGCCCCCCATACTCCCCAGAGTGAGCGCCGTTCATGTACGCCGATTTGCCTGGGAGCGGCTGCCTGCCACAGTATATCTGCGGAAGGTGGTTGGCAACCAGTTAATTAACTCCATATTAAATCTCCCCAATGCTGACTAAGCTGTTAAAAAGTGGGTTTGTGGTCACACTTAGATTATGTTTAAAATGTCCTGTACATAAAAATAAATAGTTGCTTTATCTGTTGTTAATACACTTACATCATAAAGTTCATGGTTACAATTCCATATCTATCCAGCAGACATTCTTGGTGAGTTCCATTCTGAAGTATTGCAGTTTTAATCTTGCTGCTTTAGTTCATAAATACTCTGTCAGTAGCATACACTGCTTTAGTTCATAAATACTCAGTAATAGTCAGTAGCATACACTCCTGGTGAGGTGAATGAATATTTACGAAACTCGTTGAGATTTGTGATGTGCGTTATTTACCTACTGGAATTGTGTGAAATTATCTTTATAAGCAATTGAATGGGATAGGTATAAAAGAAAACTCTTTAGTTCCAGTGAGTGTCAGTGAAACCCCCCACAGGTAGCACAGACACCTTAATCCAATCACCATGGAATGTGTAGATGTTGATTACCCAAGAACAAGATGGGAGATGCGCATGTTGTGGAACCACCCTATTCTAGTTACATAATCACTTTCTTGGCATCAAGGAGTCTGCGTAAGTGTTAATTCTTTGATGGATGATATGGCTAAAGATGTTGTTCCTCTGAAAGAGTTCATAAAACCCATCTATTGGTTTATCACATTCCTGTGTCCTTTAACCGCTTGCCGACCGCCGCACGACTATTTACGTCAGCAGTCAGCCCCTCATAGGCAGAGCAACGTAGGGATACGTCGCTAGCCTGTGAGGGTCTAGGGAGCGAGCTCGCGCCGCCGGAGGCACGCTCCTGCTTCTGCGTGGTCACGGACCCCCCCGCGCGTGTGACCGGCGGACCCGATGTGCATTCCCTGTGTATGAATGGTGATCATACGGTTCTACTATGCAGGACCGTTGATCACTGTTGATACACCTCATGCCACAGCCAATCACAGTTAGAATCACGCCCCTAGGGACACACATAACCCCTTCCTCTCAAAAAAAGTGAACCCCTTCACTGCCAGTGTCATTTTACAGTAACAGTGCATATGTATAGCACTGATTTCTACAGTAATGTCACTGGTAACCCCAAAAGTGTCAAAAATTTCAGCCAAGGGTCCGATCTGTCCGCCGCAATGTCGCAGTACCGCAAAAAAAAATCGCAAATCGCCTCCATTACGTGTTAAAAAAAAAACAACAAAAATGACAAAAATCTTTCCCTTAGTTAGTAAACGCAATAACTTTTGTGTAAACCAATCAAAATACGCTTTTTGCGATTTTTTTTACCAAACATATGTAGCAGAAAACAAATTGGCCTAAAATGTTAAAAATTTTAGATTTTTACATTTTTTTGGGGGGGAATTTCATATAAAAAAATGTGAAAAATATTGTTATTTTTGCAAAATTTGCGCTCTTTTTTTGTTTATAGCGCAAAAAGTAAAAATCGCACAGGTGATCAAATACCACCAAAAGAAAGCTCTGTTTGTGGGGAAAAAAAAGGACGTCAAATTAGTTTGGGTACAGCATCGCACGACCGCGCAATTGTCCGTTAAAGTCACGCAGTGCCGAATCGCAAAATAGGCCTTGGTCAGGAAGGGGGTAAAATCTTCCGGGACTTAAGTGGTAAAGCCCTGAATTACACTGAGACAGAAGCCTATAATTCCAAAATACCCAACACCCCAGCAGAAAAAAAAAACAAATGAACTTGATATATGCAGTGCAGTGTTGTGAGGAATGCAAAGACCTGTACATTGGGGAGACCAACAACTTCCCAACAAATGAATGGCCCAAAATAGAATAAAAAATGTTATACTTTAGGGAAAAGAGACATTCTTTTATGGACAGTTAGGTGCACATTTTAGATAGAGAGGACAACTGGTTCACAAGAGATGTGAAAGAGGCATCTGCTTAAAACTGCAACAACCATCCCCGAAGAGGGAAATCCATCAGTATTGCAGATATAATGCCATTTTAACATCTCAATCCTAATGATTTGACAACAATTCACACTTTTAGCCAGATAAATTAAGGAAAAGGACTCAACTGAAGAAGGGACTCAAAGAACCCTTGAAATATCTTCAAGATCAGGGTACAAGTCAAGCTGAATTTGACTAACTACTAAATACTAGCTATACTTTAAACATACATACCCTCGTCCTCATATTCTGCTCCCAGAGCAAGATTCCCCCCATTGTGAAATAAAAAGGTTTGAGTTAACTCAACAGCTTGTTAAGAATAGTGGGGAGGGATAATTGTTCTAGGCAACAGCAGGGTAACTCAGTCTCCTTGAAAAAAAAATAAAGAAAATAAAACTACATTTTTTTTTGGGATCTTTGATCACTTGCAGAATGAAGCTGCCAGCAAAATCTTTAAAGGTATATATATAAACTGTATACAGTAGGTGCACCTTTAAGGATGGGATGAAGGGAAGCATACATTTAAAGCATCCCAGGGCTCAAAGTACACTTAATCCATCAATACATACATTACATATATAATTTTATACACATATGCACACACACACATCTACATATATGCACACATATGCACACACACACATCTACAATAGGGGTACTTATGCCAGTCAGGAATGCCCACGCTGCCCCTGGATATTAGAGGGTTCAACTTATCGACTCCCCAATGGGGAATTGTGGACCCCTCGAAGCCACAGTCAATGTGGAACGAGGGGTGTCATTTACTTGATGGTTTGCCAGTGTAGGGCCTACTACATCGGCAAAACCAGACGAGAGCTACGTCAGAGAATTGGAGATCATTTATATTGCTCTTTGGGTGGCAAATTGACAGCCGTTGGACGCCATATTGGCCTCCACCATAGATACCACCCTGAGGTGGTAAAATTCTTCGTTCTTGAGGCTATACCTGAGGACCCACGTGGGGGCAATTGGGATCAGAAATTGCTTCAATGTGAAACCCAATGGATTGAAAGGCTAAATGCCACTATTCCCCCTGGCTTGAATGAGGTCATCTCATATAAGCCTTTTTTATGATGCTTATATCATGTAGAATTTAAATAAACCATCTCCAACTTTGTTCATTATTCCCTTTTCTTTCTCTTCTTAGGACCCCTATGGTCCTCTCTTTCTTCTAGTTTTTTCCACTCCCTTTACCCATGCTCCTTTCCTTTCCCTTTTCTTTCCCTCTTTTCCCCTCCCCCTTCTCCCTTCTTCTCCCTTTTTCCCTTCTTTTCCCCCCCACCTCTTTTTCCTTTCCTCATTCCACCACCCCCTCATAATTTCCCCCCCCCCCTATTTGATGGATGTCTAGAATAGGTCCTGATTGGACCGACTCAATGGGTCTACCTATACATTTGTATGCTGTATGTATTAATGTACAATACCCAACATCGCTACTTCGGTTTTGGGAAGAATCCAATATACATTCATGCTATGTTTGTAGTTACTATGCATGTACTTTCATGACTTTGTTTAAAGTGGGCTTATACATGTGAATAAACTGTTTCTGTTCCACATTCTCTGCTGACACCTGGAGGCGGGGCTCTGGGGGCCAATGGCGGGGTCCGGTCTTTCCGGCGGATATGTGTCCCTCCTGATCAGCGGCGTCCGCTGTTTCCGCCGGATGTTCGGCGGGGTGTGTTTGCGTCATCCCACGCACACCTTGGAGGGACTGGGCGTGTGACGCCTCACACCGTACGCGGCGTGGTGACGTCACTTACGCTCAGAGACACATAAGAAGCCCACGCTGGCCTGATGGCGGCGTCGGCTTCTTATGCACCACGAGGAGAGGAGGTTTTTGAGGCAGCATCACAGGTAACAACTAGGAGACTTAGTCTATACTACATTTATTCTTACTTCGATTGGACTCTATATTCACATCGTGGTCATTTGTCTTTCTCTTCCTTAGGAATCTTTTCCCTTGTTTATAAGATACTTTTTGGCTTATTACTACTTTTACTGGTGGAACAAGAGTGATATGAAGAGTGCCTCGGTTTAGAGCAGATATAGGGTATCCCCGACTTGGTCATCCCCAAGGGGTGTTCCCCCATCTCTCTTCTTTCCTCGGTCACTCTCCCGACTAGACCATTAGTGAATCTGCAATCACTTCCTACAACATTTTTTGATGCTTTTTCCTCATACTCTCTCCTCGTGGATATATCTACATAAATGATTTTTGTAAGGTGATTATCTACCGTCAACATCAGTGGTTTCTATACCTTCCTCCTTACCTTTCTTACCCTTTGTGTGCCCTTCCCTTCTCCTTCTTGCTGTCCCTTCCCCTTCTGTTTTTCTTTTTCCCCCCTTTCCCCTTTCCTTCCCCCCCCCTCTGGCTCTCTCCTTTTCTTTCCTATGTACATTGCCCTTGTTTCTGCCCTCCCCTTTCCCCCCCCCCTTTTTTTACCCCTTCTCCCTTCACCTCCCCACTCAGAGTTTGATTACATTGATCCTTTTTTCTGAATATATATATTTTTTTTCATACACATGTTTAAGTCTCCCATATCCGCCGGTGAGACATTGTTGGTGATCCTGCCGCCCCCATTGGTTTATCCCGCCCCATGGTGACCGCAGGTAAAATTTTATACTCCCCACTGTATTCTGTTTTTTGGATATTTATATATCCTTTGTTTCAACAATCATAACATCCTCTTTTGTGTTGTTTCATCATGACTCATTCATTGCTGTTCTATTTTTATAGAATCGGTTTTTATCTTTCACTGTTTCTCCTGAAGAAGCGGCATAGTCCGCGAAACATGTAGAGATTCTACTGTGGAAATATGCCAACTACACTCCACAGTTTCAACTATGTTAAATGTATCCCAGTCAATTTGTCTTAATATTAACTGTATTTGTCTGTCTTGTGTATAATGATTTGTTCATGTAATCAATTTTTTATGGAATAAAAACTATTTTACTTATATCTGATGTTTATTTGTAACAAATACACCTTGGTATCCTAAATCCAGAACCAATTTCCTTCATCCCCTTTCCCCATCCCATTGAGTACCTCGTGTTGGGGAGTTTGAGGTCTCTCTTATCCCCCTTCCCCATTTTTTGATATAGTCTAACATCTGGAAGTTGATACCATTATGGTTCTATTTATAATAGGCTTTCTTTAATTACATCTACATATGTATTGTGCCACAATAATCCACACCTTTTGCACAGACGTTCAATGTTCTGGTATTGAATCAATTGAGCTTTGCCAACCATCTTTTAAGGTGACTGTCAGGAGAAAAGTATCCAGGCTGTCATTGCTAACTTCTAACTTCTAACTCTAACTCCTTTAAGAATGTTAGTTCCTTGGCTGTCATACTATTGTTGTGGTTTCTTAATCTCCAATCGGAAAAAAATTATGGAGATAATGAGTTCTGACACTCACATACAGTGTTCTTGTTCTTGCTCTAGCAACTCAAAAGTATTGAAGACAGACAAAGCCAGGCAACTAGAATTTTCCTGCAAAACAGTCCGGCAATTACAGCCCCACACTTTTCTCACAACAGAGTCACTTTAAGCGGGTTTGCTAATTGCATTGCAAAGGTAATGTGGGTTGCCTAGAAATACTGGCACTGTTTTCATGGATAACTACAACATACTGAAGATGTTTGTGAGTCCATCCCATATTAATGCATAACATTCAGCTCTAAAATGGTAAAAGACATATAGGCTTTTATTTCATGATCTGAGCTCCCCTACTGTTCAGTAAGCACCACCGCAGTATCTGAAAAATCTTATGTGTTCAACCAAGTATGGCACTTGGCTGCAAAGGAATATCGCTGACCAGATATGGACATTGCAAATTATTTTACACGTAAACACTTACTGTGAGACTGATACACTGTATTTAGTGAGTGTTTTCTCAGACCTATACATACTGAAGGCAGAGTGGGACAAGGGAGAGGGAAATGAGTTATGAGTGAGGGACAAAATAAATATATACAGCATATAAACATTTAGATATGGATACAGAGAAAAACTGTAGAGAAAGTGCACAAAAAGGCTGCAAGACAACTGCAAAAGAGAAAGGGTTTAATAGCTTGAGGATATGCAATTGAGGGAGAAGACACACAAATGACAAAAGAGGGATATAAATAGGACAAGTAATAAAGAAAGAGAAATCATTGTTGTGTAAGCTTCTTTTGCCAGTCTTTAGTCATTTCTATCTTGTACGTTTAACATTCTTTTTTTTTTTTTATCAGAAACAGAAGTTTATTGAAATTAACATAAATTACAAAGCAAATAGAAAATAACCAACAGGGAGTACATACACCACACATTTACAATAAGCATACATACAAGGACAGGCAATAGTGGAAAGCTAGTAACTTTTATCATGCATAATATTACCCTACCAATCAGGTCGGTGTCTCTGCTTCAGTACTGCCATGTAACCAAGTAAGAGGTAAACACACAGAGTGGACAGCAAAGGGAGAATACTCTTATTCATTTTCCTAAGTTGCCAACATGCGGTTCAGGACTAGTTCTGTTGGAGATAGACTGGGGGTGTCCAACCAAGGGTGCTACCGTTTCTCAAACTTAGTAGAGCAGCCCCAGTGCTGCCAAATATGTTTTTCTAACCGTAGAGTGCTACCCTCTGTAGCGATCCATTCGTCCACAGTCTGAGGAGTAGGGGAGATTCAATGCCTCAGGATCAATTTGTGAGCCTGAAACAGCGCCCTCCCCACTGCCTGTAGCGTAATATCATCCACAGAGAGGTCTCCGAGGAACCCCAGAATGCACTGTTTAGGGTCATCCTTCAAAGAAATCTGGAAAACTCTGTTAAGGGTGGCTATGACTGTCTTCCAGTATAGGTGGAGCTTCGGGCATCTCCACACCATGTGGATGAGGTATCCGTGGTCCCTGCTACATCTAGAGCATGTAGGGGTGTCCCTTATGCCCATTTTAAACAATTTGGCCAGGGTGTAATGCACTATGAGGAGTAGATACAGTTGGGATACCCACTGTGCTACACTAAGTGAACAGCATTGGGCGGCAAACAGGGCTTTCTCCCACTAATCATCCTTGAAGGCGCCCACATCCCTCTCCCACTGAGTAGCAGCCGTAGTCGGGTGGCCCCCAAGAAATACTGTCAGTAACATGTGATAGCATTGGGAAATAAATCCTTTATAGAAATTTACTTTGCTAACATAATTGAAGATGGGGGTAGGGGAAAGTTGCCACAGGTCTCTCCCCTGCTGAGTAAGGATGATCGAACTTTTGAAAAGTTCGGTTCGACCAGAACACCCGAATTTTCCAAAAGTTCGGTTCGGATTTCAGAACCCCATTGAAATCAATGGGACCCAAACTTTGGTGATCAAAAAACACCATTTTGAAGCCCTAAAACCCAATAAATGCCCCTAAAAAGTGCCTAGGGTTCTGGGTCATGCCCCATTAACTAATAATCACACAAAAAAAAGTTCTTAAAAATTGTCATTTTTGATAAAAAAGCCAATTATTGAAAAAATTTAAAAAAAAAGAGAGATTTTTTGATTTTTACTTTGGATTTCATATCTGGGGGGTCTAAAATGTGTGCATGTGAAGTTTCAGCTCTGTAGCATGTCCAGAACCCTCCTTTAACTTTAACACCTATATGATCTTTTTTTCTGGTTCTGGACATGCTACAGAGCTGAAACTTCACAGGTACACCTTTTAGACCCCCCAGACACAAAATCACACAAAAAAGTTCTTAAAAATTGTCATTTTTGATAAAAAAAAGCCAATTATTGAAAAATTAAAAAAAAAAAAAAAGAAAAAGAGATTTTTTGATTTTTACTTTGGATTTCGTATCTGGGGGGGGGGGGGGTCTAAAAGGTGTGCATGTGAAGTTTCAGCTCTGTAGCATGTCCAGAACCATGAAAAAAAAAAGATAATTTTTCAGTAGAACAGGGATGTGGGTCGGGACCCTCCTTTAACTTTAACATCTATATGATCTTTTTTTCTGGTTCTGGACATGCTACAGAGCTGAAACTTCACAGGTACACCTTTTAGGCCCCCCCAGACACAAATCACACAAAAAAAAGTTCTTAAAAATTGTCATTTTTGATAAAAAAGCCAATTATTGAAAAAAAAAAAAAAAAAAAAGAGATTTTCTGATTTTTACTTTGGATTTCAGATCTGGGGGGTCTAAAAAGTGTACATGTGAAGTTTCAGCTCTGTAGCATGTCCAGAACCAGAAAAAAAAGATTGTTTGTATTAGAAAACTTTCTGACAGGGGGTTTGCTTCGCTCCTGTAACACCTTGCCGGTTTAATAGAAGGCATTTTTTTGGGATCTTTGCAGTCAGGAAAAACATCTGAACTTGTGTATAGTGGTACTGTGCACAAGTTCAGATGTTTTGCCTGCCTCCAAAACCCCCCAAAAAATGCCAGCAAAAACACACCTGGGCATTTTTTTTTTGACGCTAGCGTTTTTTTGGCATTTTTTTGGGTTCTTTTGAGGCAGGCAAAACATCTGAGCATGTGTATAGGGGGTATATATACACATATATGTCTGAATATATACCCCTAGACATATATAGGTGTGATAGTAGCAGAAATATATTACTGTAAATGATTTCATTAGCGCAAGCATTTATTTCTGCTACTATCACACCTATATATGTCTAGGGGTATATATTCAGACATATATGTCTATATATACCCCCTATACACATATTCAGATGTTTTGCCTGCCTCCAAAACCCCCCAAAAAATGCCAGCAAAAACACACCTGGGCATTTTTTTTTGACGCTAGCGTTTTTTTGGCATTTTTTTGGGTTCTTTTGAGGCAGGCAAAACATCTGAACATGTGTATAGGGGGTATATATACACATATATGTCTGAATATATACCCCTAGCCATATATAGGTGTGATAGTAGCAGAAATATATTACTGTAAATGATTTCATTAGCGCAAGCATTTATTTCTGCTACTATCACACCTATATATGTCTAGGGGTATATATTCAGACATATATGTCTATATATATACCCCCTATACACATGTTCAGATGTTTTGCCTGCCTCCAAAACCCCCCAAAAAATGCCAGCAAAAACACACCTGGGCATTTTTTTTTTTGACGCTAGCGTTTTTTTGGCATTTTTTTGGGGTTCTTTTGAGGCCGGCAAAACATCTGAACATGTGTATAGGGGGTATATATACACATATATGTCTGAATATATACCCCTAGACATATATAGGTGTGATAGTAGCAGAAATATATTACTGTAAATGATTTCATTAGCGCAAGCATTTATTTCTGCTACTATCACACCTATATATGTCTAGGGGTATATATTCAGACATATATGTCTATATATACCCCCTATACACATGTTCAGATGTTTTGCCTGCCTCCAAAACCCCCCAAAAAATGCCAGCAAAAACACACCTGGGCATTTTTTTTTGACGCTAGCGTTTTTTTGGCATTTTTTTGGGTTCTTTTGAGGCAGGCAAAACATCTGAACATGTGTATAGGGTGTATATATACACATATAAGTCTGAATATATACCCCTAGACATATATAGGTGTGATAGTAGCAGAAATATATTCCTGTAAATTATTTCATTAGCGCAAGCATTTATTTCTGCTACTATCACACCTATATATTTCTAGGGGTATATATTCAGACATATATGTCAATATATACCCCCTATACACATGTTCAGATGTCATGTCTGACATCAAACATGTCCTCAAAAAAGCACTGGCAGTGGCAGCCCCTGCAGCATAAAAAATGCTTGGCTGGTGAGAAGCCATATTCCAGTTACGAAGCTATTCAGAGAAATGATCATTTCTCTATAGCGGTCACCCTGCTATGGAAGGGTTTTGTCACCCTGCCATAGCAGTCACTGCCAGTTAACCCTACACTACACTACGGTCCCCTTACACTTAACACTTTCCCTACAGAAACTCAATTTTTGAAGCTAACTTAAGTGTAAAGGAGCACTCTAACTACATTAGATATCCCTTTCCTCACACTAAAAATAGCTAAATGACACTTTTAAAGTAAAATTAACAGAACTGCTTCCATTCTCTTCCATGTCCAGTATAACAATGCTAGGAATATGGCGGGGGCGATCTTATATACTGGGGGGCGTATTCACTAATGATTGGTCTAGGGACTCCCTAGTCACTCCAATCACATTCCTAGCATTCTCCTGCCCCCTCAATTGGCTTTTGCTAATGGTTCTGGTCCAATCATGGGCTTTTAAAGCCCATTTCCTGAAGCATTGCATTTTGGGCGGTTCTGGTTGCCGAATTCCGAACTTTTTGGGCAAAAAGTTCTAAATTCGGCCGAACCTCGAACACCCAATGTTCGGGTCGAACCGATGGTGGACCCGAACCGTTCGATCATCCCTACTGCTGAGCCCTCACAGCATGCTGTAACTGGTAATAATAGAATTTCATGGAATCAGGGAGGTGGAACAGCAAGCTAAGCTCTGAAAAGGGGCAAAGAATTCCCCTAGAGAAAATCTGTTTTAAATAGACCACCCCCGGCCTTTCCCATCTAGACCAACGGGTCAATTTAGCGAGTTCCAGGTAATGAGCATTGCCCCAGATGGGACTAAAGGCTGTATAACCAGTAACATCTTGCTAGTTTTGCTCCATACTTTTTGCATGAGGGCATACGTTGGGAAGAGCTTATTAGACTTGGCGAAGGCCAAAGCTTCCAAGCCACCAAGAACATCCCTCCCAACCATCATCAACAGTAGTATTGGGGAAGTGGGGTCTCGGGTCTAGGGTCCCCTCCTGTACACCAACAGCCTGCTCGGACTATCTGCTGCAATTGGGATGCAAGATAATACAGCCACGGGTTGGGCAGCATCCATGGGCTTCTGGAACTGTTCCAACTTCACTCTGGGGTGACCAGTGCGCCACAATAGGGACCTAAATATCGTATTAATAATACATAAAATTTTAAGGGGGATCACGACAGTGGAGTTATGGAGGACCTGGAGGAGTTGGGGCATAAGGATCATCTTTATAAGATTCGTACGGCCAGCAAGGGACATGTGAAGCTAGGACCAGAAATTAACCTTGGTCCGAAAACGGGCCAGGAGAGGGGTCATATTAAGTTTAATCAAATTTAGCGGGTGGGGAGTGATCAAGATTAGAGATGGCCTTGCGGTTCGCCCAGCGGTCAGTTCGTGGCGAACTTTGCTCGTTCGCTGTCCGCCGATCATGCGAACATATGCCGATGTTCGTGGCCGCCATATTCTTTTACATTGTGAAGAACTTTGACCCATGACACATCCATCAGGTGGTACAGGACAGCCAATTGAGACATTTCAGCACATGGACATGCGTGCGTCACGCATGCGAAACACGTTGACGTCACACGCCGGCCGCACACCACCCGGAAGTGTCACCGACTTCCTGTCCCAGCTGCAGGCGCTCTGAAACCGCGATGCGCGGTACACGCCGACCATCCGAGGAACGCTGGAGAGGCAGTCTGTAACCGAGCGATCATCCTACAATCAAGCTGACAGGCGAGCATAGTTTCCTGAAGTCTACTAATATGGTGAGCATTTGCTAAACTGCATAGGGGGATCGAGAAAGGGCAGTGAACACCGGGTCTATAGAGCACAATGATAGACTTTCATATGCAGTGGATGGCCATCTGAGGGTCACTATTATCCTGCTTAATATCAAATCTATATCGGTTATTGCCAGACACCGGTGCGAACCTGCGCAGTCATTTCATATATCTGCGTCTCTCCCCAGCTCCCATTTCAAAATTAGACCAATAAGGAGAGCCCTTTAACATCTGTCGCTGGATGATCACCACGGTCTAAAATCACCCAACACTATCAAATGGCCATACCATTACCACAAGTCTTCACCCAATTGTGAAATAACCACTGATATTTGTCAAGCACGGACAATCCTATACCCTATATCTTTTTCTATCAACAGACATTCCTTCATTTTTGAGAATCCTTACACATAGGGAGTACTCTTCAAGTATATATCAAATCCAACTCCAATTTATCAATAAGTGAGGATGTCATGACTTATTTTGAACCCTGATTGTAGCATCATATCTACACCTGCTTGAATGTTTGCAGACCATGATGAAACACAGGAATAGATTGGGCAAGGTGCAGATTCTTCAGGTCTATATATATGTGTTTAATTAAATGAAGATACAGGATACCAAAATTCAATTTGTTTACTTCCAAAACCAGTGAAGCTGTGGGTCTGATAAACTGGGCTGCAAGTGATCCTTCACTGTGGCATGCTGATACACGAACCCATGCTTAGGCAGCATTAACAAAGCTCTGTTTTGAGCTATATGCTGCTCGCATTGGGCTCAGTGTATCTGTACTTCTGGTGTGAATGTGTGGCCGGCCATGTGTGTGTGAGTCATTGTATTGTTTTTATGTTATACATGTTCATTTTCACTGCCATTTGATACCATGCATCACCTGTGAATTGTTCCCCACATGTCGGGGTTGTTTTAAACAGAGTGTCCAATGTTTTTCAATAAAGTTTATCACAATTTTTGAAATAAGCAGGTGTGAGCATCCCTTATTGCAGCCGTTCTATGGGGCTGACCTTCAGTCCCTTTTCCTTATTTATTCACTACTATTACCCATGGTTGCGGTGGCTCCCTGCTCCTAAAAGGTGACCATTAGGAATTCTTAATAGGTCTCTTGATGGTCAGTGTCCAGCTGAAAAGATTTGTTGGACACATAGGTCTCTGATATAGGTGCTTCCTTTATAGCGTACTGTCTATATTCTGTCTTTTGTCAGTGTAGGGAGAGGTTGCTGTGGATAGCAGGGACAGACTGTCAGTGACACAAATCACTTGGTAATAGGTCCACAAAAGTCCTTTAAAGGACTGGTATAGGTGTACTATTGTTTGGTGTGCAGTATATAGGGGTGTAATACACTTATAATATACTTTCTAATATAGAAAGCGTATTATAGTGTATTTGGGTACTGCAGAAAGTTTGCCTTTTTCGCTGCGTTAACTCTGCTACACATAGTGACAAAAGTTGCTAGAAAATATTTTTCATAACTGGTGTGATAAACCAGTGGCCCCCAAAACGACAGATTGAAGCGGGGTGTTATATAACAAAATACTTTCATAATAGTGTACAGTATTTGGGTACTGCAGAAATTTTGCCTCTTTTGCTGCGTTAACTCTGCTACACACAGTGACAAAAGTTACTATAAAATATTTTTCATAACTGGTGTGATAAACCAGTGGCCCCCAAAACGACAGATTGAAGCGGGGTGTTATATACTTTCATAATAGTGTATTTGGGTACTGCAGAAATGTTGCCTCTTTCGCTGCGTTAACTCTGCTACACACAGTGACAAACGTTACTGGGAAAAAAGCATTATAACTGGTGTGATATACCAGTGGCCCCCCCAAAATGACAGATTAAAGCGGGGTGTTATATACCTTCTTCCACATATACTGCGCTTCTCTAGAGACTTTTGTCAAAGGGTCATTTAACCACTTAAATACAGGGCACTTTCACCCCCTTTCTGAGCAGGCCAATTTTCAGCTTTTAGCGCTGTTGCATTTTGAATGACAATTGCGCGGTCATGCAACACTGTACCTAAACCAAATTTATGTAATTTTTTCCCCTCAAATAGAGCTTTCTTTTGGTGTTATTTGATTACCGCAAGGTTTTTTCTTTTTTTGCTAAACAAACAAAAAAATAGACGGAAAAGTTTGAAAAAAAAAGTTTTTTTGTTTATGTTATACAATTTTGTAAATAGATTTTTCCTGCATTGATGAGCTTGCACTGAAAGGCACTGATGTGGAGGCACTGATGGGGTGGCACTGATGGAGTGGCACTAATATGCGGCACTGATAGGGAGCACTGATGGGCACTGATATGTTGCACTAATAGGTAGCACTGATATGCATCATTGGTGGGCACTGATAGGCGGCACTGATGGGCACTGATAGGTGGCACTGATGGGCACTCACTGATAGGTGGCACTGATTGGCACTGATGGGCACTAATGGGCACTGATAGGCGGCACTGGTGGGCAATAATGGGCACTGGTGGGCGGCACTGATAGATGGCAATGATGGGCACTGGTGGGCAGCACTGATGGGGAGGGCACTGGTGGGCTCCCTGAGCCTTGATTGCCATCCCTGGTGACCATGGTGGGCATCCCTGGGGTCATGGCTGGGCATCCCTGGGGTCATAGGTAGGCATCCCTGGTGATTCTAGTGGCACCCCCCGAGGGTCTGCACTGATAATCAATGATCTTATTACCAGTGCAGACCCCCCCCCCCATCAGGAGAGCCGCAGATCGGCTCTCCTCTACTCGTGCCTGTCAGGCACGAACTAAGGAAAGCCGATCAACGGCTTTTCCTGTGTACTATGTGGTTACATGGTAAAGAGCCTACGTCAGTACAGAGATTGGAGATGCGGCATGTCAGAGTGACATGCCGCATCACTGATCGCCGCTCTGCGCGCCCCCGGGGAGGCACGCAGAGCGCATTATCCTGCTGCCGTCATATGACGTCCGGTCAGGATAATGCAACCACTTTCCTGCCGTCAATCGCCTTTAGGGCGGGCGGGAAGTGGTTAAAAAATGACAGGCAGAGGAAGAGGCAGGCCCTTCCACAGGGGTGGTAGGGGTAGGGCAGGAGCACCAGGCCGGAGCCAAAGTGGGAGGCTGCAGAAGGTGCGTTCGATTACGTCAAAGGACGCACCAGACTTGGTTGAGTGGCTCACTCAGCCTTCCACTTCTGCACCCTCCTCATCCTCTCTATCTGCACCCTCTTCACTCTTTGCTGTGTTCACCCCCAAAGACACCACCACCAACACCACCACCACCACCATATACCCTCCGCTGGAGTCACAGCAAATATTTTCCGATCCATCACAAGACATTTACGATGCACAGCCATTCTTGGCATGGGATCAGCAAGAGGAGGTAGCAACAGCCACCACTCAGCTCTCTGATGACAGTACCCATATCAGCCCAAGGAGGTAGGTCCCCCCTGTTGCTGCCTACTCCGAGATCTCTAATGTTAGTGGTGGGGAAGGTGACGTCGATGATGCAGAGGCAAAATTTCTGCAGTACCCAAATACACTATTATGAAAGTATATTGTTATATAACACCCCCCGCTTCAATCTGTCGTTTTGGGGGGCACTGGTCTATCACACCAGTTATAATACTTTTTTCTAATTGCGTTTGTCACTCTTAGTTGTAGTTGTAGTATCGCTGCAGAACCGCTCACCAGTCACAATGCTGCACAATACAAATCCACTATAATATGCTTTCTATATTCATCCAGCATTGCGACTTCCTCATCTTCCTTCTCCTGCTCCTTGACGGCTTGATCAATGACATGACGCAATGCACGCTCCAGAAAGAAGGCGTAAGGTACGATGTCACTGACGGCACCGTGGCTGCGACTGACCAGTTTGGTGATCTCATGAAATGGCCGCAGAAGTCTGCATGCGTCGCGCATGAGCAGCCACTGGCGCGGTGAAAAAAAACCAAGCTTCCCAGAACCTATCCTGCTGCAGAGTTCGTACAGGTAGTCTTTAACTGAACGTTTCTGCTGGAGCAGCCTATCAAGCATATACAAGGTTGAGTTCCATCGCGTCAGGCAGTCACAAGACGTCTGATGGGCAGGTTGTGTCGCCTCTGAATGTCAGCAAGGCGAGCCATGGCTGTGTAAGATCTTCTGAAATGGGCCGAGATTTTTCTGGCCTGCCGCAAGACGTCCTGGACCCCAGGGTATTTGACAATGAATCGCTGCACAACCAAGTTCAGGACGTGTGCCATGCATGGCACATGTGTAATTTTGCCCTGTTTCAGCGCGCTCAGCAGATTGGCACCGTAGTCGCACACCACTTTTACACCACAATACCAATTGATCAGTGTTAGCCACTGATCTGCCTGTGAATGCAAAGCTGAAAGGAGTGAAGGACCAGTGTGGCTCTTGGCTTCCAGGTACAACAGATGCAGCACAGCATGGCAACGTCTCACCTGGCATGCCAAATAGGTTCTGGGGATCTTGGGCGGCGCAGCGGAAGAGTCAGCCGAGGAGGAGAGGGAGGAGGGAGTAGAAGGAGGAGAAGAAGAGGCAGGGCTGCATGAAATCCGTGGTGGTAAATAAAACCAAATCTACACAGGTGCCACAGGTTACATGCTTGACAGCCGTCAGAAGGTTCACCCAGTGGGCAGTAAAAGTTATATACCTTCCCTGCCCGTGTTTGCTAGACCACGTGCCTGTGGTCAGATGTATCTTGGCACCGACACTGTGTGGCAGAGATGCATTCACTTGCCGCTGAACATGGCCATATAGCTCTGGGATGCTCTTCTGCGAGAAATATTTCCTTCCTGGGACCTTCCATAGTGCTGTTCCAATGGCCACAGATTTTCGAAAGAGGCTACTCCAACAACAAGGATCAAGGTGGGTGAATGAAGGGCAACAGGCCTTTCCCACCAGCTACATGGCACCTCTGGCACCTCTGTCAGATCACAGAGTGGGGTCATCACGAACCGGATGAAAAAAAAGTTCCGTAGTTGTCCAAGCAAAAACATCACAAACTCCACAAAGTGGGGAAAAAAGTACATGGCTCCAGTCCCCCACAACTCAGACACAAACATCCTCCAGGAGCAAGGGCAGACGCCCTAGTTGAAAGTGGGGATACACAAGAAGAGTAGGTTTCAGTCCTCCTCAATATTAAAAAAGAATAGCGCGCAAATGCAAAAGAAATAACTACCAAATCTGAAGACAATCCATAAATAAAAATGGGGGTTTGGTCCCACCATATGGCCATATCGTGCTCAAGCCCACTACTGCGTCAAAGTACCCCATTATCAAAGTACCCCACTATCCATGAAAAAGAGATGAATCCAGCCTTTCTCCTCCTATATCCACTTGATGGTGGACACTGATTGAGTACAGGTGTGTGTGGGGGGGTGGGTAGGGTTGCTCAACCTCGATAGTCTGGTCAGACCGAATACATAATAAACAGGCAAAAAATTTGCTCCCCCAAATTTTGCCTGTTTATTATGTATTCGGTCTGACCAGACTATCGAGGTTGAGCAACCCTCCCCACCCCCCCACACACACCTGTACTCAATCAGTGTCCACCATCAAGTGGATATAGGAGGAGTCCCCTGTAGTGCATTTGCACATCCTTCCCAGCAAGGAGTATTATCTCCAAGGGTTAGAAAGGCTGGATTCATCTCTTTTTCATGGATAGTGTAGGACCCACTGATAATGGGGTACTTTGACGCAGTAGTGGGCTTGAGCACGATATGGCCATATGGTGGGACCAAACCCCCATTTTTATTTATGGATTGTCTTCAGATTTGGTAGTTATATCTTTTGCATTTGTGCGCTATTCTTTTTTAATATACATGTCTCTTGGTTCATAGCTGCAGCAGCTTTAGAAATACATGGGTATGCTCCCCCAAATTTTTTGCCTGTTTATTATGTATTCGGTCTGACCAGACTATCGAGGTTGAGCAACCCTCCCCACCCCCCCACACACACCTGTACTCAATCAGTGTCCACCATCAAGTGGATATAGGAGGAGTCCCCTGTAGTGAATTTGCACATCCTTCCCAGCAAGGAGTATTATCTCCAAGGGTTAGAAAGGCTGGATTCATCTCTTTTTCATGGATAGTGTAGGACCCACTGATAATGGGGTACTTTGACGCAGTAGTGGGCTTGAGCACGATATGGCCATATGGTGGGACCAAACCCCCATTTTTATTTATGGATTGTCTTCAGATTTGGTAGTTATTTCTTTTGCATTTGCGCGCTATTCTTTTTTAATATACATGTCTCTTGGTTCATAGCTGCAGCAGCTTTAGAAATACATGGGTATGCTCCCCCAAATTTTTTGCCTGTTTATTATGTATTCGGTCTGACCAGACTATCGAGGTTGAGCAACCCTCCCCACCCCCCCACACACACCTGTACTCAATCAGTGTCCACCATCAAGTGGATATAGGAGGAGTCCCCTGTAGTGCATTTGCACATCCTTCCCAGCAAGGAGTATTATCTCCAAGGGTTAGAAAGGCTGGATTCATTTCTTTTTCATGGATAGTGTAGGACCCACTGATAATGGGGTACTTTGACGCAGTAGTGGGCTTGAGCACGATATGGCCATATGGTGGGACCAAACCCCCATTTTTATTTATGGATTGTCTTCAGATTTGGTAGTTATTTCTTTTGCATTTGCGCGCTATTCTTTTTTAATATACATGTCTCTTGGTTCATAGCTGCAGCAGCTTTAGAAATACATGGGTATGCTCCCCCAAATTTTTTGCCTGTTTATTCAGTCCTCCTCAACCCTGTCTCGTCCAGCCAGACGCAGCAGATGTTTATTGTGGTTGAGCCAGGAGGAGGACTCCTCCGCAGTGTCAAAGAAATGGGCTTAGTCCCGGGCAGTGATTCGCAGTTTAGCTGGGTATAGCATGGCGTAGGTGGCCCCGAGGCATTGCAGCCGTTACTTCACTGATGAAAAATGGGCCCTGTTCTTCTGGACTTTGGCCGAGAAGTCCGGGTAGAAGGAGACTCACACAGCATTAAATTGGATGTTCCGCCGCTCCCTCGCCATCCGGAGTATGGCTTCTTTATCCTTGAAGTTCAGTAGGCGGGCCAGCATAGTGCGAGTGGGGCGACCCGGTTGTTGGGGTGTGGGGGGGGGGGCCCTATGTGCTCTCTCCATGGCATAGAGTGGGGAGGAGTTGTTCCCAAAAATGTCTAGGAGCCATTGCTCCACCAAGGCCGTAGGGTCCCTGCCTTCCACCTTTTCTGGCAGGCCAATGATGCACACGTTGTTGCGCCTCAGCTGGTTCTCAATGTCCTCAGCCCTAAGGTCGGTGGCCTTTGCTTGTCTGGAGACCTGCTGCACATCCCGCAGGAGGGGGGGAAGTTGATCCTCCAGGTCACTGACCCTGCTATCAACGGCGGTCGTGCGTTTCCGGACCTTTTGGAGATCCTGCCTGATTAAAGTGACTGTCTCTTTAAGCCCTCCAAATTGTTCTTTTAACAGGTCTACGGAGGCATTGCATTTATGAACCGCATGGAGGATATTTGCAAGGTTAGGCTGAGCATCAGTGCCAGCATAGCTGGCTGCATCTCCTGGCTGAGTAGGTGGATGATTATGCATAACATGGAAGGATGATTTCATCCCATCCTCCATACATTCATCCCAGGGTGAGGACTGGGAGTGTGCTGCAACTGCCCCCTCTGACTCCCCCCGGAAGGCACCTTCTGGGTGTAAAATCGCATATCCCTGGTGTTGTCCCTGGGGGCCTTTTTAGATGGTTTGGGGAGTTTACTGGCGGGGTCTCTACTCACAGTGCCGCCGTGCTGTTCCTGCTGCGGGAGGGCCTCTGCAGCGCCATTTTGGCTGGACTGCATGGCGGTTTCTGTTTTGTTCTGGCAGGAGCCCATACATGCTGAGCGGGTCATGAAGGTACCAGATGCAGGTGTTGCAGAGTGCAGGGTGATCTGTGTAACAGCGGAGGGGAGACTGGAAAAGGATCTATGTCGGATACCAGCGGGGAGCTCCGTGAGACACTTCTGCTCACATGCTGTTCCTGGCCACGCCCCCCATGTTTAACATTCTTACTAAATTATTTTTTTAGGATAGTAATGGCCTAGAGTGAGAATAATGGAGATACTACACACTGGCAGTATGATAAGAACAAAATGAGATGGAGAGAGCTACAAGCAGAATGCGGCTTAGTAAACTCTTATTTAACATTGTTCTGCTGAAACACATATTTTTTAAATAAAGAAGAGATATGTCAAATTTAGAATGCATTATTTAGATATTATGTTCTTCTTTAATCAAACTTTCATATTGATATATAATATATAATAATATTTCATTATTTGTTTGCAAAATATGGCAAACAAACCTAAAAGCAGAGAAGCATATCTTTTTTTTTTTACAAAATATAATGCTCCAACATGATATTTCTGCTCACGTGAAGTTCAACAGAGAAAATTTACTTGGCATTGAAATAGCAAGCGTTAAAGTAATAACCCTAATAAGAGCCAAACATATGAAGAAAGTGATTAGTCTTCTTTCCTGCTATTAGAGAGCAAATGAAGCTGAACAAATAGGAAGGAAAGCAAGTCACAGTGCAGAAAACGAATTAGAGATGTCAAAATGTTTTGAAGAAAGGTTGCCAAAGAATGATGATAACTCCTGGGCATGAATGCATGCATTAAAGTAAATCCTTCATGTCTGGTATGGAGTTTAAGAAGTATGCCACAATAAAAACAAGAAAAAAAAGCATGAGGTCACCCTAAAATCCTTTCCAGACCCTTACCTGAGTATGCCACCTGGCAGGCAAGGAAAAGAGGGAGGAGGTAGTATGCTAATAACGTGTAAAAAAAATTTAAATAAAAAAAAAGACTTCACACACATTGACAAGTCCTTTATTAAAAAATAAAAAACAAACATAAAACATGTTAATACACCGTCAATCACGTAGTTCAGTGATGCAGATTCTTGTCAATCATGATGAAAGATGCCTACCAATTCGACGAAAGAAAAAACCCGCCCCTTTCTTTGAAAGATACCAATAAGGACATCTCCCACAAATATTAGGGAAGCAGGCCACAAACAAACTCGTTTATATATTCCTTGCATCCCTACCCTGTATACAGTATGTTGTTGCATGTGCCATTTCTACATAAATAAACTGGAGAAGAATTTAGACTTGTAGTAACTGTTGAATATTCTATTATAAAAAGCCTGCTTAAAAGAATAAGTTGTGTTACCAGTTCCCTTCTAACTTCTGCCATGTAGTAAGCACTAGGGATAAGCTGTTTGTTCTGTTTGAACCTAAAGTGATTGTAAAGTCTCGTTTTAAAAAAGAAAAAAAAAATAACAATCATGTTATACTTACCTCATCTGTGCAGTTGGTTTTGCACAGAGCAGCCCCAATCCACCTCTTCTCAGGTCCCTTGTTCCTGCTCCTGCCCCCCCTTCCTATCGAGTGCCCCCAGCTTGCTATGGGGGCCCCCGAGATGAGCTGCAGCTCCGTGTGTCCATTCAGACATGGAGCTGCTGTTAGCCCCTGCCCCCCTGATTGTCTCTCTTACTTTGATTGACAGCTGTGGGAGTCAATGGCGCTGCAGCTGTATCCCAGCCAATTTGGAGGGAGAGTCCCAGGATGGCCGAGGGACTCGTGGACATCGCTGGACAGAGAGGTAAGTATTAGGGGTGCTGGGGGGGGGGGGGTTCTGCAACACACAGAAGGCTTTTTATCTTAATGCATAGAATGCAATAGGATAAAAAACCTTCCTGACTTTACAACTCCTTTATAAACACCTGAACCTTTGCAAGAGCCCATTGGGCACTACGCGTGAGGTAATGTAATCACGCTGGGACTAGGTGCAGCTGTGTATGCAGGGGATTGTATTGTGAAATGCTTGTTTTTTACTTCTGAAATGTGAGTGGATTTTGTTATGGAAATAAATGCTTTTTATTAGCGATTTGCACTATGGTTCTTTCCTCTTCCCTCCTATATGATTGACACCACGCTGGGAGCTGCTGAGAGCCACAAATTTGGACGGCCAGTGGGAGCAGTGCCACTTATAACACTGCAAAGTGCATATACTGTAGACCTCCTTTAACCTGCTGCCATCCGCGCTACAGCCTATATACGGCTGCAGCGCGGACTTGAATTTTCTGGAGGCCGTTTTTAAACGGCCTCCCAGAAAGACTCTCCCCGCACGCTCCCGCGAGCGCGCAATCGGGGAGAATCACAGATCGTGGTGAATGGCCAATCACAGCGGCCATTCACCACGTGATCAAGCCGTCCAATGAGAGATGATCTCATATGTAAACATATGAGATCATCTCTCATCGACGGCGCTCCTTCCTCACACAGAGCCTGCAGTGTGAGGAAGGAGGGGGAGCCTCACAGCGCCGGGGACACACAGCAATGTAATCAGGGCACTGATCACCAGTGCCCTGATTACTAAAGGTAAAACACATACACGAATTGCCCCCCCATCAGTGCCCACAGTGCCCGCCATCAGTGCCCCCCATCAATGCCCACAATCAGTGCCCATAGTGCTGTCAGTCAGTGCCCATCAGTGCCTGCTCATCTAGGCACTGATGAGCACTGACTGGCAGCACTATGGGCACTGAGTGTGGGCACTGATGGTGCTGCCCATCAGTGCTCATCAGTGCCGCCCATCAGTGCTCATCAGTGCCACCCGTCAGTGTCCATCAGTGCCATCCGCCAGTGCCCATCAGTGCCGCCTATCAGTGCCCATCAGTGCCGCCTGTCAGTGCCACCTCTCAGTGCCCAGCAGTGCCACCTCTCAGTGCCACCTCTCAGTGCCCAGCAGTGCCACCTATCAGTGCTCATCAGTGCCACCTATCAGTGCCGCCTATCAGTGCCGCCTATCAATGCCGCCTATCAGTGCTCATCAGTGCGGCATATTAGTACCTCCTCATCAGTGCCCATAAGTGCCGCCTCATCAGCGCACATCAGTGAAGGAGAAAAATTTATTTTCAAAATTTACTCGCAGAAAATAAGAGAATATTTTTTTTTTCAAAATTTTCTGTCTTTTTTCTTTTTTTTTGTAAAAAATAAAAAACCCAGAGATGATTTTTCAGCTTTCAGCGCTGTCACACTTTGAATGACAATTGCGCAGTCATGCTACACTGTACCCATATGACATTTTTAATCATTTTTTTCACACAAATAGAGCTTTCTTTTGGTGGTATTAAATCACCACTGGGTTTTTTATTTCTTACAAAAAAAAAAGAAAAAAGACAGAACATTTTGAAAAAAAAAGTTTTTTTTCATTTTCTGTGAGTACATTTTGAGAATAAGTAATTTTTCTCCTTCACTGATGTGCACTGATGAGGGGGCACTAATAGTCTGCACTGATGGGTACTGATGAGGTGGCCCTGATGATGAGGTAATAAAATTCCACACTGATGGGCACTGATAGGTGGCACTGACGGGTGGCACTGTTGGACAGTGATGAGCAGCAAAGATGAGCAGACACTGACTGGCAACACTATAGGCACTGATTGTGTGCACTGTGGGAACTTATGGTGGGCACTGTTTTTTAGCTTTTCTGTAATCAGGGCACTGTTCTCAGGGCCCTGTTGATCAGTGCCCTGATTACCTTTCCTAGGTTCCCCTTTGAGGAGAAGCCGCTGATCAGCTCTCCTCACACACACTCTGACAGTGTGAAGTGAAGAGAGCTGATAAATGGCACTTCCTCGTTTACATGTGACCGGCTGGGATTGGACACAGCCGATCACATGGGTCAATGGCTCTTTACCGAGATGGGGGTTGCGCTGTGTCCTAGCAACACACGCGGGCGTGCGAGAGACGCTGTTTTGGTGCGCCGTCCGAGAGGTTGTTCTGGTGCGCTATGTGAGTGGGCCGCAGTCTTCTGGGATCTGTGAAGTGTTGCAGAAGGCTGCAGGGTAAGAAGGGAGGCCAAACTTCCTGCCCAGTTCGCTGCAGCGTAATGAGCCGGAAGTGGGAGCAGGTACCTGTCAAAACCAGGTACCTGCTCCCTACCCCCCCCCCCCCCAAAAGGTGCTAAATGTGGCATCACAGGGGGGAGGAGGCAGACAAGCTGAGCTGGAGCTTCTATAAATATTTCAGCATACCATCAGCTAAGAGGATGCACAGCAATAAATTGCATTTAATGTTTAGGAGGAGAACAAAGAGAGCATAGAGGGAGGTGACAACAGGCAGGGAGAACTCATTGGAACAAATGTTCCTGCAGTCCTGAAATAAATCCCACCTTCTGCCACTATCTCCATCTCCTACTGCATGAGAACACCCAGCCACATTAATACCTCTGCCACCAATGTAAGCCGGCCAAAACTACTGCCACCAATGTAAGCCTGCCACTAATATCATTTCATACTGGGCCCTTTGCTGTTATTCGTTTCAACAATACTTTGCATTTGGGACATCCAATTTTTCTGCAGCTGTTTCACCACTGCAAAGAATGTCACATTTTTTGGCAGGTAACATCCTGTGTTCTGCACGAACATTGAATAATCTCTTACCCGTAGCCTGCTGCCGCAGGCTCAAATTAGCCTTCTCCCATATTCTCCAGCCAGTGTGCCATATGTTTGGCTGTTGTCTCTGAAATATGTCATTGTTATTTTTTAGTTTAGCAAAACAACTGGCTATTTTCTGTAATGTGGGTTTTTGGTGCACTCTGGGTTGAATTTGTATACAATACAGAATAGTACTGAAAACAAGGACACATGCGACTTAATGATTTGTTTGTCACTGTTTGGCAAAAAAAAATGTTTTTTTAAGTTTATACTTTGCAATAGATTTTAGCTGTATTGTCCCTGCTACTTCAAGTGCTCAGTTGTGGTCTTATGTCTGCTGCATAAGACATTTTTGTCTTTGAATAAACAACCTAATGAATACTTTTTTGAAAAGTGAAAAATAACAATATTGGGTTGCTGCTGCTTTATGCAAGCACATTAATAATGTAGAAGTAAATTAAATGATTACATATTTTTTTGATTTAACCACTTCTGGACTGGAAGGATTTGCCCCCTTAATGACCAGACCAGACCAGATTTTTTGCGATTGATCACTGCGTTATTTTAACTCAAAATTACGCGGTCGTGTGACGCTGTACCAAAATAAAATTGATGTCCTTTTTTTTTTTCCACAAATAGAGCTTTCTTTTTCTGGTATTTGATCACCTGTGCAATTTTTATTTTTATATTATAAACAAAAAAAGAGCTACATTTCTAAAAAAAAACAATATTTTTCACATTCTGCTATATAACATTCCCAAAAAATAAAAATGTAAAAATCAAAAATTTTCATCCTTTTAGGCCAATTTGTATTCTGCTACATATTTTTAGTAAAAAAAAATCGCAATAAGCGTATTTTGATTGGTTTGCACAAAAGTTATCTCGTTTATAAACTAGGGGAAAGATTTATGTAATTTTTATTAATTTATTTTTTTTACTCGTAATGGCGGTGATGCAGTGGCGTACCTAGAGCATTTGGCACCCGGGGCGGATCCTATATCTGGCGCCCCCCCCCCCCCCAACTTTAAAATGTAAAAACACCCACAAAAATTTGTAATGTTTTCAAGAATATTTTTTGCACAAATTTCACAGCCCCCATCACAGTGCCCCTTGCAGTCTGCCCTCCGTCTCTCTAATCACAGTTCCCCCTTTTGCACTCTCTGCCTCCCCTGCACAGTCCTACCTTCAGCATAGATAGATAAATAGCTAATATTATTATCAATGTGTTTAAGTTTGAGTAAGAGATTGGAGACTTGCTAAAGGAGATGGTCAGAGACTACAGACATGATACAGGAGATGGTCAGAGACTACAGACATGATACAGGAGATGGTCAGAGACTGCAGATATGATACAGGAGATGGTCAGAGACTGAGGACACGATACAGGAGATGGTCAGAGACTGAGGACATGATACAGGAGATGGTCAAAGACTGAAGACATGATACAGGAGATGGTCAGAGACTACAGACATGATACAGGAGATGGTCAGAGACTGCAGACATGGTGCAGGAGATGGTCAGAGACTGCAGACATTGTACAGGAGATGGTCAGAGACTGAGGGCATGAAACAGGAGATGGTCAGAGACTGAAGACATGATACAAGAGATGGTCAGAGACTGAGGACATGATACAGGAGATGGTCAGAGACTGCAGACGTGATACAGTAGATGGTCAGAGACTGAGGACATGATACAGTAGATGGTCAGAGACTGCAGAAATGATACAGGAGATGGTCAGAGACTGCAGACGTGATACAGGAGATGGTCAGAGACTGCATACATGATACAGGAGATGGTCAGAGACTGCGGACATGATACAGGAGATGGTCAGAGACTGCAGACATGATACAGGAGAAGGTCAGAGACTGCGGACATGATACAGGAGATGGTCAGAGACTAAGGACATGATACAGTAGATGGTCAGAGACTGCAGACATGATACAGTAGATGGTCAGAGACTACTGACATGATACAGGAGAAGGTCAGAGACTGCGGACATGATACAGGAGATGGTCAGAGACTGAGGACATGATACAGTAGATGGTCAGAGACTGCAGACATGATACAGTAGATGGTCAGAGACTGCAGACATTATACAGGAGATGGTCAGAGACTGCAGACATGATACAGGAGATGGTCAGAGACTACAGACATGATACAGGACAAGGTCAGAGACTGAGGACATGATACAGTAGATTGTCAGAGACTGCAGACATGATACAGTAGATGGTCAGAGACTACAGACATGATACAGGAGATGGTCAGAGACTGAGGACATGATACAGTAGATGGTCAGAGACTGCAGACATGATACAGTAGATGGTCAGAGACTACAGATATGATACAGGAGAAGGTCAGAGACTGCGGACATGATACAGGAGATGGCCAGAGACTGAGGACATGATACAGTAGATGGTCAGAGACTGCAGACATGATACAGTAGATGGTCAGAGACTGCAGACGTGATACAGGAGATTGTCAGAGACTGCAGACGTGATACAGGAGATGGTCAGAGACTACAGACATGATACAGGAGAAGGTCAGAGACTGAGGACATGATACAGGAGATGGTCAGAGACTGAGGACATGATACAGTAGATGGTCAGAGACTGCAGACATGATACAGTAGATGGTCAGAGACTACAGACATGATACAGGAGAAGGTCAGAGACTGCGGACATGATACTGGAGATGGTCAGAGACTGAGGACATGATACAATAGATGGTCAGAGACTGCAGACATGATACAGTAGATGGTCAGAGACTGCAGACATGATACAGGAGATGGTCAGAGACTGCAGACGTGATACAGGAGATGGTCAGAGACTACAGACATGATACAGGAGATGGTCAGAGACTGAGGACATGAAACAGTAGATGGTCAGAGACTGAGGACATGATACAGTAGATGGTCAGACACTGCAGACATGATACAGTAGATGGTCAGAGACTGCAGACATGATACAGGAGATGCTCAGAGACTGAGGACATGATAGAAGAGCACTAGGGGGGCCGGAGAGCATAGACGAAGCAGAGAGCAATGGAGGAGCTGAAGGGCACGGTGGGGGGGGGGACTGGAGAGAATTAAGAGGGGGCTTGGAAAGCATTGTAGGGGGGTTGGAAGGTGCAGGGGGTGGAGAGCACTGGGGGGGACAGGGAGCACTTGGGGGGCGAGCAGGGAAAATCAGGGGGTGGAGAGCACTGGGGGGGACAGGGAGCACTTGGGGGGCGGGCAGGGAAAACCAGGGGGGTGGACAGCACTGGGGGGAGGGGGACAGGGAGCACTGGGGGGTGGGCAGGGAAAACCAGGGGGGTGGAGAGTACTGGGGGGGACAGGGAGCACTTGGGGAGTGGGCAGGGAAAATCAGGGGGGTGGAGAGCACTGGGGGGGACAGGGAGCACTTGGGGGGCGGGCAGGGAAAACCAGGGGGGTGAAGAGCACTGGGGGGAGGGGGACAGGGAGCACTGTGGGAGGGTGACAGGGAGCAGTGGGGGGTGGGCAGGAAAAATCAGGGGGGGGGGTGGGCAGGGAAAATCAGGGGGGTGGAGAGCACTGGGGGGGACAGGGAGCACTTGGGGGGCGGGCAGGGAAAACCAGGGGGGTGGAGAGCACTGGGGGGAGGGGGACAGGGAGAACTGGGGGGTGGGCAGGGAAAATCAGGGGGTGGAGAGCACTGGGGGGGACAGGGAGCACTTGGTGGGTGGGCAGGGAAAATCAGGGGGGTGGAGAGCACTGGGGGGGACAGGGAGCACTTGGGGGGTGGGCAGGGAAAACCAGGGGGGTGGAGAGCACTGGGGGGAGGGGGACAGGGAGCACTGGGGGGAGGGTGACAGGGAGCAGTGGGGGGTGGGCAGGGAAAATCAGGGGGGGCAGGGAAAATCAGGGGGGTGGAGAGCACTGGGGGGGACAGGGAGCACTTGGGGGGTGGGCAGGGAAAATCAGGGGGGTGGAGAGCACTGGGGGGGACAGGGAGCACTTGGGGGGCTGGCAGGGAAAATCAGGGGGGTGGAGAGCACTGGGGGGGACAGGGAGCACTTGGGGGAGGGAGAAAGCACTGTGGGGAGCTGAAGAGCAGGGGGGGGCTAAAGAGCAGGGGGGGCTAAAGAACAGTGGGGTCTAGTGCACTGGGGGGGCGCTAAGAGCACTGAGGGGGGATTAGGAGCACTGGAGGGGGGGTTGAGAGCACTAGGGGGCCAGCAAAAGAAGTTGTATAGGAGGGGGATGGGGCAGCTGCATATAGATGAATTGATCTTTCCCTATTCTTCCTGCAGGAGGGAGAGGAGGAGAATCAGTTATTCAGCAGGCAGCTGCAGGAAGAATAGGGAAAGATGAATTACTCTATATGCAGCTGCCCCATCCCCCTCCTATCCAGCACACACACTTGAGCAATGGGCATTCACCTTCTTCCCGACGAGGCTCCGCCCCCCTTCGTCCCGCCGAGGCTCCGCCCCCTTAGTCCCACTGAGGCTCCACCCCCTGCTAGCTGCGCGGACTGAAGGAGCTGCCGCTACAGCTGCCTTCACACTGCGGGATCTGTCTGAACACACACCGGGCGGGTGGGCAGGACACCGGCTGACACCCCCCAGTGTGTGGCACCCGGGGCGGGCCGCCCCCCGCCCCCCCCATTGGTACGCCACTGCGGTGATGTGCGATTTTTAGTGGGACATTGCGACGGACAGATCAGACCCCTAACTGACATGTTTGAGACTTTTTGGGGGACCAGTGACATTACTACAGTAATCAGTGCTAAAAATATGCACTGTTACTGTAATAATAACATTGTAAGGGAAGGGGTTAACCTAGGAGTGATCAAAGGGTTAAGTGTGAGCCTAGGGGAGTGTTTTCTAACTGTATGGGGGATGGGCTAGTAAAATGACCACAGAGACCTGTGATCCTATATAGAAGGATCACAGGCTCTCTGTGAACTTTTCAGAGAGAATAATGGTCAGCTGTGTTAAGAAGACTTCTCTCTCAGCGGGGAGCGACCGCGGGTGCCTGGCAGAAATCCCGGCCACCGGCCCCGTGCAGTGGCGACAATGTCTCCTGAAGTAAATCCATTGTCAATCATGATGCCCGCCGACACTGCTGACCAGGAAAAAAGAAGAAAACGATCCACTGCTGCCGAAGGCTCCCACCGCCTGACAGTTCCTAAAAACCTAGGGGGCAGGGCCACCGACTGATGTAAATGGGTGTTGTATCATGATCACATGATAGTTTAAATTTTTGGGGTTATATTCTATATGTGCAAAGAGAGATCACACAAATACTTATAAGTATAGCATTTAACTTGTGACGTCATCGACCAGGGGCATGTTATTTAAGAACTGTCAGACGCCAGAGCTGGCAGTGGCAGATGGTAGGAGCCTTTTTTCAGGTCAGCGGTGGTGGCAGGCGTCGTGATTGATAATGAATTCACTTCAGTAGACATTGTTGTGGGTTGTGGGGAAGAGGCCATATCCCCATCAACATGGGAAGAGGTGCTTTGGGGGAGAGAGCACCCCCCCCCCTCCAAAGTATCCCCCATTTTGAGGGCTGGTGGCCTGGTATGGTTCAGGAGGGGGGGGGGTGCTCAATAGTCTCCTCCCTTTCCTAACCTGCAGGGTCGCATGCTCGAATAAGGCTCTGGTATGGATTTTGGGGAACCCCATGCCATTTTCTTTTACATTTTGGTGTGGGGTTCACCTCAAAATGCATACTAGACTATGTATTGGGAGGACCCCACGCCTTTTTTTTCACAATTTTTTTTATTTTATTGCTAGTGTTCTGTCAGATTTCCCTACCCCATTAGATTCCCCTACCATCGTCACTTCCGGTAAGGCCGGTGCGGGTCATCAGCTGTTGCCGTGTCATCATCAGCTGTTGCCGCATCACGCGTCCTAGTGCGCATGGCTGGAGTAGGTAGGGAAATCTGACACAACATTGCAACGGGTGTGCGGTAGGAGAAAATAAGAAGCCATTCCGCACACGCGGATACACACACAGTATATATATCCTGCCAAATGGACAGTGGCCGTGCACATAGGGGGTAGGGAATATCTATATTATATATATTTATATATATATATATATATATATATATATATATAAACAAATATATATATATATATATATATATACTGTATATATATACATACAGTATGTATAAATTCCCTACCCCCAAGCACATGCCCACTGTCCATTTGTCAGGCTGTGTCCCATTGTCAGGTTGTGATGGCTGGGCAGTGTGGGGCAAGGAGATCGGATGGATGTTTGGTATAAGAGATCTCCCTGCTCGCTGCCTGCTTGTGAGCATACGTGGTGTCTCCCACTGTGTGTGTCCAGGGGGAGTAGTTAGCCATGCGTGCCTATTGGCTCCTTATTTTCTCCTACCGCACACCCATTGCGATGTTGTGTCAGATTTCCCTACCTACCCCGGGCATGCGCACTAGGACGTGTGACGTGGCAACAGCTGATGACCCGCACCGGCCGCACCGGAAGTTACGAGGGTAGGGGAATCTGACGGGGTAGAGAAATCTGACAGAACACCGGCAATTCCTTTTTTTTTTTTTTAACCAATAATTTTTTTATTGAAGAAAAATAAACATGTACAAAGAATACGTTCCAACATTTTCATACATCAAGTATATCAGGTTACAAAGGAAAAGTTATTCAAATACATTCTCGTACGTGGTTCCATAAGAGCAAAACAGTAGAAAATCCCCCTGTGTTTTATACCTCTACCTTGAGGGCAGTCGCCTCGCCACCTACTAACACCTTTAGCAAACATGTAGCCCAAACATTACCAACAGGAGATCCTGTCAGGAGAGGAATGATCTCCACAGAGATACCCATCACCCCCAAAGGGGAACACACTGTGATTAGGTACCTCCTTAAGCCGCTGAAAAAGGAAGCAGATGCGCCACTACCTGCCTCCCTGTCCCAACCGGACTACTCTGTGGCTAGCCAGCTTCAAAAGTTGAGAGCAACCGCCTCCCACTTGCCTGTCTGTACACGGGGATCCTCCATAGCCCAACTTGAACCAAGTTCTAACATAGGCTATACCATGTTGGAGAGCGAAAATAAAGAAGGAGTTAGGGAAAATTTGCACCTGGGGTTGGGAGGGGGGGGGGCTGCCAAAGGAGAGATAACCTGTACCTTAGTCCTAGATGCGTCCCTCAAGTGTCAGAGGACCTGAGAATTTGGGGAAGCTATCCTCTAGCACTTATATTTTGTCATTAGAAGCCTTCAACCAAGAGTCCCAATTCTTATGAAACTTGTCTGCCCTCTTTTCTTTGTATGCCAGCATCCTTTCCATTTCGCATTGCGAGTTGACTCTCCTCCTGATTTCCAAGACAGTCGGAGATTCAAGGGACCTCCAATGAGCAGCCAATGCTATTCTAGTGGCAAACAAAATGTGTGCCACTACTATCTTGCTCTGAGAAGGGAGGTCAGCAACTCCTATACTCAACATTGCCATCGCTGGATTAATGGTACATTGACGTCCACATATGAGCGAGAGAAGCGAGGAGACCTGTCGCCATAGTGGACGAATCTTAGGACAGTCCCAAAGTATATGAAACAGGTTACCTCTATTGTGACACTCCCTCCAACACATAGTTGAAATCTGAGGGTCTACCGCATGCAATCTAGAGGGGGTCATGTAATAGTTATGCAAGATTTTTTGCGAGTTGTCCCAGTGATCTACACAGGCCGAGGCTTTAGCATTAATTTTCATGGCCGCCGACCATTGAGATACGTGGAAAGTTTGTTCCAGTATTTTTTCCCATTTCAACATAGGAGGGGATTTGCGCACTAGAGACCTTTGATGGAAGAGCCTATAAAAAAGTGAAATGCCCTTACTCTCCGTAGCCAAAGATGCCATAAGGAATTTCCAGATATGGAGGGGTATATGAAAATCAGGGAGGGGTGTGCATTTAAGTAGGGAATTTATGCGGTGCAGCGTAAATGCCTCCAGTACATCGGGAAGAAGATTGTGGGGAATAGCAAAATTTACCCCTTGCTTCTTCCACCGAGATATTGACAGTCCTGCAATCAAATGTGGGAAGGCTGCTAAGGGGATGGGGAGTCTTTTAACCCTCATGTCACCAAAGTCAATCTTCAAAAATCTCTGCCAGGCCAGAACAGAGGCCGCAATTGTTGGGTATGTAGATTTGCCGACATTGTGGGCGATACACGCCGCTATTGCCAATGCCGGCAGATCATGTCCCATCGTCACCTGTCTCTCGATTTGATTCCACCAGTTGTCTTCCTGTCCCGAAAACCAAAATTGTGAGTGGTTAAGCAATACTGCATAGTAATAAGCCTGGGCGTCTGGTAAGCTCGTGCCCCCCACATATTTATCTGCATACAATTTAGAAATAGCAATCCTAGGTCTCTTCCCACCCCAAATGAAATGCCTAACCTTAGAGGCTAGCTTATCAAAGAACGTTTGGGGGATAGGGATAGGGAGAGTCCTGAAAAAAATAGAGTAGTTTAGGGAGGATCTGCATCTTGTAAGCTGCTATCCTACCCAACCATGATAAATGAACCTTTCCAATCTGCTGGAATTCCGTCTCCATTTGGGACAGTAGCGGCAGGAAATTGCACTTATATAGGTCTTCCACTTGAGAGGGTAGCTGAATACCAAGGTAAGTAATTGAGGGGCTATCCCAGTCACATGCAAATAACTTTCTAAGAGCTACCAACCTTCTTTTGGGTATACATACGGGCAGGGCAGAGCATTTGGTCTTGTTTACTTTATAGAGTGATACCTTACCAAGGGCATCCAATATTGTTTGAACTGCTGTCAGGGATGACTCAGGGTTGGTTAACGTGAGTATGATGTCGTCTGCGAACAGTCCTAGTTTATGTTGGGTGGTCCCTATTTGTACGCCCGTCACCTCCGAGTTCGCCCTGATAGCCTCCGCTAGTGGCTCAATGACCAGCGAAAATAAAACAGGGGAGAGCGGGCACCCCTGACGGGTCCCATTGGACAATTTAAAACTTTGGGATAACAGGCCATCATTATATACCCTTGCCGTGGGTGCTGAATATAGAGCCATAATAGCCATTTGGATACAACCCCTGAACCCGAATTTCTCTAGCGTAGCTGACAAAAAACCCCAGTGGACTCTGTCAAACGCTTTTTCAGCGTCAAGCGCTAAAAGCACCGACGGCGTCCGATGAATCTGCAAATGGGATAACAGATTGATCATATGCCGCGTACTGTCCGGCGCCTGCCTACCTTTGACAAAGCCCACCTGGTCTAAGCCTATTAACATCGGGGTCACATGAAGCAACCTGTTAGCTATTACCTTTGCGTATATCTTAACATCCACATTTAGGAGCGAAATTGGTCTGAAGTTTTGGGGAGCATCTGGCGATTTCCCCGGTTTGGGGAGGGTAACAATCACAGCCTCAAGCATTTCCCTAGGGAAGGTGCCTGAAGTGAAAGCTGCATTAAAAACCTTGGCTAGGTGTGGAGCTAGACTCTGTGGGAAGGTTTTATAGTACTCAGCAGAAAACCCATCTATTCCCGGTGACTTGTGGAGTGGGAGCAATTTTATTACTGCTACTATTTCCTCCTGTGATATAGGGGAGTTCAAACTGGAAAGTGTGGGTGGGTCCAGGCTAGGTAGGTGGAGGGTACTCAAAAATTGCTGAATCTCTGCCCCAGGAGGCATCGATGCAGGCTCAGAATCTGCTAGGTTATACAGGGATTCATAGTAATCCCTAAAGACTGCCGCAATATCTGTGGGATTAGAGGCTAGTTGTTGTGTCTAGTGGTGCTTCGGCTGAGTTATACGGGCCTTAAGTCTTCTGTGTTTTAGTTGAGAAGCCAACAGATTCCCTGCTTTGTTGCTATGAGAATACCATGAGACCTTCAACCTTTGAAAGTGAAAGTCGTAGTCTGCCGTTAGAGTGTTTCTAAGCTCTAACCTCAACGCTGTCAATTTAGTGAGCACCTCATTATTCCCCAACTGAGTCGTTTTATGTTTTTTCTCCAGATCCGTGATTGCAGTTTGCAAGTCACGAATCCGATGGGTTTTATCCCTCTTAAGCTGAGCTGCCTGTTGGATGAGAAGTCCCCTCGCCACAGCCTTGTGTGCACACCAGACCGTGGCAGGTGAACATTGGCCATTTGCATTAAGTTCAAAATATTCCTCCACCTTTTTCTGCAGGTCATTGCTATACTGCGGGTGGGAGAGCACATAGGTATTATTGCGCCATAGAGGCCTATGTACAGTATTAGGCTGTGAAATTAAATCCAGGGTTACAGGCGCATAATACGGCCACGTAATGGATTGGATACATTTTGGAGAGTATATTTATCTGTCAGGAAAAGGTCTATTTTAAAGTACTTCTGGTGTACAGCCGAAAAATAGGAATAATCTCGTTCGGTTGACATCTCCAGGGGTCATACAGGCCCTCTCCATAGCAGAGGGGTCCTATATTCGGCCTGCGTCTCCGCCCCCCCGAGGTGCAATCGATATCTGAACACATAACAGCATTAAAGTCCCCGCATATGATCAGAGATCCCCGCTTAGCACTATTTGCCATACGAATCATTTTCTTAAGGAATTTAACTGGTTTCTTGTTGGGTGCGTAGATGTTCAGCAATGTATATATTGACCCATTTATCTCCGCTATCAACAGAACGTATCTGCCCAAATCATCATGCTGTTCCTCTAATAGCTTAAAAGAAACCGTGTCCCGTATAGCAATTAATGTTCCAATACGCTTAGCTGGAGCACAAGACGTAAATACATACGGATACTTGGGGTGAGAGCATCTGGGGGCTTGGTCCTTGCAAAAATGTGTCTCTTGAACACAAACGATATCACACGCATTGTCCATTGCAGTCTTCCAGAGATTTCTCCGTTTTGCTGGGTGGTTCAGGCCTCTGACATTAAAGGACATCATCCTAATAGACATGACAGCTTTTCAAAGAGCGTTGGCTCCCTCCAGTGGCAGGTACAGTGAATGCAGGAAGGGAAAAACAAGAAGAAGTTAGGGGAAGAAGGCAAAAACAGGCCGAAACCAGCGGCCGACATAGCTTGTGTGTTTGCTGGTAGTTCTGTTGATAAAACGTAACAGTGCAAAACTTTTGGGGTGCAAGAAATCTCGCACTCAAAGCTGGGGTGAAGAAACATGAGCCGTACCCAGGTCCACGGGTACCAGCCAACCAGTGTATAACAACAACTCATTTTGGCAGATCCAATTTAGATATTGACAACCTTATTGGAACCGCCCGCACTTTTCAGGTGGGTTTGCTTGCGCTAGATCGCTCTCGGGTCCCCGAGGCCTGCGGTTGAAGGTTCTCATCTCTGGGAATAAGCCCCCATTGGCGAAGGAGATCTAGCCCCCTGGCCATGGATTGTATCACGTGTGTCGCATTATTCATGGTCACCGTCAGTTTTGCAGGGAACCCCCACTTGTAAAGGATCTTGTGGTTCCTCAAGATTTTTGTGATAGGAACTAGATTATGGCGGGCTGCTAACGTAGCTTGAGAAAGGTCAGCGTAGAGTGCAATCCCCCCATATGGATCCGGGAGAAAAGCATTCTGTCTGGAGAATCTCATTAGCTGATCCTTGATGTGGAAGAAGTGAATTCTTGCTATCACATCTCTAGGCACAGATTCAGGTATATGAGCCGGCTTGGGCAGCCTGTGTGCCCTGTCTATAATCACATCCGCCTCTGTGAGGCCTGGTAAAGTCTTGAGCATTAGTTGCTGCAGGAACGGTGTGAGTTCAGCTGGTTTCACTGACTCAGATATTCCCCTGAATTTTATGTTGTTTCTGCGGGACCTATCTTCGATATCTGCCACCTTTAACTTAAGCTGTTTCAATTCCTCCTCCAATTCAAAGTGTACATCTACTAGCTCATTATGAGCCCCTGTGAATTCGTCCATCTTAGTCTCTACAAAGTCTACCCTCTCCCCCATATCTGAGAGCTTCCTGTTGGTGGACTTCATGAAGGACTGCATGTCCTTTTGGAGTGCCCCCCTCAGTGTCTGTATTAGATCCTTCATGGAGCTGTCCGTTATGGGCTGACCTGTTGTGGGGAACGCATCCAGCTTAAGGCCGCATTCATTAATTTCCTCTGCCTCTTCTCCAGCCAGAGTGTCCATGAGGTCTGAGGCCTGAGGTCCGGAGAGCCTCATTTTTTGCTTAGCTGGGCTGGCGGTGGGGGAAGACGATTGTAAAGGTTGGCAATCAGCCGACTCACCCCTGTCCCAGTCAGATGCGGATGGATGGGCTTGTCCTTTGCCTCGAGGCGATCTGCTGCGGTTCCGTGCGGCGGCGCCATCTTGCTTGGCGCGGCCCGGAGCTGGGGTGAAGAAATCTAACAGTTTCTTTGGTTTCTCCCGGTCCTTTCGCTTCCCCGCCGCTGCCATGGTGTTCCGCGGGAGGTGAGAGTGAGTTGTGGCCGGTAAACCCTGCTCAAAAAGCCGCTTCGAGTTGCTCTATGGGACCTGGTGTGCGGAGCAGAAGGTTCAGGCGTCCATCCGCTCCGGCTGCCGGGTCCGCCCCCCGGCAATTCCTTTTTTACGTTCAGCTGTCAGTTAAGCCAGTTGTTAAGGACATAGTTATCCATTCCTTGAAAACCGGCTATTCACAGTTTGTTATGGGTAAAAAAACAAAAAACAAATGCAAAACACATGTTAAAACGCATCAAAAATGCAACACTTGTATTTTTTTGTGGGTCCATTGAAATCTATTACATGCAAAACGAAATCCGTTGTGGGAAAAGAGTCCCTGACCCTTTTGAAAAATGCAGTGGCTGTAAAAAGGCATACATGTGAACGTGTACCATAGGAAGCCATGTTAAATGGACTGTAGTGAGTTTCTGAAAACTGCAAAAAGCCCAAAAAAAACGCATAGGTGTGAACCTATCCTAAAATAACTTCAGAGGTAAAGGATGCAAGGGGATGTTGGACAGAGTCTGAAGGCTTAAAGACCTAGAAGTGTACTATGGTTATGGAAGTGTGCATGCTCAGGCTATGTCCTGTAAGAAGGTGCATTGCACTTTTTATATGCAGGCATTGCCACAGTCAAAGTTTTTAATTCTAATATCATTCAGCAGAGCAAATGCTGTGAGAACTATACTTTAGAGCAGTGGTAAACTTACTTACAATACTTACAATATAGGAGGCCTCCCCCTGGGCCGTACATAATAATAAATGTATGTAACGATACAGAAAACAGATATAAATCATGACCATAGTGTAGTATATGGCCAGAGACTGCAGGCATGCTATAGGAGTGGTAACGACTAGGGTAATGCTAAAATACATAAATGCTAAAATACATAATCAGAGACTATAGATACGTAATTGATGTGGACTGAGGACATATTACATGATACTGCTAGAAATCGCTGTCATTACTTTCCCATTACAAATCAATGCTTCCACCATGGTGCTCCATACATCCGGTTTCATTATGATTTTTTCTTAACTGGCCTTAGTAAGCATCTAGGCAGGAAAAACACTGACTGCTGGCTGGTGGGGCTTGAAGGCCACACAATACATATGAAAGAGCCAAATACAGCCCTTGGACTGCCAGTTGGGTACCAGAGCTGTACAGACTCTGTTCTATATTTAAGGTATCTAAACACTGACTCCAGAGTTATGTTTAACTGTCTTCAGTTTTCAAGATGACCACCAACAAAGGGGGAGGGACTTCACTACTGATAACCAATGTAAAGGGGCAGTACACTCCCCATTAATGTGAGAGGGGGATACTACCCTTACAACCAATATAAAGGGGATTATTTTGATCTTGAAAACTTATAGAAAAAAGAAGGAGTGCTGTCATTCTCTGAGCTTATACTGTATAAAGGGGTAACGTTGGAGATCCAAACACTGATCTCATTTTAACAGATGTTTACGGAATAGGTTATGAAAGTCTGTCAGACTCTAACATTCAGATCTCTACTTTGGAAGGATTGTTGAATACCATGGAAGGACTTATTAAATCGTTCTCCTTTCTCCAGTAAGTCTGTGCAGTTTAAAAGTATCTCTGCACAAAGACCCCATGGTGCCTCCTAAACAGGGGCTACTATTCAAATTAAATCCTGCAGGGTGGTAGTCAGCCCAGTTGGCCTATAGTAAATTTGTTCATTTGGTTTTGCCCTAAACTCAGTGGAGCTGTGGTTTCTCCCCTCTGCTACCTACTGGTACCTCTGGTATTAGTATGAGAATCTATAGTAAAACTGACTTATAAACATTCATGCTTTTTCTAACCAACCAATAGGCGGTTCACTGTCAATGGTGAATGCTGGGGGAGAGTATAAAAATTGGAGAGGGCCAAGTGATCTCTTCTCCTCCCCCTGAGATGTGGCCTGGTGAGGTTGTGTGTGGAGCAGCTAAATGATTAGGCCTGAAGCCTTAGATGCCTGTACATGTGCTTGTAGCAGAAGGAACCTGCCTATCCACCGTGTCTGGTTACTTGAGGCCCTATGCTTAGTGAGTCTCACAGGGGACAGGAAAGGAGACGTTGATTATCTGAGATGAAAAACCAGAGGTCACTCTGCTGCGTGAGCTCCTTGGTGAGGAACTCGTGGAGCCTGGGAAAGCAGTACAATGGGATCATTGAGGCTACTGCATCTGCTAGTGGGAAAGATCTGGTTGCTACCCGAGACTGCTGCAACTAAAAAGGTTCATTCTGCTGGATGAGCTTAAACGCTCCATTCCTGTTCTGAAGTTATGCTAGTGAGTCTGCAGGCCAGTAATGGGTGTTCTGATCTTCCTACCCCTCTCTCCCAGGAGTTTTGAGTGTGAGCAATAGACTCTTTTTTGTTCCCACTTTAACCACTTGCCGACCGCTGCACGACTATCTACGTCGGCGGTCAGCCCCTCACAGGCAAACTGACGTAGGTCTACGTCGCTTGCTTGTGAGGGTCTAGGGTGGTCACGGACCCCCCCGCGCGTGTGACCGGCGGACCCGATGTCCGCCGGTCACTCTGCGATCGGCGGGGGAGAGGGAGAAAGTCAGGCGGCTTGTGTAAACAAGCTGCCTGTCATTCTCCCCTGTGTATGAATGATGATCATACGGTTCTACTATGTAGAACCGTTGATCACCGTTCATACATCTGAAGCCACAGCCAATCACAGTAGAAAGCACGCCCCTAGGGACACACATAGCCCCCTCCCTTTCAAAAAAAGTTAACCCCTTCACTGCCAGTGTATTTTTACAGTAACAGTGCATATGTATAGCACTGATTACTGTAGAAATGTCACTGGTAACCCCAAAAGTGTCAAAAATGTCAGTCAAGGGTCCGATCTGTCCGCCGCAATGTCGCAGTACCGCAAAAAAAATCGCAGATCGCCGCCATTACGCGTTAAAAAAAAAACAACAAAAATGACAAAAATCTTTCCCTTTGTTAGTAAACGCGATAACTTTTACGCAAACCAATCAAAATACGCTTTTTGCGATTTTTTTTTACCAAACATAGGTAGCATAAAACAAATTGGCCGAAAATGCTAAAAAATTTTGATTTTTACATTTTTTTGGGGGGAATTTTATATAAAAAAATTTGAAAAATATTGCTATTTTTGCAAAATTTACGCTCTTTTTTTGTTTATAGCGCATGATCAAAAAATCGCACAGGTGATCAAATACCACCAAAAGAAAGCTCTGTTTGTGGGAAAAAAAGGAAGCCAAATTCGTTTAGATACAGTGTCGCACGACCGCGAAATTGTCCGTTAAAGTCACGCAGTGCCGAATCGCAAAATACCCCCTGGTCAGGAAGGGGGTAAAATCTTCCGGGGCTTAAGTGGTTAAAGTAACTGGCACCCATATGTCTACATTTCCTATTGTCGCCTAAGTGATCTACTCCCTGAGGTGAAATGTCACCCCACCCTGTCTCTGGGGGTACCACCATGCCTCCTGGAGGTCAGGAGGAAGTTACATCTTAGTTTGCGCTAGAATAATTATATAACTAAAGGGATTGAGCTTTCAAAAAAAAATTCCATCCTTAAGGAGCGCCTACTACTGCATCATGTCTAAACACAGCTCTGTCCTAATGATTGCAGTCCTTCCTGATATTCAGTTTCATATTCATATTCAGTTGCCCAGAACATGCCATAATTCACCTTAGGTGACTGCTAATTCATCTACAACATTTTCTAACCTAATACACTTTGTAATAATCCCCTCTGTTGTGCGTTATACGTTTGAGAATAATTTCCCAAATAATAATTATAACTAGTTATTTTTGTCAATCAATTTCTTTTTAACAGCATACACTAATCGATATGACTACAGACTAAATAGAGAATATATATTTATTCGCAAGACATGTATTCACAATAAATAGTTAGATATGGGTGACATAAAAACAAAATCTTACATAAAATACAAACTTTAATTGCAAAACTAGTTAATAGGTTTTGCTCAGCAATATAAAGGAAAAGGATTACTTTCACCCAGAATAAGTAAAAACCATATAATAAAGAATTAATTATCAGACGAAAGCGTCTGCTATTTGCGTAGCCAACAGTTACTCCTCTGCAGTTGGAGTGAGAATTAAACTATGTAAAACCTGAAACTGGTTTGCTAATATAGCACCAAACAAAGAATGGTAAAATTTAGAAAAACAAAAAAAATTAAAGAAAAATCTATGATGGTTGTTACATCTGGGGAATATACTCTAAATATTCTGAGCACTCAATATTCAGTATACAAATAAAAATCAATAAAATCAATAACACATATTTACCCTTACACAATGGCTGCTGGCTCACAATGGTTGTTACCAGAGTTCCCTAAGATTGCTGCCTTTCCCAAAATGGTGGCTGGTTAAGGAGGAGCTTTGCGCCTTGCGTCCTTAAAGTTTCAGAGTATGAGGCATGATGATGAGGGTGTGAAGTATGTATGAAGTATGATGGATGAAGTGTATGTGGTGGAGAAGTGTGTGGGTCTGTGTTTGTGTCCCTATGTCTTGTATACCGTTTTGAGACACAAAGGCTATAAACAATTATAATAAGCCTGGCTCAGAAGGTGGAACTTCTTTCCATTGGTTGAGGCAGATAACAATTAATTTTTTGTGTGATCAGGCATTTACCTCCTTTAACCACCAAGTGTATCCAAGAGCAAAAATATGTGGTCTGAATTATTATAACTAATTTGTGGTAAAAATGTCAATTTTCTCATGGTACAGGTGTGGCTATCTGATATTTCTATTATATATATCTGTAAGGTTCAGATCTGGTAACGCCGTCTAATGAGTATATATTTTAATTACAGCATTTATATCGATCAGGAATAAATTATTTACCTATATACTGTATGTAGCGGTGTTTCATATTTTTAAAAAATGAATGTTTGACATTTGAGAGAAACTCGGCTCCATCTAGTGGCCAAAACGACACATTGCAGCTGCTCTGAAATTTCCTGTAATGTGATGTGATTTTCCTGTCAGGAAGTTGAGCAGACTACATCGTCCATAGTGCTTTGGGAGTACCAGGGTGCACTGCCTCACCGCACAGCCTTCTGGGGGAAGCTTGATAAAGGAAGGGAGGAGCCAGGCTCGGCCCTTCTGCACTGGACTCTGAGCCAAGCAAGAAGCCAGCGCTGTGGATTGATGCTGTATGTTAGGCCAAAGCTTCTGGGCCTGAAGTGACTAAGTTGAAACGTTCCATCTTCAGCAGAAGACCCTTCTCGGAGGTCCCATCGATGCTTGCAGAGACCGGAGTCGTCCACCACAAACACCTAGAGCAGCTGGTGACAGAGATCAAAAACTAAGTCAGCAGAGGAGAGTCCAGAGGGAAAAATCCTGTTGGTGAGAGGGCACTTGCCCAAAACTGACTTTATTTACCAAAAGAAGTAGCTTTATCCAGAGATAACCGTAGTATAACAGAAGGCAATAAACCCCGGGTGGCTCAGTATACCACCTCAGGAGATTCATAGACAAACATCAGTACCTGTATATGAGCCGTCCGAGGCCTGTCTCTTCCACAGAAGTTTTACCGCCAAATTACACAGACGCCCCGCGGTGACTATCAACTGTTAGCTGCCATTCTCTCTCTCTCTCTCTCTTGATCATCCATCTCTAGTGAGGAATACAAAAAGGCCTGTGCACCAGCATTGCATGCGAAGATCTTGAGAAGAAAGAAGAGAACTGTGTGAAGGGACTCAGATAGGCCTACCTGTCTGGTACTGTGTCTAGCATTTATTATACAAGAGTGTGGGGGTATTTTTATCTTTCTAAGTTGATACAAGTAACTTCTTAAAGAGCCATATTTCATTGTATCTCACTTGTTCAGTCTGATATATAGTAAATTAAGCCTTAATTTAACACAATCCTGTGTGTTGTCCCATTGTGTCATCCAGAAGGACTGCAATTGGAGAAAGGTAACAAGTCATTATTACTTGCTGAAGTGTAATATTTTAAGTTGTGTTATCTTGTAGTCATTTGGTGTTCCAGTCCTATTCTGGGTCAGTTGTGCCTAGAGAGGGTTTGAGCCAATTCTGTGGTTTGTTAGGCAGGGTGTAGACCCAATAACATAATCAGCAGCTCCTGCGGGGGTGGTGCTACATGTATATTCTGATTAATTACACATATAGTAGAAGCAGAAAATTATAGGGATACATACAGTACATCCCTCACATTAATGTAAATATTTTATTATATCTTTTCATGTGGCAACACTGAAGAAATGACACTTTGCTAAAATGTAGTAGTGAGTGTACAGCTTGTATAGCTGTACTGTAACTTGTGTAAATTTGCGTTCCCTCAAAATATCTCAACACAGCCATTAATGTCTAAACAAAACAATAATGAGAGTGATAGTGGTAACCCCAAATTTAACACACCTGCTCCTCATTCACACCTGAGACCTTGTAACACTAACAAGTCACTTGATCCTGGGGAGAGGAAAAATGGCTAATTGGGCCCAATTTGGACATTTTCACTTAGGGGTGTACTCACTTTTGTTGCCAGCGGTTTAGACATTAATGGCTGTGTGTTGAATTATTTTGAGGGACAGCAAATTTACACTGTTATACAAGCTGTACACTCACTACTTTACATTGTAGCAAAGTGTCCTTTCTTCAATGTTGTCACATGAAAAGCTGTAAGAAAATATTTACAAAAATGTGAGGGGTGTACTCAATTTTGTGAGATACTGTATATAGTTATAGTATACTGTATATCGCTACACAATCACTTGTATATGTAAACCCTTTCTACATATGAGATATTCCCAATCAGAATATTACCATCTAGGGGATTATTATGCCAGCAAACAATACAATCATGACTTGGGATTGTATATAATATATGGGATATAGTCTGATCATCATACACTTTTAGATAATATATATAATGTAATTCTCAAAATAATATTATCCTGAACATATAACCATAATTTCCATATCCCTTCTTGGTATATGATGGACCATGGGCATTGTACATACTTATGATCATATTCCCAAATATTATAAAATAATGTCTGAGTATTGTGAATTGGTGACAAGTAGAGCTGAGCGAACACCTGGATGTCCGGGTTCGGCGGGTCAGGCCGAACTTGAAAAAAAAGTCCGGGTTCGTGAACAGGACTTAACCCGAACTTTACCCGATCCCGAACCCCATTGAAGTCAATGGAGATCCGAACTTTTGAGCACTAAAATTGCTCTAAAACAAACATGGAAAGGGCTAGAGGGCTGCAAATGGCAGCAAACTCATCTTAAGAGCATGGAAAGTGCTCTGCAAACAAATGTGGATAGGGAAATAACTTAACCACTTAAGCCCTGGAAGATTTTGCCCCCTTCCTGACCAGGCCCTATTATGCGATTCGGCACTGCGTGATTTTAACGGACAATTGCGCGGTCGTGCAACGCTATACCCAAATTAAATTTACGTCCTTTTTTTCCCAAAAACAGAGCTTTCTTTTGGTGGTATTTGAGCACCTGTGCGATATTTTGATCATGCGCTATAAACAAAAAAAGAGCAACAATTTTGCAAAAATAACAATATTTTTCACATTTTTTATATGAAATTCCCCCAAAAAATGTAAAAATCAAAATTTTTTAACATTTTAGGCCAATTGTTTTTCTGCTACATATGTTTGGTAAAAAAAAATCACAATAAGCGTATTTTGATTGGTCTGCGCAAAAGTTATTGCGTTTACTAACTAAGGGAAAGATTTTTGTAATTTTTATTGGTTTTTGTTTTAGCGAGTAATGTCGGGGATCTGCGATTTTTTTTTTTTTGCGGGACTGCGACATTGCGGCAGACAGATCAGACCCCTGACTGACATTTTTGACACTTTTGGGGGTATCAGTGACATTACTACAGTAATCAGTGCTATACATATGCACTGTTACTGTAAAAATGACACTGGCAGGGAAGGGGTTAACTTTATTGGAGAAGGAGGGGTTAAGTGTGTCCCTAGGGGCGTGCTAGTAACTGTAAAGGGATGTGGCTGTTTGTGTAACTACAGAGATATACGATCCTACATAGCAGGACCGTATGATCTCTGCACTTACACAGGGGAGAATAACAGGCGGCTTTGTTTACATTAGCCACCTGCCTTTCTCCCTCTGTACCAGACTATCACGAGTGACTGGCGGACATCGAGTCTGCCGGTCACACGCACGGACATGTTAGGGAGCGAGCGGGGGCGGGAGCGCGCCTCTGGCGCAGCGTGTTCGCCCCCTAGAGCCTCACAGGCTAGCGACGTAGTCCTACGTCACTTTGCCTTTGAGGGGCTGACTGCCACCGTAAATAGTCGTGCGGCAGTCGGCAAGTGATTAAAATAACATAAAAAACAGAAAAATAAAAAATAATCATCTTGAATGATGTAGGAGGAGGACGAGGCCCATATGGAGTAGGAGGTTGAGGTGGCAGTGGATATGGCGGTGTAGGTGGAAGCGGCGGCGGCAGTGGAGGAGGAGGACGAGGTAGCCAACACTGGTTTTAGTTTTGAATAAAATTTCTTTTTAAATTAGGGTACACCCCAAAAGAGTAAGAAAGATAAAATACAACAATGGCTGGGTAAGGCCGTTATACATGTCTATTCTGCACAAGGTACAGACAAGTCCTGTGGGATCCATGCCTTGTTCATTTTAATGAACGTGAGCTTGTCCACATTGGCTCTGGACAGGCGGCTGCGCTTGTCTGTGATAACGCCCCCAGCCGTGCTAAATACCCGTTCTGATAATACACTGGCTGCAGGGCAGGCCAGCACCTCCAAGGCGTAAAGGGCAAGCTCAGGCCATGTGCCCAACTTGGAGACCCAGAAGTTGAAGGGGGCAGACCCATCATTCAGTTCGTCTAGGCGTGTGCACACATATTGCTCAACCATGGGTTCCTTCCTGAAAGCCTTGGAAATTATACCTCTTCATCCTCCTCCTCCTCATCCTGTGCCACAGCCTCTTCCATCATCTCCCGAAGTGTTTTTTCAAGAAGGCACAGAAGTGGGATAGTTAAGCTGAGAACGGCATCATCGGCACTGGCCATGTTGGTGGAGTACTCGAAACAGTGCAACAAGGCACACAGGTCTCGCATGGTGGCCCAGTTATTGGTGGTGAAGTGGTACTGTTCCGCAGAGCCGCTCACGCGTGCGTGCTGCAGCTGAAACTCCACTATGGCCTGCAGCTGCTCACACAGTCTGGCCAGCATGTGCAAGGTGGAGTTCCACCTTGTGGGCACGTCACATATGATGCGGTGAGCGGGAAGGCCGAAGTTACGCTGCAGCGCTTGACAGGCGAGCAGCAGCAGGGTGAGAACGCCGTAAGTGCGCACAGATGGCCCGCACTTTCTGCAGCAGCTCTGACATATCAGGGAAATTTCTAAGGAACCTCTGCACCACCAAATTCAGCACATGTGCCAGGAAAGGTATGTGTGTCCAACGGGCTAGGCCCAGAGCTGCTACGAGATTTTGCCCGTTATCGCACACCACCAGGCCGGGCTTGAGGCTCAGTGGCAGCAACCACTCATCGGTCTGCTGTTCAATGCCCCTCCACAACTCCTGCACAGTGTGTGGTTTTTCACCCAAACAGGCAAGTTTTAACATAGTTACATACCTACATAGTTAGTGAGGTTGAAAAAAGACATCCGTCCATCCAGTTCAACCTATGATGTGTGTGTGTATTTGCTGTTAACCGTACATTGTATACCCCTGTATGTTGTGGTCTTTAAGGTGCCCATCTAATAGTTTTTTTTAACTATCGATGCTCCCTGCTGATACGACTGCTTGTGGAAGAGAATTCCACATCCTTACCGCTCTTACAGTGAAGAACCCCCTACGTACTTTAAGGTTAAACCGCCTTTCCTCTAGTTTTAGTGAGTGGGCACGTGTCTTATTGTATTCCCTTTCTCTGAATAGTTTGTTCCTTATGCTAGGGTCGCCAGTACAGTATTTGTACATTGATATCATATCCCCCCTCAATCGTCTCTTCTCCAGAGAGAATAAGTTCAGTGCTTGTAGTCTTTCCTCATAGCTGATGTCCTCCATTCCCCTAATTTTTTTTGTTGCCCTTCTCTGGACTCTTTCCAGTTCCAGCACATCCTTTCTGAGGACCGGTGCCCAGAACTGGATAGCATACTCCAGATGTGGCCGGACCAGAGTCTTGTAGAGTGGGAGAATAATCTCTTTATTTCTGGAGTAAATCCCCTTTTTTATGCATCCCAGTATTCTGTTGGCTTTGCTTGCAGCGGCTTGGCATTGCATGCCACTGCCAAGCCTGTTGTCTACCAGTACCCCCAGGTCTTTTTCCATCCTAGACTCACCCAGAGGTTTCCCCCCCTAGTGAGTAGCTTGCTTTCTGGTTTCTGCCACCCAAGTCCAGTACTTTACATTTTTCAACATTAAACCTCATCTGCCATGTAGTTGGCTACCCCATTATTTTGTTCAGGTCCCCTTGTAAGGTTTCCACATCCTGCATAGAAGATATTGGCATGCTTAGTTTAGTATCATCTGCAAATACTGAGATAGTACTAGATATCCCCTCCTCTAGATCATTTATGAATAAATTAAACAGGATTGGTCCCAGAACAGAACCCTGGGGGACCCCACTTTCCACACCTGCCCAATCCAAGTACTCCCCATTAATCACCACCCTTTGCACTCTCCCCTGGAGCCAGTTCTCTATCCAGGTACTCACCTTATGGTCCATACCTACCTTCCTTAGTTTGAACAGTAAGCGTTTGTGGGGAACGGTGTCAAAGGCCTTTGCAAAGTCCAGATACACCACATCCACTGGCTTTCCTTTATCTAGGTGGCAGCTCACTTCATCGTAGAAGCTTAATAGATTGGTTTGGCAAGAACGATTTTTCATGAATCCATGCTGATTACTACTAATAATACCATTTTCATTACTAAAGTCTTGTATGTGGTCCCTTAACATCCCCTCCAAAATCTTGCAGACTACAGATGTTAGGCTGACCAGCCTATAGTTACCCGGGATATATCTCGGCCCTTTTTTAAATATTGGTACCACGTTGGCTTTTTTCCAATCAGCTGGCACCATACCCATCTGTAAACTATTCTTAAAGATCAAGAATAATGTTCTGGCAATCTCCATAATGGTCTGGCAATCACCAGTTTTAAAACTGCCTGCTGTCGTTTACCCCTGGCTGTGCTGAAGTTGGTGGTGAAGATGTTACGCTGACTGGAAGAGGAGGCGGTAGAGGATGAGGAAGCGGAGTAGGAAGAGTTAGGAACCGGAGGCAAACTGAAGCGCCCTGCAATCCTCGGTGGTGGAAGGACATGCGCCAAACTGCTATCTGCCTCAGGCCCAGCCACCACTGCATTTACCCAGTGTGCTGTTAGGGAGATATAACATCCCTGACCGTGCTTACTGGTCCACGTATCCATAGTTAGGTGGAACTTGCCACAGATGGTGTTGAGCAGTGCACACCTGATTTTGTCACCCACTTGGTTGTGCAGGAAAGGGATGGCTTGCCTGGAAAAGTAGTGGCGGCTCGGCACAACGTACTGTGGGACAGCCACTGCCATAAGGCTTTTAAAACTCTGCATCTCCACCAGCCGGAATGACAGCATTTCAAAGGCCAGGAATTTTGAAATGCTGGCATTCAGGGCCAGGGATCGCGGGTGGGTAGGGGGGTACTTCCTCTTCCGCTCCAGTGTTTGGGAGATAGAAATCTGAACGCTTCCACGGGACATTGTGGAGATGGTTGTTGGTGACCCAGGTGGTGGTGTTGATGGTGGATCCTCTGTTTGCAGGGTGGCAGGTGCCGCTGTCACTACAGAGGTGGATGAAGAGGCCGAGACTGCAGCATCAGAAGAGGAAGCAGGAGGAACCAGAGACCTTTCTTGGTTTTTGAGGTGTGCACTCCACTGCAGCTCGTGCTTTGCACTTAAATGCCTGGTCATGCAGGTTGTGCTCAGGTTGAGAACGTTTATGCCTCGCTTCAGGCTCTGATTGCACAGCGTGCAAACCACTCGTGTCCTGTCATCATCACATTGTCTGAAGAACTGCCACGCTAGGGAACTCCTGTGAGCTGGCTTTGGTGTGCTTTGTCCCTTGCTGCATTGGGCAGTAGCAGGCATAGTGTCTAGGGCACCCTGCTCCCTTTTCTGCTGTGCTGGTGGCTCTGTGCGACCACCGCCTCTTCCTCCAAACCACTCAGGTCACCTGCATGACGTTCATTCCATGTGGGGTCGAGGACCTCATTGTCCTTCACATCGTCTTCCACCCAGTCTTCACCCCTGCCCTCCTTGTCGGTCTCCACAATTCGGAATTCCGTAGCAGTGGGCACCTGTCTTTCGTCATCATCCAAGACGTGCTGCAATGGTCCTCCTATGTACTCATCTGGAGACCTAAGTGGTTGGGCATCGGTGCACTCAATCTCTTCCACTTCTGGGGCAGGGCTAGGTGGATGGCCTTGGAAAACCATGCTAACAGAGTCATCAAAAAGAAGAAGAGACTGCTGCATGACTTGGGGCTCAGACTGCTTGGCTGATTTGCAAGGCGGTGAGGTGAAAGATTGATGGACATCGGCTGCAGGTGCCAACTCTGACCTCTCAGCAGAAGACTGGGTGAGAGACAATGTGAAGGAAGTGGAGGCACTGTCAGCAACCCAATCTACTATCGCCTGTACTTGTTCTGGCCTCAACATTTGTAGAGGCACATTAGGCCCTGGCAAATACTGCTGCAGGTTCTGTCGCCTATGCGCAGCTGAGAAAGGTGTTTCACCTGTGCGTGTAGCTGGCACAGATTGACCACGTCATCTCCTTGCAACAGGAGCTCCACCAGCAACACCACGACCCAGGCCACGTCCCTTATTTGACCTTCTCCTCATATTTATCGAATTTTGGATCTTCCCCGAAATGGGTTTTTATTGATAAGCGGAATACAACAGTATGCATTGGGTGTATCTCACTGTAACATATGCAGACTAAGCCGCAATTAACTTTTTTTTCCCCCTAAATAGGTTTTTATTGCAATGCGCAATACAACAGTATGCAATGGGTGTATCTCGCTGTAACATATGCAGCCTAGGCCGCAATTAACTTTTTTTCCCCCTAAATGGGTTTTTATTGCAATGCGCAATACAACTGTATGCAATGGGTGTATCTCACTGTAACATATGCAGACAGGGCCACAATTAACTTTTTTTCCCCTAAATGGGTTTTTATTGCAATGCGCAATACAACAGTATGCAATGGGTTTATCTCACTGTAACATATGCAGCCTAGGCCACAATTAACTTTTTTTCCCCCTAAATGTTTTTTTTTATTGCAATGCGCAATACAACAGTATGCAATGCGTGTATCTCACTGTAACATATGCAGACAGGGCTGCAATTAACTTTTTTTTCCCCATAAATGTTTTTTTTTTTTTGCAATGTGCAATACAACAGTATGCAATGGGTGTATTGCACTATAACGTATGAATGAAAATCTGATAAATAATTGTCCCCTTAATTGGTGCTTGTTGAATAGCATATTTCAAATGCAGTGTCTAATCGCTGAAAGTCACAGTCAAATATGAAGGAAAATAGTTTTTTTCTTTTTGAAATGCAGATTAAGCAGACACATATGCACTGAGCTTGCAGGAACTGGCCGCTACACACCGCACGTCTAACAGGTTGGATACTGTTGTTGTTCTATTCCGCTTTTGAATAAAAAAAAACCCATTTGAATGAAAAACTGAAAAAAATGTTTTCCCTAAATACTGAAAAATAATTATTTCCCCCCTTACATTAGTTCTTTTTGAAGAGCAGGTTAGAAAAACAGTGTCTGTCTAAACACTGTATGTCAAAGTTAAATATGAAGGAATTTTTTTTTTCTTTTTTAAATGCAGATTAAGCAGACACATATGCACTGAGCTTGCATTAAATGTGCAGCACCACACGCCGCCACCCTAACAGACTGATAAAAAAAAGAAAATTCTCCTTTCTCCTCCTCACTGGGCTCAGGTCAGGGCATAAAGATCGTGAACTGCACCCCCACACAATACAATCAATGTAGATCACTGTCTGATTAAAGAAGATTGTTCCTATGCTTTCCCTCAAAGCAATCTCCAGCCTGGCCCTACAGTAATCTCCTATCTCTCCCTCCTGGCAAAAAGATTGTGCACTGCACCCCCACACAATCAAATCAATGTAGATCATTGTCTGATTAAAGAAGATTCTTCCTATGCTTTCCCTCAAAGCAATCTCCAGCCTGACCCTACAGTAATCTCCTATCTCTCCCTCAGCAGCATCGGGAACCTCTCCCTAGTATAGTTATAGCAGAGTGACGTGCGGCGCAATGTGACTCCAGCTTATATAGACTCTGGGTCACATGCTGCACTGGCCAATCACAGCCATGCCATTAGTAGGCATGGCTGTGTTGGGTTCTAGGGCACACTAGTTAAATGCTTGCTGATTGGCTGCCTTGCACCTGTTGAAACCACGCCATTAAAACCACGCCAAAACATCAAATAACATTACCAAACAACGGACAGTAACCGAACATACAGTGAAATGTTCGGATTTGGGTCTGGGTGCTGAATACCCAAAAGTCCGGTACGAACAATACAGTCCGGGTTCGCTCAACCCTAGTGACAAGAAAAGAAAAGGAAAAAAAATTCTTTCTATTGAGGGTTCTTTTGCTCTGTGTTCAACTTTTCCAGAGTTGAGACAATGGTCTGGTAATTGGATAACCCATATTGCTGCTTTTTACTTGAAGTCTGTTAGGAAATGTCCTTGTAGGTAAACCTTCCCCCAAGGTTGTCTCATCTGGGATAAGAAATTTAATTGGCTGTGTTTCCAAAATATTATATTCAAGGCTCCTTAAATACAATCTCTTTTGGTGACCATAGAATATAGCCGTCCTTGGCTTTTTATCTCAAGTATCAGCAAAAGCTTACAACCCTTTAATATGGTGAAAAAAAAAACACATGATGTTCTATCTGAAGATCTCTGTGAATGTCCTGAGTCTAAACCTGCTTTGGGGCTTATTTAGTTTTAAATCTCTATTTGCAATTTATGAAAATATGTCTATTTCTTTATAATAGTTCTGACACCTCCCTCTACTGAGAAAGAATATAAGTGTATTCACTATGAGCTACATTTTAGATTGATTGCATCGCCAACTTCTTTTTTATCCTACTACCTCCAAATCCAGTATATACAGTACCATTTTAACCATGTCAGTTGTAGTTTTCCTATTATGTAATCATAGCTAGCTGGTTCTATGAAATATTTATTTATAAAATATTTGGTACGAACCACACTGCCAGTATCCTAAAGTTACTATAATGATTATGAATGACATTAGGAAGGTACCTTTTTCAGTCACACCTCAACATGCCTTGTCCCTGCTACAAAATACTATGCACAATGGATCAATGTATACCTCCAAAGCCAAGCAGAAACAAGATTAAAATGGATGTAAAAGTAAAATGTTTTTTTTTTTTTTTTGTTTACCTTATTGCATTCTCTACATGAGGTGATGATGCAAGAACACTTGCTTATAGCCCAGTGTGAGTGCAGACCAGTGGGGAGGGGGGACATTCAAACTCGGGCACAGTTCAGTTCAACCAAGCCTAGTGTGAGTGCGCCCTTAAAGGAAACTACAGGGTCATATGATTTTTCTACTAGTCTTTGACAGTTTTCGTACACAATGAAAAACAGTCATTTTACTACATATGTGTCAAATATATGAGCAGTACCCAGTGGTTAGCAATTGATTCAGACATGGGAGTAATGGAATCCCATACAATGTATGCTTGCGTTGTGCATCAAAAAACACTGACAAAGCGAAGCAGCAGGATCCACAAGGCCAACATGTTTACCACATATAATAAAATATTAATTTTTCCTACAGCTTACCTGTAAAATCCATTTCTTGGAGTACATCACGGGACGCAGAGCCATATTCATTACCATATGGGTTATACATCACTTATAGGTGAATGGACACTGGTAACCAATCAGACAGGAAGTATCCCTATATAGCCCCTTCTACACAGCAAGTACATCAGTTTTGTAGCAAGCAATAAACATCCAATACAAGAGGGGAGGGACCTCTGTGTCCTGTGATGTACTTCAAGAAATTGATTTTACAGGTAAGCTGTAGGAAAAATCCATATTTCTTTATCGTACATCACGGGACACAGAGCCATATTTATTACCATATGACATTTCCCATAGCAATGCACTTGAGGGGATGGGTACACCATAAATACCGCCATCAGACCACAAGATCTACATAGCTGCCTGCAGAACACTGTGGCCAAATGCAGACTTCTCCCAGGTCCTAACATCCATTTGATAGAATATAGTGATGTATACACCAAAGACCAAGTCGCAGCCTTGCAAATCTGAGCCCAAGAGGCACCCACTCTTCAGGTAGAGTGTGCCATTACCTGGAAAAGGTGGAACCTTCCCTTTCAAACCATACGCCTGGATAATAGCCTGGCAAATCCATTGAGAAATCCTAGACTTAGATGCTGCCTGCCCTTACCTGGGCCCTTCTGGCAGCATGAGCAAAAGGTCAGTCTTTTGAATCTGAATGCACATACTACATCAAGAGAATGTAGTAACTTCCTCTGCTGTTTGAGGATTTGGAAAGAAGGAAGACAGTATAATGTCCTTATTCAAAATGAAAAGCAGACACCACCTTGGGCAAAAAGCCTGGGTGTGAACATAAAATCAAGAATGGCTCTTTACAAGAAAGAGCTGCTAGTTCTGATGCTCTCCTGGCTGAAGTTAGCGCAAGCTTCTGGCTGAATTTTCTGGTCAAAAGAACCAGGGGAATATGCCCTATGGGCTCAAAAGGCTGTTTCTGTAAAACTGCCAGCACCAAATTTAGATCCCAAGGACACATTGGTGGAAGCATACATAATACCCCTTGAACGAAGGTTTGAATCAAGGTATGTGATCGGTCTCTGGAAAAAAAAAACGATAAGGCTGAAATTTGACAATTAATAGTGCCTAAGGCTAATTTCATATCTCACCCTACTTGCAAAAGGGCTAGAATTCTTCTGACAATATATTTGAGGGGATGCCATTTCCTGGACTCACACCAGGTAATGTAAGATTTCCAGACTCTGTAATAAATGCCTCAAGAGACTGGTTTTCTAGCATTTAACAGGGTAGAAACTGCAGGACCAGATATATCCCGCTCTTTCAAAATATAGTCTTCAATAGCCAAGCCGTCAAATTTAGAGACTGTAAAGCAGGGTGGAATATTGGACCTTGGGAGAGCAGGTCTGGATGCAGTGGAAGAACCCAAGCCCTTGCCACTGCCAATTTTTGAATTTGTGCATACCAAAACCTCCTCAGCAATGCTGGAGCTACCAGGATTACTGGTTTCTCCTCTAGCTAGATTCTGCGTAACAGACAGGGCAGCAGCTGAACCGGAGGAAAGGCATAAATCAGAGAAAACTCCTCCCAAGGAATCTACTCCAACTGTGAGTGGATCCTTGATCCTAAACACAAATCTATTTAACTTGTTGTTGAACCTGGATGCAAATAGATCTACATCTGGGACTCCCAGCGTTAGCAGATCAATGCAAAGATCTCGAGGTGTAGGGACCATTCTCCCCGAAATATCTGTTGACGACTTAGAAAGTCTGCCTGCCAGTTTTCTATTCCTGGAATGAAAACCGCTGACAGGCATGGAACTAATTTTTCTGCCCAGGATAGAATGATATCCACCTCCTTCTGGGCTGACTGACTTTTGGTGCTTCCCTGATGGTTGATATAAGCCAGAGCTGTGGCATTGTCGGATTGTAACCTGACATGGTAACCCCGAAGTCTGGGCATCCAGTACTTTAAAGCCCAACAAACTGCTTGGATTTCCATACATTGATGGGAAGTGGCTACTTCCAGAACTTCTCCCCAGCTGGAGAGTAGGGATGATCGAACGGTTCGGGTCGACCCGAACATTGGCTGTTTGAGGTTTGGCCGAATTTAGAACTTTTTGCTGAAAAAGTTCGGAATTCGGCAACCAGAACCGACCAAAATGCAATGGTTCAGGAAATGGGCTTTAAAAGCCAGTGATTGGACTAGAACCATCAGTAAAAGCCAATTGAGGGGGCAGGAGAATGCTAGGAATGTGATTGGAGTGACTAGGGGGCCCATAGTCCAATCATTAGTGAATACACCCCCCAGTATATAAGATAGCCCCAGCCAAATTCCTAGCATTGTTATACAGGGACATGGAAGAGAGTGGAAGCAGTTCTGTTACTTCTGCTTCAAAGTGTCATTTAGCAATTTTTTGTGTGAGGAAAGGGATATCTAGTGTAGTTAGGGTGCTATTTTCCACTATAGTTAGCTTTAATTATTACGTTTCTGTAGGGAAAGTGTTAAGTGTAAGGGGACCGTAGTGTAGTGTAGGGTTAACTGACTCTGACTGCTATGGCAGGGTGACAAAACCCTTCCATATCAGGGTGACCGCTATAGAGAAAAGATCGTTTCTCTTATGTCACTTTCAGAGCACTGATATGGCTTCTCACCGGTCAGCTTGCTTTTTGGCGGCAGGCGTTCATAGGGATTTTTTGAGGACATGTTTGGAGTCAGGCATGACATCTGAACATGTGTATAGGGTTATATACACACACACACATGTCTGTATATATACACCTGCACATATATAGGTGTGAAAGGAGCAGAACACTATACTTGCGCTAATTAAATAATTAACACCAATATGGCTCCGCTCCTATCACACCTATATGTGTGTAAGTGTAAAATACATATAAGTGTGTGTGTATATATATACCCCTATACAGAAGTTCAGATCTTTTGCCTGCCTCCAAAGAACCCAAAAAAATCCCTGCGCCAAAAAAAAAAACGACCAGGTGTGTTTTTGCAGCAGGCGTTTTTTTGGGCATTTTTTGGGGTCTTTGGAGGCAGGCAAAACATCTGAACTTCTGTATAGGGGTATATATGTACACACACACTTATATGTATTTTACACTTACACATATATAGGTGTGATAGGAGCGGAGCCATATTGGTGTTAATTATTTCATTAGCGCAAGTATAGTGTTCTGCTACTTTCACACCTATATATGTGTATGGGTATATATACATATAAGTGTGTGTGTATATATACCCCTATACAGAAGTTCAGATGTTTTGCCTGCCTCCAAAAAAATGCCCAAAAAAACGCCTGCGCCAAAAAAAAAACGCCCAGGTGTGTTATTGCAGGGTTTTTTTTGGGCATTTTTTTGGGTTCTTTGGAGGCAGGCATGACATCTAAACTTCTGTATAGGGGTATATATACACACACACTTATATGTATATATACCCATACACATATATAGGTGTGAAAGTAACATAACACTATACTTGCGCTAATTAAATAATTAACACCAATATGGCTCCGCTCCTTTCACACCTATATGTGTGTAAGTGTAAAATACATATAAGTGTGTGTGTATATATACCCCTATACAGAAGTTCAGATGTCATGCCTGCCTCCAAAGAACCCAAAAAAATGCCCAAAAAATCCCCTGCAATATCACACCTGGGCGTTTTTTTTTTTTTGGCGCAGGGGTTTTTTTGGGCATTTTTTTGGAGGCAGGCAAAACATCTGAACTTCTGTATAGGGGTATATATATATATACACACACACTTATATGTATTTTACAATTACACATATATAGGTGTGATAGGTATCGGAGCCATATTGGTGTTAATTATTTTATTAGCGCAAGTATAGTGTTCTGCTACTTTCACACCTATATATGTGTATGGGTATATATACATATAAGTATGTGTGTATATATACCCCTACACAGAAGTTCTGATGTTATGCCTGCCTCCAATAACCCCCAAAAAATGCCCAAAAAAACGCTTGATACTAAACCGGCAAGGTGTGAAAATAGCGGAGCCATATCCCTGTTCTATAAGTGACATAATACAAACGAACATGCTACAGAGCTGAAACTTCACAGGTACACTTTTTAGACCCCCCAAAGTCAAAATCCAAAAATCTTTTTTTTTTTTTTTTTTCAAAAATTTGTCTCTCTATCAAAAATGACAATTTTTAGGAACTTTTTGTGTGATTAAGCAAAGAGGAAGGAAATGTGGGACTTTACATGAGTACAGCTGGACATATCATATTTAAATGGGTATATAATGTATATAACCTATAGGATCTCGGGTGTTGAGAACCCGTCGGCAATTGGAAATTCATTGGATACTTGATTATGCAGAGGGGTATATAAACGGATACATGTAATAATACCATATCTAAAATTAATATTCATAAATAGCAGATTTATTGTGACAAACAATTTTCCAAGGGTACTCAGTCTTAACACATATAAAAAATTTGATATACAAAATTTAATATAACCCAAAAAAAAAAAATGGGGACCCATAGGACGTTGACAACTTTAATCATTTAATTTAACATTCATAATCTAGAATATAACGTATATAAATACACATATAGCATCTTTATACCTGAAGTCTATAATTGAGAATAAATACATTGATATTAAATCCATAAAAAGCAGATTACATATAAAACTGAATTCTTCATAGGTATAGAATTTATAAATAACGGAAGCTTGGATATGAATTTATTGATTGAAATACTTGTAGGCTCGACGCGTTTCGTGGATCTACGTCCACTCATCAGGAGCATAATAAGGGATATATATATTGATTGTGTATCTTAGGTCGTGTTATATTGTCGGAACGATCCACTTCCAGAGAGGAGGTATAGGGCCAAGCCGGGAGAAGCCTGACCCGGGGCTGAGGCATGGACAACATCCAATGGAATGGGAAAAGGCAGCAGGAATTTATTAGCCCAAAGTGGAGATAGAGGGACAAAGAGTTGGCATATAATTTTTCTCATCAGAGATTGACGTAATAGATGCTCCAAAATCAACGAAATCAGAGTCCAGTATGGAGATGAAATAAGGAATAGTGAGCAGGCTGCAAGTCCCAGAAATTGGATGTTGATCCACTGGATCAACATCCAATTTCTGGGACTTGCAGCCTGCTCACTATTCCTTATTTCATCTCCATACTGGACTCTGATTTCGTTGATTTTGGAGCATCTATTACGTCAATCTCTGATGAGAAAAATTATATGCCAACTCTTTGTCCCTCTATCTCCACTTTGGGCTAATAAATTCCTGCTGCCTTTTCCCATTCCATTGGATGTTGCCCATGCCTCAGCCCCGGGTCAGGCTTCTCCCGGCTTGGCCCTATACCTCCTCTCTGGAAGTGGATCGTTCCGACAATATAACACGACCTAAGATACACAATCAATATATATATCCCTTATTATGCTCCTGATGAGTGGACGTAGATCCACGAAACGCGTCGAGCCTACAAGTATTTCAATCAATAAATTCATATCCAAGCTTCCGTTATTTATAAATTCTATACCTATGAAGAATTCAGTTTTATATGTAATCTGCTTTTTATGGATTTAATATCAATGTATTTATTCTCAATTATAGACTTCAGGTATAAAGATGCTATATGTGTATTTATATACGTTATATTCTAGATTATGAATGTTAAATTAAATGATTAAAGTTGTCAACGTCCTATGGGTCCCCATTTTTTTTTTTTTGGGTTATATTAAATTTTGTATATCAAATTTTTTATATGTGTTAAGACTGAGTACCCTTGGAAAATTGTTTGTCACAATAAATCTGCTATTTATGAATATTAATTTTAGATATGGTATTATTACATGTATCCGTTTATATACCCCTCTGCATAATCAAGTATCCAATGAATTTCCAATTGCCGACGGGTTCTCAACACCCGAGATCCTATAGGTTATATACATTATATACCCATTTAAATATGATATGTCCAGCTGTACTCATGTAAAGTCCCACATTTCCTTCCTCTTTGCTTGATACTATTAGGGATGGAGACAGCTGGACATCTTTTCAATTACTTTTTGGTGGCAGATCTATTCCCCAATTTTTGCCCCACTTTTTGTGTGATTAATAGTCCCTGGGGCATGACCCAGAACCCTAGGCACTTTTTAGGGGCATTTATTGGGTTTTAGGACTTCAAAATGGTGTTTTTTGATTACCGAAGTTCGGGTCCCATTGATTTCAATGGGGTTCTTAAATCTGGGCCGAACTTTCGGGAAGTTCGGATGTTCTGGCCGAACCGAACTTTTTAAAAGTTCGATCATCCCTACTGGAGAGAATGGCATCTGTAGTCACTACTTTCCAGACTAGTGGGAGAAAGGAATTCCCTTTCTTCAAATTTCTGGTCATCAACCACCAACTTAGACTCTGGTGTACTCTTGTTACCAGAGACATGCACTAATCTAGGGACTAGACCTTTCTGGTCCATGCTGACAGAATGTTGTTCTGTAAAGGTCTGGCATGGAATTTAGCACAGGGAACTGCTGTGAATGAGGACACTGTCTTCCCTAATAACCTCATGCAAAGAAGTACTTTTGCCATCTTATGGATTGAACCAGAATCTTCAGGTCTGTGACCTTTCTTGATGGCAAGAATACCTTTGCCCGCATTGTGTCTACAAGGAAACCCAGATATTCCAGACGCTGGACCAGACGCTGGACTGGCTGTAATGCTGACTTTGCCAAGTTCAGAATCTAGCCCAGACGTTCTAAGAACTGAACTGTCTGGAAAACAGTCCAGCTTAGAGCCAAATCCAATCAATCTATTAGTAAAAGATTGTCTAAAAATCCTATCACTGAAATCCCTTGAGACCTTAGAGCAGCCAGTACTGGAGCTAGGATCTTTGTGAACACTTTTGGAGCTGTGGCCATCCCGAAGCGCAGGGCCACAAACTGAAAATTACAGTTTTCTACTGCAAAGCGTAAAAAACCTTTGATGGGCCTGAAAAAATAGGCACGTGAAGGTATGCATCCTTGATGTCTATGGATGCTAGATATTCCTCTCCCTGCAAGGAGGCCATGACTAAGTACGAATGTTTAGAAACTGGTTCAGAGCTTTGAGATCCAGAATAGGTTTCACGTCTCTGTTTGGCTTGGGGACTACAAAAAGGTTTGAGTAAAAACTCCTGAATCTTTCATCCTCCAGAACCTCTGTATTCAATCTTTGAGACCTTAAATGGTCCAGGGCCTGAAAAAGAGATCTTCTTTTTAGAGGATCTGCAGGTATGTTTTATTTTACAAACCAAGGATGCAGGAACACCCGTAATTCCAGTTTGTATCCCTGCGAGATAGTGGAAATAACCCAGTTGTCCTGAATCATTTCTACCCAGACCTTTGAGAACCTTAGTAGCCTTCCCCCACCTGATTGAGTGGGGGCACCTCTTCACAAGGTAGGCTTAGAGATAGACTTGGTAGAACTCTGGGCCCAGGGTTTCTTCTGCCCTTGCCTTGAAGGCTTGGCTCCAGATCCAGCCAACTAGGGCCATCACAACTGCCTGGGATTAGAAGCACTGGGAGTCTGAGTGCTGGGAATCCAAAAAGAAGGGTGTTTGCTTTTCCTCTTAACAGGTAGCAATGCACTCTTCCCCCCTGAAATCTTTTGGATATATTCATCCAGACCATAACCAAATAGACATTCTCCATGAAAGGGAAAGCCTGCCGGCTACTTTTTACATGGTTGTTCGACAGACCAGCTTTTTAGCCATAGGATTATGCGCATATGCACTTTTAAAAGAGCAAACCGTAACAATTGTTGTATGGAGTCTTTAAGAGCATCCACTGCAAAACATAAAGAGCGTGGTAGATCTGTCAAATCTTACACAGACTCTCCTTGAGAAGGAACCGTCCTGGAAACTCGCTTAATACGGTCTTTTAGACTGACAAACTCCTATAGCTGTTACTGCTGGTTGTATCGTAGACCCTGCCACAGCAAAGGAGGCCTTTAGCAAAGATTCCAACTTGGTTGCCATTGTCCTTTCACATATAGGTGGCGTATAACGCATATAATAATGAATATGGTTCTGTGTCCCGTGATGTACGATAAATAAATTTTTGCTTTGTTATCCTCAGAATATCACTTGTTTTCATACTGAAAGTAGAAAGATCCAAGCAAACACTGATCACGTTTTGTCTTTAAAACCAGGTATCTCAATAAACAAGAGATAGGGGAAAATCAAGAACCAAATTTAACATCATAAAATCATTGACATCAATAATGATGTCATAAATAAACCTAATGGACTTATCAGTTGTTTTCATGTTAGAAACAATATGTATAGTCATTCGTCAAGAATGCAGCCTCTGCTGTCCATACTTCACATTTCTTTGAATGGAATTTTCTGCGTTCTGTAGATAAAGCGTGAAAACAACAAGTTCTAGCAGTGAGGACATTTCCTCTGATAAGAGGCTTTGTTTTATTAGTATAAATTAGATCTCATTTAAGGTTATAGGGCAGTGATATTAATGTATTAAACGTGCAAGAAAGCTTTCCATGTCAGTTTTGTAAAACAGTCTGTGTTAGGAACATTTCTGGCAATTGAAGCTTACATCCAGATACAATATTGTTCAGATCCTTGTGTTTGTACCTTTTTATGATATCATATCAAAAACCAAAAATATCCAGATAGGTGAAATGTTTTTTGTTCAAATGGAATGCAGTGAGTGTGTGCCTGCATGACTGAGGTGGGAAGGAGACAGGGGATGATAGGCTTCAAAGACAATGAAAGATTTAAATAGTTTGGTTTGCTTTGGAATCCTTGATTAAAATAATTACATAAATATTGCTATTGTTGCAACAATAGTGATACATACAGTCATAGACATGAATAATATATTGTGAATGTCTAATATGTTTGTAATGGGTTGACTGTTAAGTCTGGTTACATAGGTACTTTATTTACAGGTGTGAGAGCCAGTTTTTTTAGTTACACTAGAATGAATGGTGGTTGAGAGCTGGCATGAAGGCTTCCTGTGGTAAAGTCAGATCACGTGATATTTGATGCTCTGGAGCCTGGTGTGGGAAAGGAGAATAATATTTGCAGAAAAGAAAGCCAGGTGATGAAGGGCAATCTAACTGACTGTGAATTTTCTGTAACTGTCATTCACGCTAAAGGATAAGTGCACCCTTGTGACATAGTAGATACATTCAAGATCTGCCTGAAATGATTGAAAATATAACTTAATTTCAATGGAGTTAATGCATTAGGCATATTTGAAATGTCAGGAGACAAAGGTAGGGAATATATCAACAGGGAGGATGGAGAAGGACTGTGCAACAAGGGTCAGAATCCCAGAAAAAAAACAATTTTTTAAATGCAGTTTATTAGTAGAGAATAAAGGCATAAAAGTACAGAGTAAGATTATGCAGGGTACAAATAAGACAGTTGGTATAATATAAAGAGTACAATTATGTACCATTGCAACATTACAATGAAGATAAAGTAGGTATACAATAGAACAACACAAATAAACAGTTGTGACATCTGTGCAGCAAAAGAGTTCTAATGGAACCCAAAGAAAGCAATTAAATAAATTAACTGAGTAACAAGTCAAGTCTGCATGTTAGTTATTATTCATCTTGTTTTTACTTCTCCCTGTAGAGGAAGTCGAGGCAAAAGACCTAAGGTTGATGTCTATAAAAAATTAACACATTCTACTCATTCAATTTGCTAGGGCAGCCTCAGCCTCAAAAACAATTCTGTAAACTCTATCCTTAAATAGATATAATGCCTGCAGATGTCCAGTTGAGCATTATAGTTTTACAAGCACAGAATATTAACAGGCCCATAAAGGATGTTTTAGCTGCACTGAGGTGCAAATCACCAAGAATACCAAAGAGGCACCATTTAGGGTTGCAGTTGTTAGGAATCGAAAAATTGTGGGAGATTAATTCAGTGACTCATGACCTAAAGATCCCAAGCTTGACACATCCTTAAACCATAGGGAGCAAATACCCATCTATTAGCTAATGCTTATAACAGAGGGTAAGGCCTCTTGCACATCTTTAATCGTCAGTTGGGGTAAAATACGCCCTTTGAAAGCATCAAAGCTGAATGAGTTTATCTCTTGCAGAGAAAACTGTATCAAAATTAAGAACCAGCAAATACTTTGAGTTCCCCTTGAACAAATAAGGGTCTCGTTGAACACTCTCCAGCAGTCCTGAATTGGAGGAATTCTAGTGAATTTCCCTTGAGCTAGTGGGTAGTCACAGGGTGGAAGAAGGCTATTTCTAGAATACAGGCAGTCCTTGGGTTACAAATAAGATAGGTTGAATTTGTATGTAGGTTTGAACAGGTAATTTTTACATTTTTTGGATAGCATTAGGAAGGGTTAACCCCCCTTTATTGTTTGTTTTGCTGTCTGTGCCCCTGTTCAGAAGATTCCCCCTCACTTTCTGTCCCTGTGACAATTGGATTTTGAAAAGTTTGGGCGGTTGTGGAAACAAGGATTGGTGATAAAGCTTCAGTGGAGACACCTTTTTCCCATGATAGCTCTTACAGGAGTGAATTTCTCTTCCTAGGGGTAGATTTCCTCTTATTTCCTGTTGTTTCCCTCCATTTGCAAATATTAGCTGTATGATGTTGGATTGCCTGTAGATGGATAAAATATAATAGTTTTACCAACTACAATTGCTTTAAGGTACCCTGTGAATATAAATAATGTATACATTTGGGGCCTACAGTGGTGCATTGGGACCCACATGGCAATCTTACAAAGTGTTTCAGATTTGGATCAGTATAGCCAAAGTAATGCCACTCTAGGTGAGTGATTGACTCTTACATGTTGTGAACTGGAACAAAGGTTGTTGCACAGCTCGTATGTGAGATTCAGTAACAAGCAAAAATCCTTAATATTGCTGCACTCTTTGGTATCTTTATTGAAGCATTAAAATGACATCACAGTTATGACATGAATATTAAATGGTGACGTGTTTCACGCTACATTCAGCGCTTACTTAAACCTCATATACACATGATACACGCGTAAATGAGGTTTGAGTAAGCGACTAATTTAACATGAAACGCGTCACCTTTTAATGTTCCTGTCCTACCTGTGATGCCATTTTAATGCTTGAATAGAAATACCAAGTGCAGCAATATTCCGGATTTGTGCATGTTACTGTTTCAGATTTGGATTGTACCAAATAGGGTTATTGGGGGATATGACATTGGATTGTGGTAATAAGTGTTGTGATTGCATATAAATATTTAAGGATACAGCTAGGATAGAGATTCCATAAATGATAGAAAGAGACTGTCTGTGCATAAACGTGGTAAGCATTTGGAGACGATATTTACTTCATAGCTTTAGCTGCAATACTCAGCTGTGGAAATTACTACCAGTGTACAAATACTAATTGTAAGGAATAATAATATCTACATTAGGTCAAGGAATGCCAAGCCACAATGTGAGTGACAGTGGGAGCTGAAGTGTCGAGAGATAGAATCTAAGGGATTTGGAGTGCCAAATAAACAACGAGGTTTAAAATATCTGTTAAGGCATCGGTGTCAAACTTAATTTTATTGTGAGACACATCAGCATTAGGGTTGACATGGCCTTATGGATACAAACCAGTAAAGAAACCTTGAAATAATTTTCACGTCTTTCGGAATCCCTGCTAAATTATTACATCTCTAGCTCATGGAACTTTTGAGTGGTCAGTAATTTGTAAATATAATAATACATAAAAGAATAAAGACTGCAGTTTATCTAGCATATTTGGCACCCAGGGCAGATGTTTTTTTAATACCCCCTTTGCTCAATAAAAAAAAATATAAAAGACGTCAACAATTCTGAAATGGAACAAATAATAACAATGGCCAGAAAAGAAACACCTGTAGTGAAAATTTGACTGCCCCTAACATTGGTGGTCAGTGGAAAAGTGCCTTCTTATATTGTTATTGGTGTAGTGACCCCATACATCGGTACTCAACGGGAGAAGAACTACTTATATTAATGGTAGGTGAGAGAAAAGCACTCTTACATTGTTTACCTGTTGGAAAACTGCCCCCATTCACAGAGCTAAAAAGATAATTATTTTTTTAACTCTCCAATACTCAAGGAACCCCAAGCAATCTCTGGAGGAACTCCAGGGTTCACACCAACAGATCTTCACTGAAGCACCCTGAAAGTGATGATGGACTTTACTGGAGGATATGCAGACAGCTGACCTAAGATTAGAACCAGAGTATCGTACACATTCCACAGGAAAATATGGAAACAGGGACATGTCAAAGGTGAAGACAGGCAGTAAACACACGCAGTAAGTTACAAGTTGAAGCCAGTAATCAGAGAAGCAAGGATGCTTTATTGATGAAAATCCTTCAGTGCTGGACTTTTGGTTATTCTTGCACACATAACCTATTCTCTTATGTAATTTATGTAATTATTTCCATCTTAGTGATTATTCACATCATCAGTGGCATTATTATTATTGTCATCACCAGTTTACCTTTATTTTTTTCAACATCATTGTTATTTTGTTATTGCATTGTTTGGCCTCTTTCACACGGGCGTTCCGTATGTCCGTATATCACCCCATCCATTTGCGGGTGATATACGGACATAATGCATGCCAATGGGATTGCGGATGTCAGCGGATGACCATCTGCTGACATCCGATTTGTGTCCTTTCAGTTCTGTTCCGTTTTTTGGAATGGAACAGAACCCTATTTGTCTTCCGTTTAAAAAATGGAAAGGACGCAAAATTGAATCTCATCGGTGTCATCCGCTGACATCCGCAATCCCTCAGACATACATTATGTCTGTATATCATCCGCAAACGGATGGGAGGATATGCGGACATACGGATCAGATGACACAAGTGTCATCCGTGTCCATAGAAAAAAAAAAGTGCCGGAGCGGATCGAAATACGGTCCGCTCCGTGTGAAAGAGGCCTTATTCACATTTTTCTGTGGTTATTGAGAAAAGGAGCATATTTATTTATTACTGTATGTACTATTGACACTGGGTGTTTTGTGCTCTCTATTTCTTTATGTTCTTCCTGTATACACCAGGCTCCACTGGTCATTTTGATAGCAGCATTTTTATAGTTTCATAGTTAACAAGAGGGCAATAAGGGGTGCTGGAGAAGCTTTTTTATATAATTTTTTTTTGTGATCTTTACCAAAATGGAGGATGAAGCATATGAATTAGGTACACTTTGGGTAACCTATATGGTATGCATTGTAAATTAAATTATTAAAGTGGTTCTAAAGCCTTAATATTTTTTACCTTAAGACAAAAAACCCGGAGACCTGTCAGTTGAGTGCGTGTGCAGGTGTGCATACTCGTTATAAGCAAGGAGCTTGTCAAAGCTCAGGGCCCGGTCAGGAGAGAGATTAGTGCTCCTGTTTGGAGAGAGACAGAGGTACTCTACTCAAGAAACTGCACTCCATGCTGGAAAGATTCCTTGCCCATCGGATTGAGAGAGTGGAGGATGGGAGACTGAAAGAGAGACTCAGAGACTGAGGAAGCTGGGACAACTAGGCGAGTAAAAAGTGCTGAGGGTATCCATAAGTCTCAGGGGAGTGGGAAAGCCTGGGGTATCCTACTGAGAGGCCAGGAGTGGGTTGTACAGCTAGGAGCTGTGACTACAGGCTGAGGGAGCCTGGAAGGTCCAGAGATTCAGGAGAAGCTGGGTGAGACCAGACGCAAGTGACGCAATGCTGCCAGAAAGAGTCAAGTGGCTCAGCATTTTTGGTTCCCTTTTGGTGTGTGAAAGTTACATTTTCTGCGTGGGCACTGTTGGTTGGAACTTTAATTTTGTTTAAAAAAAGTGGGCCAACAAGCCTTTAATGACAGTTTAGAGTGGCATGACGCACTAAAAACACTTCTACCATGACCTACAGTTATTGACTGCAAAAGGGACACAGCTGTGTTCATCCAGATTGGACAGTGAAGGAGCATCAGTAAACTGAAGAGGCTTTTTATTTTCCTATCCTCATGTTCCTTGTCAGAACCTTTGCATGCAGCACATATAACACATCTCAAGACCTTTATCCAGACTAATCTACTGTTGAACAACTTTATATCATAACATGTATTGCATATTGACAATGACTTTACCCCATGCTGTGTACACTACGAATCATTATTGAGGGTATTTCCCCTCAATCTTTTAACCTTTCGGTGTTTGTTTATACCGATGTTTTAAGAATGAATTAATAAAATTAGAATTTTATTCAACTTATTGACTATCCAAGGATGTGCCTCTAAAGTCTGCAATTGAGGTCAGCACCTGCTAGACCCCTCCTTCTTTAATTTGTGTTTTTTCATAATTTTCTGGAGTTCAGCTCTAATCATTATTATAAGACAACATTGGTTTAGTTTCATGTCCCATGTCATCTCTATTTATATATATATTAAATGTTGCCACTGTTAAAGAACATTTTACTTCATGACAAATGCTCTATTCTTAAAACAAAATGTCAAAGAAAATATAACTGTTTTAGTAAGGCATAATAACAATTACCCTTCAATATAAAATTGTTTGCTATGACAGGAAAAAGTCATGTCATATCTTGTTTTTCTAATGAGTAGAAAATTGGGATGAGAAAATATGTTTGGGTTTCATTGGGCCATTTTTTAAACCCATCATAAATTCCAAAAATGGTAAGCCTAAATATAGTATAATCTTATATCTGATACAAATCGATATTAATGCAGCTTTGATTTGAACTGAAATAGGCATTTTTCAGAAGCAAATTACAATGGTGAATTTTCCTCGTCCTCCTCATCCTATTTATGGGCGCATAGTGTCTATTTCTTTGTGAAACGCATTGACGTCACAGATTCGTCATGTGACGTTTGAAGCCTTTGCCCCTTTCGGCTCTACACTGTCAGTGGAAAAGTCCCGGAGCCCACAATGACCACCACTTGAGATCTGCAGTGCTGTGTTATACCTGGCGGGCCGGCCAGTGAGCATGCGAGGCAATAGCTGACTGATAAAGGGAGAACCTGAAACTACCGCAGACTATCACCCATCCTCCGTAACTGAATTTGGCAACCAGCAGTATGAGCACTTGGAATAAGAGCTGGAGCTGATTTAAGACCTGGTGTTATTCTCCAGTCGACTATATGATTGCTGTGACAACACCTTGGTGGATTCACTTGGCTTGCTCCCCCAGAATCGGCCATACTGACATCTGCAAGCTGTGATAATCCACATAGACTCGTAACAACAGGTGTAATCTGCGTCAGTTTGGGAAACTGTATGACTTTCCTCTTGTGGCACATTACTTTCTGCACACTTGTTGTTGAAATTGGGAGACAGGTGAAGGTTGATATGGACTTTTTGCATATTACCATACTTCATGGCCTATGAACTACTAGTGGCATGGTGTCTTTTGAACTTGGAGTCCAACATCCCTGTCCGTGGATATCGCAGTTGCTATTTTCTACATCCATTAGAAGTCCAGCTATTACTGCTAAATAGCCCACTTCCGAGCTCTGACTGCCAATAATTATTGTTACCTTAGGGGTATGCTCAGCCCCATAATTTCACATTTAGTGCAGTTTGCTGGGAGACAATTGTGGAGCCATGGGGTCTGTATGTGCCATACATTCCAGCTGACTACTATATTGTTATTGGCATGCACAGTTTGTCTGCGCTGGACTGTTTGTCACATATAGTTATTGATGTCCAGACGCCATATCAGTGACACTGTTCCTAATTTTTGGTGATGGGACTGTGATGTGATATAGTGTGTATAACAATACAGAGTCATTTTGGCATTTGGTCTTACTATTTTTGTCTTTTTTGATAATATAATAAATTTTTGCTTTTAGCCATGTAGGATAAGCTTTGTTTGCCTTTTTATAACTGCTTGTGTTACCCCACAGGATTGGGTTGATGTTTCCTTTTTTGTATATGCTATGTTTGGTTATTTGGCAACACCTAACAGGTGATTAGGCATAATTCATTTGATGATTTATACTACCCTTGTTTTTTGGTCCATTTCTTTAGGCTTGCGATTGTATCATTTTTCTCCTACTCCACTCCTCCGGTTGCAGACATTTTTGCTCCTAATGTGCAAAATTCCTTTTTCTCTAAGGTCTCATGCACACTAAACATTTGCTCAGCTCCTCTAAACACCTTTTCTCTAGGTGGTAGAAAAGCTGCTTAAAAAACATGGTAAAAGTTGCATTTTGCACACGCGTTAATGCTCGTTTGTGAACATTTCTGCATGTTTGCTATTATTGAATTTTTTTGGCCAGAATATTCATTTATTCTGGCCATTAGAATGCATTAACATATAGCATTAGTGAGCCCTAAAGCATTTTGCATGTTTTTTCTTGCCAAACGCTCCTCTTGATGAAGAGTGAATGAAGAGTGAATGAACGTGCTGCTGATGTGTTTTTTTTTTTTTTTTTTTGCAGGATGTAAACAAGCCTCTTTTAAAATGCCTGTAAATGCTTATGTGTGCATGCACACATAAGGTAACATACAGGTTTGTTTATGTAGCACTGCCCCCTAGAGGACTGCTGGTGATTGACACTTTTGGATTACCCTGGGTTACCCGTAGCAACTGAATGCAGAATTCTTAACACTTTATGTTCTTGGCGCAGTCAATGATCAGTCTAGGGTAGAAGTTTTTGTTGTTTTTATTTTATATTGGGATGGAAGAAGGGATGAGTGGGATACTCCAACCTTGAACTATTCACAGTTTCTGAGAACTTCTAAATTGAGGATGCGGCAAGGCCGCTACTTCATCCTGCCACTTGAATGAAGCTAGGGTAAATGTTCCTCTTTGTATCTCTCTTTGGGGTACTCTGCTAGTACCCCCTTTCACTATACTGGCTGACACCCGTCCGCTGACTACACTCTCTGGAGTGGTCCCCTTCCTGGGCAAGATCCTCTGTACTCACAATACTGCTTTCCAGATTCTCGCAGTGCCCCAACTCCTCCAGTCAGCTCTTCTGGACCTCTGGGTTCAGCTCCACTCTGTAGATTCACCAGGCCGAATGCCTGAGACCATCACCAACTGCTGCAGAAGAGGAGGCAGCCACCACCCTCCTTCTGGGACTCTGCTTCCTGCCAAAGTTCTCTACCTCATGTGACCCTGGCTTTTTATACCCTGCCCCACAATGCACCGAGACAAACAGTCTGTGCCAATCCCTGGGGCTGTATCAAAAGCCTGTGTGTCATTGGCAAGGTTTCCTCCACTGCCCAACGTGCCTCCGCATTGGACACATTGGGGACACTCCCTCAGACCAGATACATCACACACTGGGCACACTAAGCAGACCTACCTCACAGATCCTGCTCTCTGTTAAGCAGAGTGCAATATAGATTTTACCTGCTGCTCCTCTGATAGGCAGACAGAGCCAAAACTATACTCACTCTCTAGCACATATCTAGGAGGGTGCTACATTTACATAATGAAAAAATAAACACCAAATGCCTGTAAAAGCGGCACTTTTACAGCATGAGGCCTCAGACATGCGGCAGCCATGTTTTTGGCCTAATAACGTACCTTTTTCCACTTTCTGCTCCACATGCACACATATCAGTAATTTCATTTGGACCAATGCAAACTGTACCTCCTCCTCTTTTTCCTTCTCAAGGGGCACATATCAGTAATTTTATATGGAACAATGTGAAATGTACCTCCTCCTCCTTTTCCTGCTCAAGGGCACATAGCAGCAGTTTTCTTAAAAGAGAGGTATGCTTATTTGTTATTTTTTAAAATGTATAATTACCTAGGTGGATGCTGCATCTGTCCCCCGGCGCCTCTCCGCTGAGAACCGAGTGATCGAACACCGCCGAACGCTCACAGCTCCCTGAGCAGAGAGCTGCTGACTGCCAGTCAGCAGCTCTCTGCTCTGCCCCTCCTTGCTCAATGGAGCACAGGACTGTGGTGGGGGCAGGAGTGGCTGACTCAGGCTCTCAGCGGCTCGCTGAGCCGAGTGCCAGTCCATGGTCGTGATGATGCTCCAGCCTGGACCGCCTCTGTGACGTCAGCAGAGAGCGGTCTTCAGCTGAAAACAGGTCACAGGAATGCAAAATGAACTGCACTCCTGTGATCCATAGGAGAAGTACAGCCAAACAAGCTTTGGCTATACTTCTCCTTTAAAGGTCTGCTAAGTTAACATACCCATTTCCTTTGCCATAGAAGGAGGAGGGTTGGGGTACTGTTTGGACGCTATTTTGGAGATCCTTGGTGTGGGCTGACATATCTCTTAATCTGTGCTATATTTTTATCTCTCATTTACCTTGCAGTCATTTCCAGGATTATGTTGGGAATATTTCTCTGGACCTCTACAGGAATGAGGTGCCAAATTTAAGCACACACACCAGGGCTTCACCAGGGCACCCTGCAAGGAATGATGCCCTGTTCTGGTAGGGATAACCAGGTTACAGCCCGTCAACACCTATGATGATGGCAGCTAAACAGGAATAGAACCAGAGTGTGGTACACATTTGACAGGCAAAAGGAAAGGGCAGGGGGTAAACAAGTGTAGTGCAAAACAAATTGAAGCTGGTAAAAAAACATGAACATAGGAAAAACCATGGACTGGCTCTTAGAAATTAACCTAATTACTTAGGCATTAGGTATTGGTATGTGCATGGCGAAATAGTGAGTATTTTATAATATTTAAAACATTTTTAGTTTATTACAAGCTGACCCTGTCCTTTAGTGGCCAACACAGCATGAAGGCAAGGCAAAGCTGTAAATGAAATGCCTACAAATAATGATCACAGTGAGGCTGACCTAGTTATAAGGTTCTAAAGGTAAACTAGGAACCTAAGGAAGGCAAGGCAGTGAAATACGAGAATGAGCAGGGAGGGGGAAAGACCAGAGGTGAGGGATGATATTAGAGAAATGTGGGGGAGGAGGACAAGGGTGTAGGGTTCCCCTCTGGGGCTCAGATTCAAACATTCTATGCATGCCTTTAAGTAGCTAAGGGTTGCTAGGTCCAGGGTAGATAAAGAATAATGGAACCAGGGTTTCAGTACCTTAAGCAATTTTAATTGCAAATCAATGAGAATGTTAGTTTTATCAACAAGTAACATACACTTTATTACCAATAGTATTGGGACACTTGCCTTTACACCTACATGAACTTTAATGGCATCCTAGTCTTAGTGTGTAGGGTTGAGTTAGCCCACCCTTTGCAGCTGTAACAGCTTCAACTTTTCTGGGAAGGCTGTCCACAAGGCTTAGGAGTGTATCTATGGGAGTGTTTGACCATTTGTCCACAAGCACATTTGTGAGGTCAGGCACTAATGAGGATGCAGTCTCCTCTCCAATTCATCCCAAAAGTGTTTAGATCAGGACTCTGTACAGGCCACTTTCTCCACCTCAAACTCGCTCATCCATGGACTTTGTTTGTGCACTGGTGCGCAGTCATATTGGAACAGGAAGGGACCATCTCCAAACTGTTCCCACAAAGTTGGGAACATTATATTGTCCAAAATGTCTTGGTATGCTGATGCCTTAAGAGTTCCCTTCACTGGAGCTAAGGGGCCAAGCCCAACCCCTGAAAAACAACCCCACACCATAATCCCCCTCCACCAAATGATTTGGATCAGTGCATAAAGCAAGATCCATAAAGGCATGATGAGAAGTTTGGGGTGGAGGAACTTGACTGCCTGCACAGGGTCCCGGCCTCAACCCGGTAGAACACTTCTGGGATGAATAAGAGAGGAGACTGTGAGCTAGGCCTTCTTGTCCACATCAGTGCCTGACCTTACAAATGCACTTCTAGAAGAGGCCAAGGGTCCAGCTTCTCCAAAGGCCTCAGTCTGGATCAATGGTGTGCAGTCCTCTGTCTTTCCACCTTATCGTGGAATGAGACAGGGCTGCCCTCTGTCGCCGCTTCTATTTGCGGTCGCAATAGAGCCATTGGCGACTTTGTTAAGACTCCAGAAGTGCGTAGCTTTTATAGGAAAATGCACGGGGAGAGTGTAGCTCTTTATGCTGATGAGATACTTCTTTTTCTCTCTGATACGTACACATCCCTCTCCTCTGCATTGTCTCTTATTACAGAGTTCGGTACGTTTTCTGGGTTTAGAATTAACTGGGACAAATCTGTACTGCTTCCACTTGACCCACTCCCTGATTTATCTTTTTCTATATTGTCCCAGTTTAAAATTGTTTCTCAGTTTAAATACCTAGGAGTGCAGATTACATCCCCTGAACCTAAATCCATTACTTATTAGATTTCACTCCCAATGCTCTGTATAGTGTCAAATACCATTATCTGTAGCCGGCTGCACCAATCTCCTCAAGATGATCTAGATGCCACAACTGTTAAACTTTTTTACATAATTCGCCCTGTTTGATCCCACTCAATTATTTTAGGAAGGTGAATGCAGTGTTTAGAAATTTGATCTGGTGAAAGAAAACCCTCAGGATTAAATTAGAATATTTGCAATATTCTAAAGAACAGAGGGGATTGTCTGCTCCTAATCCATGGGTGTATTTCCTTGCTACTCAGCTTCAGCATGTTGTGGGATGGGGGAGGCATGGACCTCAGGGATCTTCCTTTTAACATGCTTTCTTTTTTACTTAAAGGTAAAAATCCATTACAGACAGGGCTGGTGCTAGGATTTTTGACATCCTAGGCGAAACCTAATTTTGCTGCCCCCTGGTTCTGCCCCTGACTCCACCCCCCTTTGCCGGTGGTGGCGGAGGTGAATATTTTTGCGGCGCTGGGTACAGTCCTGCAATGTGGTGGTAATAGTGTATGGTAAACACAATATGGGACATAATGGGAGCCCCGCACTCCCCTGTAATGTACGGGGTGGTAGTGTGGGGGTCTCAGGGGGATAACAGGCGGTGATGATGAGGTGACAGATTCCTTCCAGGTGCCTTTCACCTGCCAGAGCCCTGGAAAGCCCTGGAAAGCCCCAACACCACCCACCTACATTACACCCCGCCCCATTCACCTACCTGGGCTGTGATGGGGGATAATTTCTGCTGTGACCTGTGTACAGCCCCCACAAACTTCAGCTTCTCCTCCCGGTTGGCGGTCGGTAATAATGCAGCTTCACCGCCATGCATGATGTCATCGAGACAGCCAATCACAGATCACCATCAATCAGACGAGGTCAGAGGTCAGCATTTGGGTAGATAAGGACACTGTACACCATACAAACCCCCAATATTACACAATCCAGCCTCCCCCATATCATGTCATACAACTCGCCCCCCCCCCCATATCACACAATACAGCCCCCCATCCTATAAAATAAAGCCCCCCCAGTATTAAACAATACAGCCCCATATCACACAATACAGCCACCCATATCATACATTACAGCCCCCCCATATCACACAATACAGCCCCCCCATATCACACAATACAGCCCGCACAAAACAGCCCCCCCCATATTATGCAATGCAGCACCCACATATTGTAAAATCAGCCCCCCCATATCATACAATACAGCCCCCCATATCATACAATACAGCCCCCATATTGTGCAATACAGCCCCCCATATCATACAATACAGCCCCCCATATTATATAATACAGCCCCCCTTATCATACAATACAGCCCCTCCATATCATACAATACAGCCCCACATATATCATACAATAGAGCCCCCCCCATTAATCATACAATACAGCCCCCATATCATACAATACAGCATCCCCCATATTATACAATACAGCCCCCTACATATCATACAATAAGGCACCCATATTATACAATACAGCCCCTCATATCATACAATACAGCCCCCCATATCATACAATACAGCCCCCCATATTATATAATACAGCCCCCCTTTTCATAAAATACAGCCCCCCATATTAAACAATACAGCCCCCCATATATCATCAATACAGCCCCCCATATTATATAATACAGCTCCCTTCTCATACAATACATCCCCCCCCATATTATACAATACAGCCCCCCCAGATCATACAATACAGCCCCCATATCATACAATACAGCTCCCCATATTATACAATACAGCCCCCCACATATCATACAATACAGCCCCCCATATTATACAATACAGCCCCCCCATATTATACAATACTGCACCCCACCATATTATACAATGCAACCCCCATATTATGCAATACATCCCTCCATATTATGCAAGACAGTCTCCCCATGTTATACAACACAGCCCCACCCCACCCCCATAGAACACAATACAGCCCCTCATGTATAAATAAGACAGTGAGGAGGCCAGTGTCTGGATGGGTGGTGTACTGTGTGAGGGTGGGAGAGATGGGGACACACACCCCTATCGTCTCACCTGGCTGGCTTTGTGGAATTATTTCCTCAGCCAGGTGTCCACTGACATGCTGTCCTAGGCGTGTGATGGGAGAGGGGAGCCTGGTGTGCCGCAATCTGCTTCTGCCAGAACACGGAGGAGTGGGAGGCATCTGGAGAGGCACAAGCCCCACCCCCTGAGTGTGATTGGTGATCTCATCCTTTTTTCTGATTACAGCAAGCTCGGCTCCTGATCTACAAGCCTCAATCGGCTGGAGGGGTGGAGCGCTGCGAGCGCCGAGCTGGATCACAAGGAAGAGCTCAAACCCCATAAGTGCCAGGTGGCATTAGAGGCACAGAGGATGTGATTTCCAAGGAGGCCACCTCCTGCCCCCTCTACTAATGTGCGCCATAGGCCAGCGCCTACCTTGCCTATAGGTAGCGCCGGCCCTGATTACAGATGATAGACACCCCTACTGTTCCTAAAGTGCAATCTGCATATCCTACATTAAATTTGATGCATAAGGTGTGGCAAACAGTTAAAACTCTTTTGGAAATCGTTGGATACACCAGATATACTACACTTTGGTCCAATGATACATTGGCACAACTTTCTCTGCTGGAAGGCTTTTTGAGGTGGGAGAGGGCAGGAATAAGAGCTATGTCATAGCTTTATTATGATAGAACCTTAAAATCTTTTCAACAATTGAGTTTAACTTGGAACAGCATTGGTTCTATAAATATTTACAATTACGTCATGCACTTTGTACACAGGGCTTGATTCCATCCACCTCCTTTGCCTAATATACTTGCTCAGGCTGAGACTACTAAGGGGCTCATCTCATTGGCATACACACAGTTGTTGTCAACATTTCATCTTAAGTTTTCTCTTCCATGTAAACACAGATGGAAGGAGGATTTTGGTCCCCTCTCCGATGAGCTTTGGGACAAGGTGCTGCAGAATAGTGAGATTATTTCACTTTCTCCATCCGACAGAGTAACACATCTCTTTATTTTGCATAGAGTGTATTAGACCAGGATTTTTGTATGAGATAGGCTGCAGGGAGAACTCACACTGTGCTAGATGTGGCCATCCACATGGTAATCACAATAATTTACTGTGGAGATGCCCAACGCTTAGGCATTACTGGCAGGGGGGTTATCTCAACCTTAAATAATTCATATGATATTTCCCTAATGCTTGACCCTATTTTATGTATCCTAGGAAAAGGTTGATTCCAATACATTGGACTCAAAGTTAATTGTTGCAGTTCTAAGAGTTATTCACAATGGGTATCCTCTACTCTGCCATCAGTAGAAGAGTGGAAATCTGAAGTGAATGAATGTATTTTGTTTGAGAAATATATGTACCTCTCTCGCAATGCTCTACATAAGTTTGCTGCAATATGGTCTAGTTGCATAAATACAATGGGCCTGTCTATTACTCTTTGTTGAGAAAGTTGCTTTTATTGTTACTTGTGGGATATTTATTAGTTTGCCAAGGTAAACTGATATATTTATTCAATGGAAACTTGTGGGCTTAGTGCTGTATTTTGGCTTATTTTTTTTATTTTGTTTTGTTGTTTTGTTGCTATTTTGCTTACATTTTCCATTTTTAGTTATTTTATTCATCTTACCTTCCGAGGCTCCTGCTCCACTTCAGCCTTATCTATCACCACGGGAGCCACACTATCCATCTCTGGATACACCCAGGCAACCCATGGGTAATATTGGGTATCAAAAACATATTTCCCAGCCCTGCACCAAGTCCCGGTCACCTCCACTCATGGATCGCTTCCTACTTATGCCACAATCCCAGGCCTTAAGTAATCAGGTGGACCCGCTGTAGCTCGCCGATCTCTTTATGGTGGTAGATGGGCCTTCTACAAAAAAGACCCCAACCCCACTGCCGTAACCCAATGCAACAGTGACTGTAGAGGTCCTAGATTTAAAGCTACACACCCTGCTACAAGATTTAACCCCCAACATCACCAAAGAAGTGGTGAAAATAGCACTCGAGCTTAGGGATGAAATCACTCAACTGTGGGAATGTACTAATACCCTGGAAAATAAGTTTGATGAACTGGAGCAATACATGCATGTTCTGGAAGAAGATAATGCCACTCTTAAGCACACAGTCACACAAATCCAAATGCAACAAGAAGACTTAGAGAACAGGGAACACCGCCAAACCTGCAGATTCCTGGAGTTCCTAAATCCATAAATGACAAAGAACTACGTCCATATCTCTTGGATCTTTTTGTCACCTTAGCCCCTCATATTCTGGACAATGATTGGCATCTCGATCGGGCTCACAGGTCTTTAGCCTCCAAGCCACTACCAGGCGCAAATCTTAGAGACATCATTGTCCATTTCCATTATTATGAGAGTAAAGTGGCACTCACTTCAGCAACACGCAAAAAATCTCGTATTGATTTTAAAGGTGCCAAGATTCAAATTTTTTTGTGATTTGTCACCTATCACCTTGGCAAAACGATGAAGTCTACACCCTGTTACTACCCATCTACAAAATCACCAGGTAACCTATCGCTGGGGTTTCCCCTTCCCGTTGTCTGCCTCCAAAGATGGGATGTAGTACTCTATGCAGGATCTTCATTCTCTGAAGAAGACCTTCAACTCCCCCCACCAACATCTCAGCCACTTTCTACCCCCAGAAAAATCTGGACCCCTGTTCGTCAGAGATCGCAGAAAGCTTCCTTCACTCCTCAACGTTCTACTCATTCCGGATACAACACCTGAAGACTTTATCCTGATTAATGTGCAGTTTTACATTTTACATGGATGACTTGCCATCATCCATGTGATGCAGACTCCAGTATCAAGATTTTATCTCCTTACCCATGGGAATATCGCTAACATAATAATCTGTTTGGTTGTTTCCATCTTGTTTGCTTTATCTCCACAATTTCAGAAGGAGACAGGGCCTAAATGGCAGTTCTTGCAGGCCTCCTTGCTCCTCTCAACTGCCCTAGGCACTGGCCTTGGACTCCTGAGGGTCATGTTCTTCTCGGGGGTCTCAATAATGTTGTTATATTTTTTCCTTTTTTGGCCTGCTTTTGATTTCGCATCTCAATTCATTGTTGCGGTTTCCATCTCCTCAAGTGTTTATATACTGCTGACTCTTTTTATTTTACACCATGGACATTGCTTTTTATCCCTATTAATTGGATAATGTTTGCATTACCTACATGTTTTGAGATATGGATTTAGGAATAATTTCTTGTAATGTGAGGGGCTTGAACTCCATTCATAAGAGATGGCTTGCTTTGAAGGAGTTCAGGTCTTCTAATGCAGATGTGGTCATGGTTCAGGAGACTCATTTTCAAGCAGGGGGATCCTTTAAATGTACCCCTTAATATTTCCCTATCGCCTTTACAGCTTCAGATCACTCTTGAAAAGTGGGTGTAGCAATTTTAATTAGGCACTCATGCCCAATACACATTAAAATTCTCTTTCCTGGATTCTCAAAGTCAGTTTGTTCTCCTGAGCAGTGATCACATGAATACGACCTTTACCTTGGTTAACATATATGCACCCCGCCACGTGTAGCCCGGGATGCCTTACAATTACCGGTTGCCGTGGGGGGGCTTGCGGTGCCCAATCTTCACCTTTATTATTTTGCCTCTCAATTGGCCCATGCACACTGGTGGTTCTATCCGGAGGATAATAATGCTGCAGCAGCTTTGGAGGTGGCAATTCTTACCTCCTTTGAATCTCTGCAAAACTTAATACACCATAGATCTACCATGGGCAGGCCAAATACTACTATTGTTTCTGTCACCTCACTCATTTTTGACTTCAATTGGTTTTTATTTGAATTTTCACAAAAGAGAAACAAGCATATAAAAAACATAATAAGTTAACATAAAATAACAAAAGAAAAAAAAAAAAAAAAGGAAAAAAAAGAATATTGATATAATATGTTGATTACAATACCTTGTGACATTATATGTAGCAAGAACAGGAAACAAAGAAGTCCAATGCTATATACATTCAAGACCTAGGAGACTACTTAGGAAGTATATAAAAGATACATAGGAGGTACTTAAAAAAAGCACCAAAGAAAAAAAAAATACCAGAGGAAGGAAGGAAGCACCACCACACTCCGAGTCGCGCCATCCACCGGCCTCAATTTTTCCGTTAGACACCGTGGAAATAGGGGCTTTGTTGCCAGAGAAGCCAAGCTATATGAAATTTATTACTTCGAAAAATTGAGTAGGCATATGCCTTTTCCAAAGAATAGTGTTGGTTAACTAAGCCTATTACCTCTATATGGGAGGGGGCTATAAGTTGTTTCCAACTTCTAGCGATTACCATTTTGGCTGCTATCAATATGTGTATAAATACTGTTCTGATATCAAATGGTATATTTTCAATACCCAAAAATAGTAGCGCTATTGCGGGTTCAGGTTTGATTAATATGCCCGAAACTTCAGAAAGTATTTCAAAAATTTTCCTCCAAAAACTAATAAGGCCTTTACAGGACCAGAATATATGAAAAATTGTGCCAGTTTGATCGCACTTACGCCAGCACAATGAGTCATATTTAGGGTATATTAAGGACAGGCGGTAAGGGGTCAGGTACCATCTAGTAATTATTTTCTGAAATTGTTCCCAGTGTGTTACGCATTGTGTAGCTTTATAAGACATTCGTATCGCCCATCTCCATTGCTCATTGGAGAAGGACAAACCGAGGTCTCTTTCCCATTTCATCATGTAAGATGATTTAAAAAAGGTGAGTTTCTGCTGAAGTTGATTGTAAAACACCGATATCCCTTTAAGCTTAGGATTTGGGTCTGTGAGATGTTTCCAAAGTGGTTGGGGGATTTCAAGTTTAGGGGGTGGGTGTTTAGATATGAAGCTCACTATACTAATGTAAACAAAGACAGCCTGGGGGGTGAGTGAGAATTCTCGTTGGAGGGCTGCAAAAGACTTAATAATATTATTTTGGTATAATTGTGTTACTGTGTCAATACCTGCTACCACCAACTTGTTAATATGGACGTTAGGAAGCAGGATGCGCATTGTCAATAGGGGTATGGGAACAGATATTTTATTTGGCTGTGGTTGTAACTGTAGTTGAGCAATTAGATGACGCCAGGACTGTAAGGAGGCTCTTATTGTTAATGGAAGAGTCTGAATTGTTATAGGTTTCCACATGTCTGCCAAAAGTAATGTATATAAATCCTGTGAATTAGTTAGTGCGGCTTCAATCGGAAGCCACGGAAGAGATATTTTATGGGTTCTATGGGTAAACCAATACTGTAGAGGAGCCAGACGAGATGCATGGTAATAGTCCTCAAGGCTTGGTAGTCCCAATCCACCAACTGATTTATGTCGTATCGTATGTAGATATGCACATCTTGCACGTTTCCCCTGCCATACGAAGGTGCGCAAGAGTTTGTTGAGCGAGTTAATATAGTGTTTAGGAATATGGATCGGGAGAGCGCGAAAGATGTACAATATCTTGGGGAGGCACGTCATTTTAAATGCAGCTATTCTTCCAGCCCATGATAGTTCCGTCTTCTTTAATTTATTAGTATCATTAGAAATAGAAGTTATTAGTGATCGCAGATTAAGTGTCTGTAGCCCTGAAGTCGGAAATGTCAAGGTTATACCCAAATATTGCAAACCTTGGGGGGTCCATGTGTATGGTAGATTTTGCTTAAGATGGCTAAGTACGTGGCCCTGTATACCCATATTAAGGAAGACTGATTTATCAAAATTAACCTTATAGTAAGAAATGTTACTAAATGTCTGCAAAATATCATGAACAGCAGGTAAGGACACGATGGGGTTCGTCAGACTCAAAGAGCGTGATAGTATGTTGTAGGTGCTGAATTTTAAAGCCAAAGACCCTAGAGTTTTGTCTTAATGTTTCCGCCAAGGGCTCGATCAATAAATTAAATATCAAAGGGGAAAGTGGGCAGCCCTGGCGCGTACCATTTAATATTGGAAAAGTTTTAGATAGAGTGCCCGCAGAAAGCACTCTAGCGGTTGGAGATGTATATAAGCTCATAATAGCCGAAAAGATCGGTCCAATGAAACCAAACTTTTCCAATACTGCCCTCATATACCCCCAATGGACGCGATCAAACGCCTTCTCTGCGTCTATAGATAAGAGCAGAGAAGGCGTTTTAGTGCGCTCTGCCTGATGGAGCAGGTTAATAACTTGCCTTGTAGCGTCGGGGGCCTGTCTCCCCTTGACGAACCCCATCTGGTCCTCCTTTATCAAAGTGGGCAAAATTAAAGCGATCCTATTAGCTATAAGTTTAGCATATAACTTAATATCGCTATTCAGAAGAGATATCGGCCTATAGCCAGCAGGATCAGTGGGAGGTTTACCAACTTTAGGGATTGTAATTATATTGGCTTGTAACATTTCAGTGGTTAATATACCCAACTTAACCGTATTTGAAAAAAGATTCAACAAATAGGGTGCTAGTTGATCTTGCATGGACCTAAGATATTCATTTGTGAATCCGTCAGGGCCTGGAGACTTGTTTAAGGGCATAGTTGCAAGTGTATCAGTCACTTCTTTAATAGTAAATGGTCTGTTCAGTTGTGTTAATGTGTCGATTGACAAGGACGGAAAATGAAGGTTGTGTAAGAAATCGCGAATGGATGCATCCGTCGGTTGAGGGGTATCTTTGTCTAGCTTAAGACCATATAGAGTGCTGTAGTAATCAGCGAACGCGTCCGCTATCTCTTGTGGGTGTAGGTGTTTGCTGCCCGTATGTGGATGTACGATACTTTCAATCCTGGTTTTAACTCTCTTCGTCTTAATCCTAGATGACAGAAATTTGCCTGCTTTATTATGTGCAGAGTAATACTGCATATGAAGATGTGCTAGCATGTTTTCATGACGTTCCAACAAAAGTCTTCTAAGGTCAGCACGAAGGGAGCCCAATTTGGAAGCATTAGATGGGGAAGGGGTCTTTTTATTTGCGGTGTCCAAAACTTGGATGTCGCGAATGAGATCTTCCATTTTGCTATTGAACCTCCTCCTCAGCTTAGCCCCTAGCTGAATGAGGAGTCCTCTCGCAAAGGCCTTATGTGTAGTCCACAATATAGCTGGGTCTATATCCGGTGTATTGTTGAAAGAAAAGAATTCTTCCATCTGAGCTTTCAAAAATTTAAGAGACTCAGGGTCTGATAAAATGGAATTGTTACATCGCCATAGAGATGTAGTAGGGGAGACAGAACGGTGGGACAACGACATGTGAATTGCGGCGTGGTCTGACCATGTTATGGGAGAAATAGATGTATGAGTGACATATGATAATGTTTGCATGTCAACCAAAAACATGTCAATTCTACTATAGGAGTTATGGCTCACAGAAAAGTAGGAATAATCCCTCTCCTCTGCGTGCTGATAACGCCATACATCATGGAGCCCCTCAGCATGGATGAATGTGGCCAAAGAAGGAGCCGAAGATCTTCCTTTAGATGAAGCATCCATACCGTGGTTTGCCACCATGTTGAGATCTCCGCAAACAATTAGTCTTCCTGATTTAAGTTTATTAATTTTTACCCACAGTTTATGGAAAAACCTCAATTGGTGCGTGTTGGGAGCATACACATTTACTATGGTGTATAGACAATTATCAATAGTGCAGTTAAGTATAATATAACGACCTTCTGTGTCCAATACCACCCTATTGGGGGTGAAGGACACTGAGGGCCTAATTCATAGTACGGCGAATTGGCGTTTCGGCGGGATTTTGCGAACCGGCGATTATTTAAGTCTGAAATTGGCATTCAAAGAACGGCGGGCGGAAAATAGCGCCTAGTGTGAGATTCATTAAGATGCAATATGGTCAGAGCGCGACTTAAAACCACGCCAGCTAAAAGCTCGACTAAAGTTTAGCCAAATTTTCCCCTGTACCCCCAAAAATCCCAAATCACTGTGGAAGGTGTGGAAGTCAATTTGGAGATGACTTGCGTTTAAAAAATGTCAAAAACTGACTTAGAAAGAGAGATATTTGCGAAAGTGTAGAAAGGTTAAACAGCTCCTCCAGCCTCGAGCTGCGAACGCGCGAATGTGCGCATGCGCAACGCCAAATAGGCTCCAAAAATTTCGCCAGCGCGATTTTGGGTCAAATTTTTTTTGAATACCGCTTGGAAATCCGCTGTCTCGCCCATAGAAAATGGCAAAAACCGGCGGAATTGGAAAAACATGCACACTTCCAACAAGGGATCCCTTAGTAAACACCATCACATTCCATACACCTTTCCTGCTAACTCAGAAATCATAGCAGTCAAATCTACAGTGTTTATATAGAACCTCCACATTATCGGAAAAAACCCACAAAATATTACATTGGGGAATTGGTCGTCAGATATAAAAAAAATAGATGTAAAACATATTTCAAAGAAAGATTATTAGCATTTCACACATATCAAGGAAATGTCACAATTTTGACAATATTTTATGTGTTTCCAAAGAATTTTTTAAGAAATATATTGCAAATACTACATTTTCTTCCATATGGGTATGGCCAAGTGTTACCATTTTAATACACATTTAACTGAAGGTATATATATATATATCTCATACTTGGCTAATTAGCAAAGTATGCCCAACAAACAAATAGAGCTTTAGCTCACGATATTGCTACATATTGACTGGCATCTTTTGTATTTTGTTCATGTCTTTAGATTAAAAGTTTGCTGATACACATGCCTTTTTCAAACATGAACAAAATTATTGATGTCAACATTTGGAGAATTGGAGATATCCAAGTGTTGCCCATACAGAGGGCTCCTTCCGGATTCGAACTTACAAACCTACAGCAGAAAGGCAGACTCCCTAATCATTGTGCTATTTCTCTGTGAGCGTTGGGTGTTTTCCTCATGCCGGCAAAATGCTCACATGGGAAAAGGGGCCATTGAACTGAATAGGATTGGATTTTTTGCCTGTTTTGGGAGTTGATCCTTGAGCTGGACAAATCCCCCTCAAACGCCCCCAAACGGGCTACGTTCACATGTAGGTGTTTGTGGTCTGTTTTTGGGGCTTTTTTAGGTGATTTCATATAACAATGCCTGCCCAAAAAATGCATGTCAAAACGCCTGTGAAAACGCCAGCCAAAACGCACATAAGAACGCCTGATATAATTGCCACGCCAAATTTAGGGATGTTCATGAGTGATGAGTCAGATTGTTGGCTTACATATCTGTTCAATCGTCACAATCTCACTTCCCAAATCCCAAAAGGTGT